>NC_092837.1:600000-900000 GCF_039878825.1 Excalfactoria chinensis
TCAGAAGATATACACCAACACGTGTGTAAACAGCACACATGGGTGGGGAGAGAGCAGGAGATGCTTTGCTCTGGGCACTTTAAGATAAAGCCTTCCAGAGATTCAGCTCCAGAGTCTCCCGCTGCAAAGTACACGTGTCTGTAAGTGCAGAAACCATCGAGATGCGTTCCACGGTTCTTCTTGCCCGCGCTTCTAACACATATATTTTGGACGCACATATACTGACCCTTCGTGGTCACATAGAAGCCATAAAGCAATAGGACAGGCATGACAGACCGGTAAATCCCCAACACTCTGCACGAGCTGTTAAGGCGCTGCGTGCAGGCAGCTCTGCGCTAAGGCCGATCCGCACCAACATCCCTCGACCTCCGGACACCGCGCGTGCCTTGCAGCCCGCCGGGCCCCGACCTCACCCAGCGCGGACGGCCGTGCCAGTCCTCAGGGCACTCCAGAGTCCGGGCAGCGATCGGCGGCTCCAGGCTGCGCTCGGCCCCCGGCACAGCGGGGCGGGGCAGGGCAGGGCAGGACAGGGCAGGCCCCGGGCCCCGCGCCCCCGCCTCCTCCTCTCCCCGCAAACGGCCCGGCCGCGCCCTCCCCTCACGGCTCCCCCCAGGCATGAGGACGCAGTAACCGCCCCGGCCCCGCCACGCCGCCCTGGCCCGGCCCGGCCCGCGCTCACATCGGCTCCAGCAGCTTGGCCAGCCAGGACTTGAGCGCGTCCACGTTGTCGATGAGCATGGTGCCGCCGCTCCGCCGCCCCTACGGCTCTGCCCGCATCGCACCCGGCCCGCGGCGGTTGCTGCCCGGTCCCCTCCCCCCGCCGAGGCCTACTACCGGAAGTGCCGCCCGCCGCGGCGCAGCCTGCTGGGCGCATTGGGGGCGGGTCCCGGCAGCCACGCGCCAATCAAACGGCAGCGTCGCCGCGTGACCAGCCAATGGCGACAGCCAGGCGTCCGTCCCGAAGGTCAGCGGGGCGCCGGCAGGCGGGGTCGAGCGCACACGTGAACCGCGGGACGACATGTTTGGGGGAGCTCTTAAAGGGGACGCGCACCGTCGTGCACAAGACCGGGCGGGGCGTTGTGGGGGGGCACAGCCGGCTGCTGTGGGACAGGCAGAGCCGGGGGCGGTTTTTTGTATTCGCGTTCTCGCCAGCTGCGTTTCCACGAGAAGCCGCGGCTTCGTGTCCGGCCCGCAGATCCCGTCGGGCGCACGGCGGGCGGCTCCCGGCAGGCGGTCCGTCCCCCGGCCCCGTCGCAGTGGTTCGGCCCGAGCAGGCCGCGCCGTCGCTGTATGCTCTGGCCGTGGGGCGGGGCGTTCCGTTCCCCTCCCGTCAAGCTCGGCGCGCCCGGCGGCAGCATGGCGGTGAGTGGGGTGGCGGTTCTCTGAGCTCTGGGTGCTGAGCGGAGCCACTCTCGCCGGGCGGCAGCGGGGAGCGGGGACCGGCGGTGTGTGTGAGGCGTCGCGTGGCTCCGCCGCCGCTGGGCAGCGCTCTCGGAATAGCCGCGCGGCTCCGTGGCGGAGCGCCGTGTGCGGGTCGGGACGCGGCCGTGGGGAGCGGAGCGCGCCGTGTCCGGCGTGAGGGAGAGCTGCGCGTTACGGTACTGCGTCGCCTCGGCGTTTGTCGGCCGCTGCCCGCCGCGGTGCCTCGTCGGTGTCCGTATGGAGCCGGCCGTGTTTCATAGGGCGCGGTGAGGGCGGGTGCGGAGCTGACGGCAGCGGTACCCTGCTGACGGGTCGTGTTGCGGTGCACGGATCCCAGCGTTGTACTTGCAGTAATGCTCTGGAGCGAGGATACCCGGTAGCGAACTGACCTGCGATGCTCTGCGGCCCTGATGTGTTTGTTGGGCCGTTCGTGCTGACTTCTGTCCCGCCGTGCTTCGCAGGAACGGAAGGGGACAGCAAAAGTCGACTTCCTGAAGAAGATTGAGAAGGAGATCCAGCAGAAGTGGGAAGATGAGCGAGTCTTTGAGATCAGTGCTTTGGACAGGCACAGTCAAAGGAGGTAGTGTTACAATTTCTTGTATATTTCTTGTATGTTTTACTTTTAATTCTATGGCTTTTTTTTTTTTTTTTTTTTTTTTTCCCAATCCTTATTCAGAGGGAAAAGTCTTTCTCTGAGTTGTGTTCTTTGTCTGGGTGGCAGTACTGTGCACTATGTTGGCAACAAGCAGTGGTGACCATTTGCCGCTGCTCAGGTCCCAGAAGGGACGAAGATAGCCATCCTCCTTTCTTTGGTGCTATCAGTGCTCTCTGATTTTGAAAGTGAAGTTCTCTTCAGAGGCTTCTGCTCTCTGTCATGGAGTTTTTTCCGTGACAAAGTGAGAGGTAAAGGAATGACTCCCCCCAGGTAGAAGCACAGCTCCTTTGTTTGAGGTGAGGTCATTCACAAGGCAGGCACTTGCTCTGCTTCAATGAGAAGGGTTGTTTCACACGCAGCTTGAGTCCTGACCTGTTTTACTTGGCATGGAGATTGCTGTAGACCAGGTGTGTTTCCTGGTTTTATTTCTGCCTGAATAACCCTGAGAAACCTGTTTAAGCCTGAAGCTGTGGAAATGTTGAGCATGCTGAATCTCTTCCAGATCAATAGGATTGCTATCTGCAGTGTGGAAAGACTTCTGAAACAGCACTGCTAGCTTGAATGGGTATCGGTGTGAAAAAATGACAGCCTTGGCAGCATGAGTTATTCTTATCTTGGTTTAGTTTGACATTCCTATAAACCACTCAGGTGCTTTAACAAACACCCTCTTAACCTGTAGTCTTTTGCAAGCAAAGTAATGACTTGGCTTTTGTTTTTGCGGGTTTCTAAATCAGTGGCAGTGTCAGAAGGGTAGGTGTAAGCTGTGGGTTGGGGTAGAGTGTGAAGATGGAGGCTTAATGATCTAGAAGTTATCTTAGATGTTTTGGAAGGTCAGTAATCTACACTCAAAGTGCTGTGCAACAATGTGATGGTTGATTACTTTCAAGTGATTATATGCTGTGTTTGAGTGGAAAAGCTGAGCTTTGTGGGAGGTAAAACATATCATAGAATCACAAGGTTGGAAAGGACCTCATCTAGTCCAGCTGTTCCTCCCATTACCATTGCTACCACAAGGTACTAAGCAGTTCATTTACAGAATCAGGACTAGAACTTCCTGCATCTAGGAATGTGTTGCATTCAATTCAGACCTGCTTTGTGATGTCAGTCCTATAAAGCTACAGGGGCATTTCATAAGGTGACAAAACTCGTAGTCATAGCAGTACTTTAAAATCAGGCTGTTTTTGCAAGATACAAATTATTTTGATGTCACTGCATGCTGATAATGCCTGAACATATAATGATGTTAACTGTGCTATTTATGCTTTCTTGATGCTTGCTTTAAAGCTGATTACATTTTAATTCTTTGAATTTCTTCTCAGTAAAGGGAAGTACTTTGTTACTTTTCCTTACCCCTACATGAATGGCCGACTTCACTTGGGACACACCTTTTCTTTATCCAAATGTGAGGTAAATATTTTCCTTTACTAATACCTTTAAATGATACTTTTGAAGTAGCTAATGCTACTTTGTAGCTAACAGAATAACTTGCTAAGTACTTTATAGGCTTAATGATGATATCTTCCAGCTTTCTTTTTTTTCCCATGTTTTTGACAGGAATATTACTGTTTAGGAGGAGAAAAGGGTTGCATGTAACTTGCGTAGTGCTAGGAAACAGGAGTGCAGGTGCTGCTCTTTCAGAGATCTGAGGTTTTTAGGAGATGTTGCTGCTTATTGTTTGTCTAGCTGCACAAGCATCACATAGAGCCTTATTGCCCTCTTTGTAAATACAGTGCTCTGTTTCCTGTGTTAACAGGTTTTAGATACTAATGGATAGGATTCCACAAAATTCATCTCTTCTTTGTATTCTTCTGTAGTCTAAGGCAGCCTCCTGGGAAAGGTTGGCAGGTTTGTCCTGACTTGGCCAAGCAGTGCAGGTCTGGTAGCAGGATGTGTTTGCACCTTTGTTTCATTCAGCACCTTCATGGGTGCTGCCTGCTGCATGAGACTGCCTTTCAATAGCTTAACGGGAGGAAGGAATTGCATTTTCTTTTTGGGATGGGTCCTGATTTAAATTTTTACCATTCTCTTTTCATTTTTCCACTCTGTGTAGTTTGCAGTTGGGTATCAGAGGCTCAAGGGGAAGAGCTGTTTGTTTCCATTTGGTCTGCACTGCACTGGGATGCCCATAAAGGTAGGACTTGCTGAGCGCTTTTCGTCATGCTTTCCATTCTTAGAAGAATGCAGAACATTGCTTTCCGTCAGTGCAGAATGTCATGGTGATTTATTCAAAGATTTATCGAGATAGTGTGATTTGAAACCTGACTTTGTAATAAAGGTGCGTGCTTTATTTGACCTATGCAGTTTGACTTTAAAGAAAATGAAATTTTCAAAATTCAGTTTAAGCAGTTTTTTGTTTGCAAGTTGTAGCAGAGATGTTAAGTCTTGGCTTGAAGCACTGGGTGGGAAGGCAGGGCCAGCCCTGGGCAGCTCAAGTGCATGCAATGTACTTGAGTGATGGAAGAGCTGGAGCCAGGATCCACCCCTTCCCAGACCTCATTTTAGGGCTGCAGTGGAGGCAAGGGCATCTCTTGTTGGAGATCCCTGCATACATGTGGCCTTCCAAAGGTAAACAGCTCTTTTTCTTCATTTCTGTGTCTGTTGCTGCTGTACTTGGGCTTGTTCTCATTTGCTGTAGCCAAAGACTTTGCCACCCTGCTATTGTTGTGGTACTTTCCATCCCTTTATGGTATTACACAAGTAAATCCTCACTGAACATCTTCCTGCTGTTACAGGCATTCTTCAACTAGAAAGCTCTCCTAGAAGTTGACACACTGTCTTGAGAAAGTTGTTGTAGTGGAAAGCACATTGTTACAGTAAAAATTGATCCTTGGTAATTGCTTTGGTCATAGATATGGAAAAGTGCTGACAGACTACCAATAACTCTAATTAGGCTTGTGCAGATAAGCTCAAAAGAGAAATGGAGCTGTATGGCTGCCCACCTGAATTTCCTGATGAGGAAGAAGAGGAGGAAGAAAACTCTGCTAGAAAAGATGAAGAGATAATCATCAAAGACAAAGCAAAAGGGAAGAAGGTAAAGTTGATTAAATGGGGATTGGTAGCTGTGCTCTCAGAGCTTCCAGTTGTGTAGCACAGCCTGTCTTCCCTTCTTCACACTCCCCAGAGAGAAATGTGATGCAGGTATTTAAACGGTTTTTCCAAGGTAGCTCAGTACTTTTAATGTTGACTTGAGGGGAAAAATGTATCAGCTGCATGGATCCAGAGAAACCATTTTGCTATGTGAAAACTTTGCCAGGAGCTGGTGCACTGTAGCAAACTAGAACATTCATATTCTATATCTGGAAATAAAAACAACAATGTCAGTTGGGGGTGAGGGGAAGAGCATGTGCAGGTATTTCCAGTATGAGACTGTATACTATTTTTTTTCTCACTGCAATTTTCCTGTCAGAGTAAAGCTGCTGCCAAGACCGGTTCTTCTAAATACCAGTGGGGAATCATGAAGTCTTTGGGTCTGTCAGATGAAGAAGTAGTCAGTTTCTCTGAAGCTGAGCACTGGCTGGATTATTTTCCTCCCCTTGCTGTCCAGGACCTGAAAAGTATGGGATTAAAGGTAACTGTTAGAAATATAAAGCTCAGTTCTGAAAGCAGCCATATTTGTATTTATGAGTACAATTCTGTTCCTTTGAGACTAGAAATTGTCTGCACAATTAAGACGTTACTCCAGAAGTGTTTGTATTATTTATGGAATTATTAATTTAATCTTTTAATGTTAAGTCTTTTAGTAGTCTCGTGTGAATAAGTGCTTTCTTATCTACAGAATATAAGCTGTGTCAGTCACTCCTTGAAACAAGAATCAGATGAAGAAATCAGGGCATTCTTTTCCTGTTTCCATATTAAGATACCATTCTTCAGTCAGTACTGACGGTAGTTTTAGGAGAAGTAATGATGTGATACTACGTGAAGATACTTGTCTTACTGGCTATACATTTTTAGAAACAGACAGATAGCGAGCAACAGTGATGCTGAAGTTTAGCTTTGGTGACTGGTTAAAACTTCTACCAAACATCTGAAATGCACATTCAGCACAGAAGACCTGAAGTTGTACGTCAGCTCTCAAAGGCTGTGATGCAGGCTGCTTAGTTACCTTTTTAAACACGCACCATTAGTGTGCATGTGCTTCTTATTTTAAAATTAGTTTAGCTGTTTTGTGGTTCCTTTAAATGTCTTTATTGTATGTACTAAGTAGAGACTCCTATGCAATTCCAGGTGGATTGGAGGCGTTCTTTCATTACCACAGATGTTAACCCATACTATGATTCCTTTGTACGATGGCAGTTCCTAACGTTAAGAGAAAGAAATAAGATTAAGTTTGGGAAACGGTAAGGCTGCTCTGAATTTATTGTAAATGTGGATGAACTGAGTTTGTGAAAGATGGAGCACTTATGACACCAGAATATGTTTGTAACTCAAAGGCTTCTATTTGAAATAACCTATAGGAAGTGAAAAGATGAAGTGCTTACTGTGCTGAGTTGGTGAGATAGTCTGCTTGTGTTTTAGTTTTACCATAGTTGTCAATTCAATGTTAAATCAATACTGACAGCTCATGCAATAACAGTAATTGGCATCAAGTGGACAGTGAGTTAAGCAAAATTTGAAGATATCCTTTGGGGTTCTCCCTTTGAGGAAGGCAATTTTTCTTTATAGTTTATGAACATATACTTTTATTTTTTAGATACACAATTTATTCTCCAAAAGATGGGCAGCCTTGCATGGATCATGACAGGCAAACAGGAGAGGTAGTGTTTGCAGTTGTTTTCGTGCGTTGTTTGTGTTTCTTACCTACTGAAAGGAAAAAAAATGCATCTTGGAGCAAAATGCGTTTCATACATTCCAAACTGCCTGTTCTCAGTTGTTGGTTCATGGGGAAAATAGAGTGAACTCCACTACTAGTGGGAGTACTTATCTTGAACTGCAGATTATATTTTCCACTGTGGCTGTTCCCTGTGAGTGTTCGGCATTTTGTGCCATTAGCATTGCTGCAGTACATCTACCTGCTGAAACAAAGCAAATAAGCTTTTATTGTGTTGTTGAGATAGCTGCTTTCATGAGTATGTTTTTGGACAGAGGTGTAAAATAGATCCTCTCTTCAGTCTGTGTTTTATGAAGCAGCATTTTGTTACAGTAGATTTGTGATTTACTTTGAAGAAAGCACGGTTGCCTTAAATAGTATTTAGGTTACTACAGAATCGTTTATTTTCTTTACTGTTTGAGTCAACTTCGTGTATTGATTGCTGTGTTGTTTATGTGAACTGCAGGGTGTTGGATGTCAGGAATACACTCTAATAAAAATGAAGGTGTTAGATCCTTATCCAGCAAAGTTAAGGTAAGTCTCGGTTTGGCAAGTCAGATCCCTCTTATGGTCAAAAGTGAACGCTAAATTAGCCTGGTTTTCCTAATACAGGATTTGATTTCATCTTGTTACATCTGTCACTTCATGAACTTGGTCTCTGCTTTGAGCTGTGTGGAGCACAGATTTAAGTTAAAACAAACAGACATGCACCAAATGAGAAGGAAGCCCTGCACTAAATTTAATGATCCAATTAGGAAATGTAACATGCAGGTCATCTTGGCTTAAGAGCATGTTTTATGTTACTGTCACGGGTTACCTAGATTTACCTGTGCCCGTGACAGGGGGCAGCTGCCCTGTAGGGCCCCTGGCCTGAAAGGGGAGGGAAAAGGGGAATGGGAAAAGAGAACAGCGGCGGCAATCTAAGGAGGAAAACTTATTTTACTAAATATGATATCAGAATACAAGATAACAGAATGTAATACATTATGATTGAGGCTAATAAATTGAACAAAACAGAGAGAGAGAGTCCCTGAAAACCGAGAGGCCTACTGTGAACTCTAGGTGACACGGCTGGAACGCTTCCTGCTTTCCGAGAGTCTGAGAGAGAGAGAGAGTTCCAGCCTTGGAGTGAGATTATAGATGTCCTCCTCCCGTGACTTATCTCTGACCATGAAGTCCTCTGGGATATGTAGTTTTCTTCTGAGAGCTGAGTACTCGGGACGTTGCTATTCCACGGAACTGGAGTATGAACCTTTTAATGATCCATACAGCACATGATGTTATGATGTGGAATATTGACAGCAACATTACAAAACCATGACATTCCACCCCTTATTCTACATTATTATACCATGGTTAATACATATATACATATATATATATATATATATGTATGTATTGTGTGTGTGTGTATATAAAACTATGATAACTAAATAGTACTATTAAATGTAATATAACTAAATGTATAACTATAATAACTAAAATGCATTACACAAGCAAATATATACATATTTACATGGAATTACTGACTGCACTCCCCAACATCAAATTCCCTTGTGTTACACACTGAACATCCCCATCCTTCTGCATCACCCACCAAGTGCACCCATGTCCCTGGGCAAAAACAATTCCATGCAGATGCTTGCCCTTTCCAGAGGCTGGAAGGGTCCTAACAGCTTTTCCCAACATGTTCTTTACATGTACAAAAGGGACCTTATCTCCCTCTATAGTATGTAGGGGGCTAGATTGGCTAGGACCATTATGATTGGCAGATCGTCTAGTATTGAACAACCAAGTGGCTTCTGCCAAATGCTTTTCCCAGTGCTTAAGTGTTCCACCACCCGTTGCTTTCAACATAGTTTTCAACTACCCATTGTATCGTTCAATTTTACCAGAAGCTGATGCGTGGTAGGGGATCTGACAAATCCACTCAATGCCATGATCTTTGGCCCAAGTACTTATGAGGGAATTTTTGAAATGTGTCCCATTATCAGACTCAGTTCTTTTTGGGGTGCCATGTTGCCACAGGTCTTGTTTCTCAAGACCCAATATGGTGTTTTGGGTGGTAGCATGGGGTACTGCATATGTTTCAAGCCACCCAGTGGTTGCCTCCACCATGGTAAGCACATAACACTTACCACTGCGAGATCATGGCAAGGAGATATCATCAACCTGCTATTTCTCCCCATTTTTGTACTTTTGCCATCGCCCTTTGTCCCAGAGAGGTTTCATCCTCTGGGCTTGTTTAATTATGGCACATGTTTCACAGTCATGAATAATATGTGCAATAGCATCCATAGTTAAGTCCACACCTTGGTCTCTGGCCCACTTATATATCACGTCTCTTCCTTGATGGCCTGAGGTCTCATGGGCCCATTGAGCTAGAAATAATTCACCCTTATTCTGCCAGTCCAAGTCCATTTGAGCCACCTCAATTCTGGCAGCTCGATCTACCTGATGGTTGTTTGTAAAGTTAGCTGCTGTGAAATTAGCAATTGTGAAATTAGCCATTGTAAAATTAACTATTCCATGTGGGATGTAAGTGTCAAAATTCACATCATGCCCCATTGCATAGAAGTACCAGGCAGGTGTCTCCATCAGTGCCCTTACTTGGTTGTATAATGCATATATTCCATAACAAGAAATCAAAAAATTAAGAAGGGGCCAATAAGTTCTGAAGACCATAATGGCTTTGAATCCCCTATGCAGTGCTCCTAAAATAAAGAGCAGACTTGTAGCTGGCAGGCGCTGTAAAAGTCAGAGCTAGCTAGCTGTGCTCTGAGAGAGAAAGAAATCCCTTTGTTTTCTTTACAAAAACAAGATTGCAATGCTCAGAGTGTACAGCTACCCCTGAATGTTGACAGTCTGCCTTGACTTTCAAGGTCACATTCTCAGTGAGCAGCTATGAAAAGACAACACTCCCCTAATGAAGCTAACGAAGCTCTCTGAGAGCAAAGAGAGATCCATTCTAAAAGCTAAAAGGCAGCAACTTATACCTACATTCTCCACCATTAAGCTGTCACGGGTTACCTAGATTTACCTGTGCCCATGACAGGGGGCAGCTGCCCCGTAGGGCCCCTGGCCTGAAAGGGGAGGGAAAAGGGGAATGGGAAAAGAGAACAGCAGCGGCAATCTAAGGAGGAAAACTTATTTTACTAAATATGATATCAGAATACAAGATAACATAATGTAATACAATATGATTGAGGCTAATAAATTGAACAAAACAGAGAGAGAGAGTCCCTGAAAACCGAGAGGCCTACTGTGAACTCTGGGTGACACGGCTGGAACGCTTCCTGCTTTCCGAGAGTCTGAGAGAGAGAGAGAGTTCCAGCCTTGGAGTGAGATTATAGATGTCCTCCTCCCGTGACTTATCTCTGACCATGAAGTCCTCTGGGATATGTAGTTTTCTTCTGAGAGCTGAGTACTCGGGACGTTGTTATTCCATGAAACTGGAGTATGAACCTTTTAATGATCCATACAGCACATGATGTTATGATGTGGAATATTGACAGCAACATTACAAAACCATGACAGTTACCCTGAATGTTTTTATTTTGGTGACTTATAGAATGTTTTTCCTCCCCACCAGTGGCCTGAGGGGAAAAAATATCTTCTTGGTGGCAGCGACGCTCAGACCAGAGACCATGTTTGGACAGACCAACTGCTGGGTTCGCCCAGATATGAAATACATTGGCTTTGAAACTGTGAATGGGGATATCTTTATCTGCACGCAAAGAGCTGCCAGGAACATGTCCTACCAGGGCTTTACGAAAGACAATGGAGTTGTACCTGTTGTTAAGGAGCTGATGGGAGAGGTAAGCAGCTTGCTGGCCAAATCTTTTTCTTTCTGTGAAGCTTGTACTTATAAAGGTGGTGGTAGAGTTCTATTTATAAAGAAAATGTAAATGTACTTTTGGTCGATGATCTCAGTGAGTTTGAATGAGTATCAGCAAGAAGAGCTTACTCAGGCTGAAAGTGCTCTTTTCATAATTATATTCCTCTCTCCCACACAGGAGATTCTTGGTGCTGCACTTTCTGCACCACTCACCAGCTATAAAGTTGTATATGCTCTTCCCATGCTCACAATCAAGGAAGATAAAGGTAACGTTACAGCAGCAGCTTGTTGGAAGTCTGCTTGGTGCACACTGTGCATTCAGTATGTCGACTGATGTTTAATCTGCTGTATCTTTTTCTTTGTGAAGGAACGGGAGTGGTTACAAGTGTCCCTTCTGATTCTCCAGATGACATTGCAGCCCTGAGAGATCTGAAAAAAAAACAGGTCCATCTCTTCTCTCAATCACTTCTGTTTCTATTTTCTTTCCAAAGCACGGAGGAACAAAAATGGATATTCAGTGGACAAAACAAAACTCCTTTTAATTGGAATTTTGCCATTTCAAATCCTTGTGGTTAATGAAGTTAAAATTAGCTGAGCTCAGTCAAGTTCTTCTGTCTTCAAGAAGGATTTTGAATGGGAGTTGTGTTGCTTTTGTCTTAACGTGCAGAAGAAGAGTGCCAGTGAAGTAGAGGTAGATTCCTGTTGTGGAAATGAATTTGAGATGAGAACCCTATATGAATTTCAGATGAATCTGTTGCTGTTAGAGCTTCAAAAGTGCATCACTGTCTTAAATGGCTGTCACTGGCTGCTGAGTTTTTGTTCCACTCATTTCAGGGATAACGTTTTTTCCCACCTTTAGATGTATACACATTCTGAGAGTCACCTGAAAATTAAACAGGTTTAAGTCAGATGTGAGAAGTAGCGAGCAGGCAGAGCAGCAGTTTTGTCTGTTTTTATAGTAAAATAGCATGTATGCAAAAGACATTGGGAATGGTTAAAAACCTACAGTAAATCGTTTTCTTCCATTCATATGCTGCTTTTTTTCCCCTTAACTTTTAAAGGCTCTCAGAGGGAAGTATGGTATCAGAGATGAAATGGTCCTGCCTTTTGAACCGGTGAGTTCATTCACATGGGTGTGTCTGTAGTACCTGTGGTGGCTTTGTGCTCCCTGATGAGAAATGTGCCAGGATGGTGCATCTCTCCCAGAACTTTTGTTTGAAGTTCTCTTCAGCTGGGAAGTTTAGAGTGATATTTTCATGTTGTTGCATGTGATCTGTTAGGGGTTGCAGTCGAGATTTTTTTTATTTTTTTTTTTTTGCTATAACAGATATGCAAAAGCATTATTTTTTGTGGGAATTACTGTTTTGGTGAATGCAGTACATTGCTATCCTGTAATCCTACTGGTTACAGTAATAATCTTTCCTTCAAGGCAAGATGGAAAGGACTGAAGTTACTTAACTATTAATGCAAATGCATAGCTGGGTCAGTTTTTGTTTGGAAAACATAGGTTACCGATAGAGCTGTCCCAGCATTCCTGTGTTGACCTTGCTTCCCTGGGCCAGCTGGCATGACATGAGGAGAGACTGCGTTATTGCCTGTGGTAGAGCAGGTGAGGGGTCTCACAGGGTACATCAGGAGTTCTTGACCTAACCAGTGGAGTTGCACTAATACCTTGTCAATGCCCATGAAACTCAATTGGCAATAGATGGTGTCAGTTTGCACAGAGTAGCTCAATGAAGTAGAAGTTGGCCATTGCCCAGACACCTCCTGCTGTGCCAGTGAGGCTGTTCAGTACTGGTTTTTACCTAGCTGTCATGCAGCACATTTAGATAACGTGTAATAATTGCATTTTTTCCTCTTTGTCATCTGTTGTTCAACCCCACTGTCAGCTGCAAACAAAGACAAAAAATACTTGTCTCTTTTTGAGCACATCTCTTCTCCTGAAGTGAAATCAAATTCTTGTGTAGATTTTTATTACGTTGAAATGATTCGAAATAAATACCTGATGCTGTTTTGTTAATTCTCAGGTGCCCATCATTGAAATCCCAGGTTATGGCAACCTTTGTGCTCCATTCATTTGTGATGAGCTGAAAATCCAGAGCCAGAATGACAGAGAGAAACTTGCTGAGGCCAAGGAGAGAGTATACCTTAAAGCATTTTATGAAGGAGTAAGTAATAAAGGAGATTATGGTTAGCCTGACTGGGAGGAAAAAGTCCCAGGACAAGAATTAAAGATAAATAAAAGGGGCAGGAAAGGGGGAGATTTCTTTTTCACCAGTCCATTTTTTTTGTTTAAAACTTGTGCAGTTGGAAGAGTTGTGTGGAACTGAAGGAGAACGGAGAAGTGTCTGACTTCAAATTGAAGCTCAGAATTTATTTTATTTGCAATGGTCACACTGTGAGGAATTGAACAATGTTGTTGCAAGCGTTCATTTGGAAACTGGTATAAAAAGATAGCCATTTATTTGTTTTGCTGTCTGTACTTACGTGATGGCTTACTGTGATGATGTACTCCTCAGGTCTGTTCTTGTAAGCTGGCAACAATTTGAATTTCTGCCTTGCCTTGTGGGATTGCCTGTGTGCGTGCTGACACGTATACACTTATTTTAAGGAAAGGAAGATTGTTCATTGAAAAACAAACAAAGCCAAAGCAAGTGAAACAAAGCAAACCACCACAACAAATAAACAAAAAGCTCCAAAAAGCAAAAGCTTGCTTCCTAATTTTGCTTGTCAGAGATAACAAAGAAGTGGCAATTACTGGGGGTCAGATGACCTACTGCACCTCTTTCTTGTTAATTTAAAGTGAATAAACTCTTCTAACTCATCTTTTACAGGTAATGTTGGTGGACGGGTTCAAAGGACAAAAAGTTCAAGATGTCAAGAAACGTATACAGAAGATGATGGTGGATAACGTATGTATGGATATCTATGTGGGATGGATAGCTAAAGCAGAGACCTCTTATTCTCTGCTTAATCTCACAACCTCATCTAGGAAATATTTTGATCTGATTATCAACTTTGATATACTTGTAAAGATACTGAAAATTTAGTATCTGAACTGTAAGTCATCTTCAAGTAAAAGTAAAGGATATTGTTTGTATGGAGGTAGCCCTTCTGGGGTTCATCAAGCAGGGAAGGAAGCATAGTAACTGAAAAATGACTATGTCATGTCCAGTAAGGTTTTCCTGGTGAGGGCAACAAGCGGGAGCAGCAGCTACAAGTCAGTATTTGCCTGTTGTTGTAGCATTGTGGTATCAGATTATTGTATAGCACTTCATACTATTTTGTGCTGTATCAGAATGGATGGTCTGGGAAAGCAGAATTCCAGTTCTATTTTTCTTTGCTTTCCCTGCCTTCTGTTTGTTTTTTTTCCTATTAGCTGTGACATACATGTGATACATTTTAGATTCTGCTATGAATAACACTTTACCAAAGGAAAACACCTCACAAAACAGTAATTGGTTGGAAGATGATGAATTAGTAATTTTTTTTTTGCTTCTGCCTTCCTTGTCGTCATGCATGGAGATGGTCTTCACAAAATTATATGAGCTGGCACATCTGGGAGGTACATAGTCAAATATTGTGCTCATTTTCTGGAAGGAAATGCTGGTACAGAAAGGCAGTGCAGTAATCAAGCCATGTGAGGAGTGCTGTAAAGCAGACTGAAATTAAGATACACGTTTTAGTGAAACATGAGGATTTGCAAGACTTTGTAAAGTACTTAGATCTTAGCTTTATTGCCCTTTTGGACTTGTAACATCTCTTTTTGTAGGATGAAGCCATGATTTATATGGAACCTGAGAAACAAGTGATGTCAAGGTCGTCTGATGAATGTGTTGTGGCCCTTTGTGACCAGTGGTAAGTGAAGTAGTGCTGTAGTTAGAAGTCCCTGTCAATTTATATCCAAGTTATGGTAATTTTGTAATGGTAAAATTTTCTGACCGTAGGTATTTAGATTATGGTGAAGTGAACTGGAAGAAACAGGCATCGGAGTGCTTGAAACAACTGGAGACGTAAGTTATAAAAGCAGGTGTGAAGAGGAGTGATTGTTTGCTGGTGGTGTTCTCAGAGTGCTGAGAGGAGAGGTTATTAACAGCTTGTTTCTTCCAGGTTCTGTGAAGAGACTAGGAGAAATTTTGAAGCTACTTTAGGTTGGCTGCAGGAACATGCATGCTCCAGGACATATGGCTTAGGTAGGCAAAGCACTCCTTTTCTCTGTTGGCGCTTTGTAAGTGTGGTATTCATTACATCCTTTGAAAGGCTGAAGTGCTGCCTGGAATCCAAAGTGGTGTAGTTCTGTGTAGAGCAGATTTAACCAACTTAAATCTAGATCCAGCAACCCCAAGGAGGCATAATGTATCTTGTAAACTCATGTGGTCTGGAACTTCTTCTTGGGCAGTTATTTTGGAAGGGATTTCAGCATAAGAAGCTGTTGACCATTTCTTTGTCTTCTCCTTAAATGATGACTGCAAAGTGTGAAAGCAGGTGCTGTAAGCAAGGGGTGGTACTGACTGTCTGATACTTGGCTTCTGCCTCTTCCAGGTACCCGTTTGCCTTGGGATGAGCAGTGGCTGATTGAGTCTCTCTCAGACTCCACAATCTACATGGCCTATTACACAGTTGCTCATCTGTTACAGGGAGGTAACCTGAGAGGCCAGGGAGAATCTCCTCTGGGCATCAGGTAAGGAGAATGAAACACCATTTTGCCTGTTCAGTTGTGTGCTTCGCTAAGTTGTTCTTGATGGAGACTTGCCAAGCAGGCTGATGGTTTGCTTTTGTGTCACTGTCAAAACTTAACTTGCTGCTGGCTATGCTAAAGCAATTGTGTGAAAGAAAAATGAAGGAAAGAGGATGTAGTACTGTCCTCAGAGAAGGGGAGGAATGTCCTTGAAAGCAGAACTGCACATGAATTAGATCACCTTTTTTAGTGCTTCTCTGACTTGCCTTGAAATGGTCCTCCCCAGGTGTTCGAGTGATTTATTTCATTGGCTGCTCAAGTCTCAGTTCTTGCTGAGAGACTGCTTTACAGCTCTGAAGAATTTTATGGTTCAATGTACATAAAGCACAAGGTCAACACTCCAGTTTTGTTACTGCATTAAAAGTTGGTAACTCTTACAGGCGTAGAGCCCTCTATCTATAGCCCTTATGTAGGAATGTTCAAAGTTTAGGGGGACAAAGCATTTGTACTGAAATAGCTCTCAGAACAGCTCTGTGACCTTTCAGATGGCATGACTGAACTTCCAGTAATAGATATCAGAGAGATGATGTAGCACAGGTGGTCTGGAATTTAAAACAAACAAAAAAAAACAAAAAAACCAACCCAATGGCATTCTTGCCTTGGATGTTACACTCTAATTTCACCTATTTCTGAGCTACTTTCTGGAGGAGTTTACACATTGTGGAATTGCAACATGTGTGTTTTGATGCTATAACTAATCTGAAAAGCATTTCCAAAGTCCTGTGTGTACAAGCAGAAGTAATCCTGAAAGGTTTTCATTTTGGTTTGAGCCTTTCTAATTAGAGAGCTTACCAGCGTGCTAGCCGTGCCTGGAAACAAACTTTGAAGTGATCATCCTTAGCACTGAGTTACAGATTTAATGTGATTAAGTATGTAAAATTACAGTGTGTTGTTAATGAGTGGATAACATCTTCTTACTATTAACAAATACTTTTTGCTGAGACTCCGTGGGGTAGGGTAATTAAGGGCTTTATGGCACATTAGTTGCCATTCAGATAAGCAGCCTTAGCACCAAATGCAGGAGCGAGGATACTGCACACATTAGTAATTTAAAGCATAGAACAATAAATACCAAAGATAAAGCAGTGAAGTGGTGCACAAGAGTGTTTTAGACTGGTGGTGTTGCCTGTCATTTAAAATAGTTGTTTAATATGTACAGGAAGTGCTTTGGATCTAGAATGTGTTCCTCTCTGCATAATACAGGGCAAAGCACCTTAGGAGATGTTAAAAGATGGTAAAAATAGGTTTGAAATTATTTGGTTTGAGTTATATGCCAAGCAGCGTCTGATGGACTCCTCTGAAACTCTAAGTAGCCAGAGATAAAACTGTGTAGAATGGAAAGCCTTTTTAGAGCAGGCTCAGCATTATTTTCATTCAAACTTGCAGAGCACATCAAATGAGCAAAGAAGTTTGGGATTACATCTTCTTCAAGGCAGCTCCATTTCCTAAAACAGAGATTCCAAAAGAGAAGTTGGACAAGCTAAAGGAGGAGTTTGAGTTTTGGTATCCTGTGGATCTCAGAGTATCTGGCAAAGATCTTGTTCCAAATCACTTGTCGTACTACCTCTATAACCATGTGGCAATGTGGTCAGATCAGAGGTGAGTTTGGAAATGATGCAAAGCAGGCATGCAGGAGGTAAAGCTGCTGACCCTGCATTGCATGGTGTTATAATGTGCAGTACTGATAACAGAAATCATAAAAGCATGGTGGACTCTTAGCTAGGTGTAGTTCCTGTGCATGGGAACACTGTTTATATTTCCTTGAATATTTATTTAGAAGTCGTATTAAGCTCTATATAGGAGAAGCTATTTCCTGATGATAGATATTAAATCTGTTTCCACTTGTGGTGTAGATTTGCCCAACAAAAAATGGGGTAGCTCTCCCCAATGCTATGGGGTAGTGCTGATGACTGACTTTTAAATTATATATCCCTGAATAGAGGAAGGTGGGTAAATGAAATATAAGTGTGGGTGCAAGGCTCCCTGCTTTGTATTTCAGCAGTGGTAAGCCCTAGCTCTTCTATTGTAGTTCTCTTCGCCATCAAAGATATTCCTTGATTTCTTAATTTTTAAGACACCTCCCAGATACTTTTTTGAAGGTTCTACTTAAGGTGTTTATCCCAAACTGGAACAGAAGACTGTAGTTTGTTTTTTGTTATGTTTTTTTAAAGTACTTACTTTGTAATATGCTTTGTATCTTATCTTCAAACAGAGAAAAATGGCCAGTAGCTGTTAGAGCAAATGGACACCTCCTTCTCAATTCTGAAAAGGTACGGTGAGGTTTTGTGTATGAGCTGCTTGTGGATGTTCAAATAGGCCTTTACCAGAATCAAAATAGAAAAAAATCTATATGGAGATAAAAGGAGGAAATTGAAAGTTCTTGTTCCTTCACTCCTAACTTCCAGGATTTCATTCACCAGAGGTAATTGGAGGGACAGGAATTGCTGCTTAACATTCTTCTGTTAGTTCTTGTATCACTTGATTGGGTTAGTGAAGATTTCAGTGAATTTGTTAAGTTTTAGCATAATGGAAATGTAGTAAAACAAACAAACAAAGCATCATTCTGCTTTTTAGCTTTGAGGCCTGGGGTCAGTATAAGGAGAAGGAAGTTTGTGTGAATAACATGCTAATGCATGCAAGTTTTGAAATTGAGTTTGATTGAATGTAGAAGTGGCGAAGCCTAGGAGTTTGGCCTTGGAGATTGTCTGGTGTGAAACCAAAAAGCCATCACGATCCTACTTGAAAAACTGATGCAGGATAAGCTGAAAATGCTAATTTTGAAGTAGTACTCAGTTCTCAGGGACTGGATACGAGTATTTCTGGAACTGAGTTTTGGTGCTGGTTGTTCCATTTTTCCAAAACTTGATGGGTTGTGAGGTGGAACTCACATGATCCAGGAAGCAGGTGCAATTTCCGTGAGTTTACGTTGTGTGGCTACCTTAGTAGTTACACAGCTTGCCCAAGTCACAAGCTGAGTTCAGTGTTCTGGAGTGGATCTGTACTTGTGAAGGTCAGTCTGTTTTTGCAGTGTGACCTATTTCAGATTTACTAAAGTTCCTTTGCTCAAATTCATGAGAAAATACTTTCTTAGTGTTTTCACCAGACTCTTTTTCTGTCTTCTTGCCTGTCCAGCAACAGAGTAGGTATATGAGAAAACAATGGTTCTTATATTTGTTTCAGATGTCTAAATCTACTGGCAACTTCCTTACCCTGACTCAGGCGGTGGACAAGTTTTCTGCAGATGGTATGTTCTGACCTGTCTGTTATTTCAGTGATGCCAAAATGATGAGAATTCATGTTTTGCTCTCAGAGAAGCAGTGGGAATATTGGAATATTGCACTGCAATAAATCTACCAGCTGGTTTTGTTTGAAAAGCTGAGCTGTGCTTAGAAAAACTGGGTTGTGCATTAATGGAACACCTGTTCAAATCAAGATCTCCCAGGCTGAAGTCTTCTGGAAGGTGCTTATTTTACCCATTGCTATTGGAGATCAAAACAATTCACAGTATCGTGCGAGTTGGAAGGGACCTTAGAGATCATCGAGTCCAACTCCCGGGATTTGAGCCCTCTGTGTAGCAGAGCAGCATTTCTGCCACTTGCGCCACAGGGGGGATTTGAACAATTAAACGTTAGTTGTCACTGACTTTGGATCCCTTGCCTCCTGCACCTATATAAGCCAGCTCATTGCGTACCAGCTCTGTTAGCTCTGTGATTTCCCTCAGGAATGCGTTTAGCCCTGGCTGATGCTGGGGACACTGTTGAAGATGCCAACTTTGTGGAAGCCATGGCTGATGCTGGGATTCTTCGTCTCTACACATGGGTGGAGTGGGTAAAGGAGATGATTGCAAACAGAGACAGTTTAAGAAGTGGTCCTGCCAACACCTTCAATGACAGAGTCTTTGCCAGGTACTGTACAAAGGCTAATAATACAACATGGTACAAGCTGGCTTTCTATTACTTCTTTTCTTGCAAGGATCGTTTTTGTAGTTCTTTTGTGGAATTAATTAACTTATATTAAGCATTTTTTAAATTTACTTTCAGAAGAGCTGGTGTGACTGTGTTATACTGGTGGCATTTGCAGCATAGCGTTACACAATGTTCCTATTAAGTAGAGGGGGCTTTGCAATATTGGTGTTTTCACCTTCCTCCCTAGTGAAATGAATGCAGGCATAAAGAAGACAGACCAGAATTATGAGAAGATGTTATTTAAGGAGGCTCTGAAGACCGGCTTCTTTGAATTTCAGGTAGGAGCCCTCATTATAGATAAATAATGCTTGACATTTGTTGCTTTGTGTGGGTTTCTTTTGATCCTGATGTCTGTGATCCTTAACCAGACAGCTGAATTGGAATCTGAGCTTTATCAAGAAACAAGACCAATTAGATTGACTTAATCTGAATTTATAAAGGTCTGCTTGTGGCATTTTGCAGAGGCTCAGAGGAAGACACCTGCGATGTTGCATGTAGGCACTGTTGAGAGGAATGTTTCCTTTTCAATGGAGAGTTTCTTACAAGTTTCTTATAAGTAATTCAGATAACAACAGAATTTTCTGGAAATATTGCTTTTATATATGCTCCTTAAACCTTATCCAGAGTGTCTGCAGAATCATTCCACTTAACAAGTTGCAGACTCTCCTTTATGTGGTTTCTTTATGGTATTTAGGAATGGGGTTAAATACGCTGAGTTGTATGCCTAATGTGATCATATTCATTGCTCCTCTTTGTTCTTATTAGTATTTGCAAAGGTATTTTTGGGTCTTTTATACCTGTTCTAATTAACACTTCTAACAAGTTGGTACTTGTAAAGTGAAGTTGTCAGCTGACATTCACAGTCAGGCACTTGAGAAAAATACACTGCTTCCAATAATCTGTTCTTGACTTCTACACATCTTATATTCTAAAGGCATATTAGAGCAAAGAGCTGGGAGATCTTCCTTTTGAGTGCTTCTCCGTGGCAATTGCTGTGTTAATGGTGGTGATGCTGCCTTTCTTCCAGGCAGCAAAAGATAAATACCGTGAGCTGGCGATAGAAGGGATGCACGGAGAGCTGGTGTTTCGGTTTATTGAAGTTCAGACTCTGCTCTTGGCTCCTATCTGTCCCCACTTGTGTGAGCACATCTGGTCACTGCTGGGAAAGGTACTAATGTATGTTTCTGTTTTGTCATTTGATTCAGATCTAAGGTTTTTTGGTTTTGTTTTTCTTTAGGCTGGTGTCAGACTTGTAGATTTCATTTCTTTGAAACCAGGGGAAACATCTGTCCTATAATGTTAATGTATGAATTGCTATGATAGGATGTTGTGTGTGACAGTGTTGTGTGTTGAGTTAACCTGTATCTTTGGTTACTGTAATGATAAAGGTAACTTTAATGAAAGTCACTTTGACTAAATTCATACAAAGAAGTGATTTAAAATTAATCTGGTAATGAAATATTCCTACATCTATGCATGGAACAGCTTCTTTTGTGCTATAGGTGAACTGGGGAAATTAATGTTGTGCTTACAAGTGAGTTTATGCATCTGTGTGGCAGGTGTGCTTGTTTATGTAACACGAATAAATGCATGTTGGCTGTTTTCTTACTCCTTTACAACTGAGTAATGGATGAGTGCTCGCTGAGGTTCAGACTGCCTGAACTTCTGCTTTCAGTCAAGCTGTAATTGATTGAAGGACCACCAGATACATGCGCTAAGATAAAAATGCACTGTAACTTCTTCCTTTCTTAACAGCCTGATTCCATCATGAAAGCCTCCTGGCCAGAAGCAGGCCCTGTGGATGAGATCTTAATTGGCTCTTCTCAGTACCTCATGGAAGCAGCTCATGACCTCCGACTCCGTCTCAAGGGTTACATGGCACCTGTGAAAGGAAAGGTGATGTGTAATGGTTGTCTTCTAAGTGTATGCAGTTGGTAATTCTCGATGGCCTCGGAACTCCCTCCTGATGTTATGAATTTTTTTTCCTTCCTTTCCTCAGAAAGGTGCTAAAGAGCCTTCCGAGAAGCCTTCTCACTGCACCATCTATGTAGCCAAGAGCTACCCACCATGGCAGCACACAACTCTGTCAGTTCTGCGCCAGCACTATCAGGTGGGTGTTCTTATGTGGGATTTTGGGCTGCTTCTCCACATTTTTGTGTACTCTAATCTATAAGGAAGCTTGTGAGCTGTAGCGTGTTACCAAACTACCTTTATGTAAAGCAAGGTAGTTTTAATTCCTTTTGTACTTCTACAGATGTCCAATGAGCTTTAATGCGTAATGAGAACGTTCTGAGGTGTGTCATTGATTGAGCAGTATGTCCTTATTGCTTTTGGCTGTTTCTGAGTAAAAATGGGCCTGTGTTCCCTTACGTTTGAAAGGCTATCCATTTGTAAATGAGTTCTTTCCCAGCAGTGTTTCTGAGGAAATCTTACTGACCAAGAGATTAATGTTGTCTTGCTAAGCAAGTGGGTTTAAAGGTGTTTTCTGATCCCTAAGTAGGCATATACTGTTGAATGAGGAGGTTTCAAGAAATACATTGAAGCGCAGTGCATATATCATAAGTGCAAGAAATTCACTTCACTGGAAGTGGGAAAATCAGTTTCTGACACGGAGACTGCTGGGTGGCTTTTGCCTTGCTGCTGAGCTGTCATCCTCAGTGTTGTAGCTGATACCTTTGGGTCAGGGCTGTCACAACATGCAGTATTGAATTAAATCAATATTCCTCATGTGAAACTTGTCTTTGGAGCATTGGGAATTCTATAGCATTTCTTGCATCAGCATTAAATTTTGCTGTTCAGTCTGGTACGCTGGATGGGAGTAATGGCAAATATCTGAGCTGTGAATGTAAAATCAAAACAATTGAGGAAACTAGAACTTAAATATCTGCTTGAGGGTGGACTTAAATATGGATTTAAGATGCATTTTTAGTTGATAATTTAGGTACACTAATGTGTTCTTGCAGACAAGATTAAAGAGTGGCAGTGGATATCCGTGGGTTTTGGTAAATTTTACATTGTAAGTGTTTTTAAAGGGATAGGAAAATGATTGTGTGGAATCGATGATGATGACAGTCATTGATGGTATTTTGGTAAAGCATCGAGGATATATGATAATAATAGGCATATGTTGTGGTTTGTTTTTTCCTGTACTTAATGGTTCTTCATCAATCTTTAGGTTACTGGAGGTCAACTGCCTGACAATAAGGTAATTGCCAGTGAGCTTAATGCATTGCCAGAGCTGAAGAAGTACATGAAGAAGGTCATGCCTTTTGTTGCCATGATTAAGGTAAGTGTCAGAGTGACAACTCTCATGCAGAAGACTGATGTTATCCTGACCCTGCACAAAGAACCTCCAGTAGGTTGAGGGACTTGATCCTTCTGCTTCAGGCCACACCTGTAATACTGTGCCCAGTTTTGGGCGTCACAGTATAAGGGAGGCATAGAGCTACTGGAGAGTAGCCTAAAATGAGCCTTCAGAGGAAAAGAGAATGGAGCAGCTGCTATGAAGCTTCCTGCATAAGAGAAATTTGTAAAGAGAGGTAGTATTTTGTTGGATCAGCTCGCATATTTGCAACAGCTCAGCCAAACTTTCAGTCATAAAAGCAGGTCAGGTTTGAAATGTACCTGGCTGTTTTTTTTTTGTCTTTAGTTTGACAATTAACAATTCCCTTGCATGCGGGGAATGGTTTGTCATGCTGAGACTTACCCAACATTTCATCCCTGTACTCTGAAAGAAGAACAGTAAGCAACTGCATATGAATACATAGAAGAATCATGTGAGCTTAGATTCCCTAGACCAATATGTTGTTTTCTGAAACAGGTTATTCAGTAGTTCCAGGGTATAAGAAGCATTTCTGCTTGTGCTTCCTATCGGAAGATAAGGCTTTGTGATTTATCAAGGGAAGCAATTCACTGTTAGTGCAGGGGATCTTGCACATTACAGTGAGGGAACCATGGCCATGCTGAGAGTGATGAAGCAGAGCTTCAGAGAAGACAGCTGACTGAGTGTGTGGGAGCAAGAGACTAATTAAATTCCAAAGAGGAAGTTCTGTTTTACTTCAATAAATAAATCAAAAAGTTGTTGTTATATTGCTTTTAATACTTTGGCTGTTGTTACTGTTGCTGTTGGTTTTCTATACTAATTAATTTACCTTTATGTTAACATATGAAGTGGTTGTTATTTCCCTGCAGAGAACTGTTTTATGACTGTTGTGAACGTGTTCAGCTGCTGTATGCTTGTTCTTTATTCTAAACTAGGTCATAAGACTGAATTTCATGCTGTGAAACAGCACTGAAGTGCTGACTTATTGGGAGAATTCTCAACTCACACATTAAATGGAGATTACAAGTGTCAGAAAGTAAAACACCTTTTGAATTCTGCATTAAAGATGCGTTATAATTGCTCTTAGTCCTCCCATCAGTGTCACCAGCTCCCTGTAGAAGATACCCTGTTACAGGAGAATTATTGCATCTATGCCAGCATATTGTGCCAGAAGAGAGCTTACATATTTTAAAGCCTGTTCTTTTCATGACTAATGTAAATAGATTGCAATTTTGAAGCATCATCTTGCAGCGTTAGATGGTTTTAATCCATTTTTTCCTCTGCCAGGAAAACCTGGAGAAGAATGGTTCACGTGTTCTTGATCTGGAGCTGGAATTTGATGAACGGGCGGTGCTTATGGAGAATATTGTCTATCTGACGAATTCCCTGGAGGTTTGTATGTATGGACATGCTTGTTACTTGGTACTTAGTGGGATAGCTGGAGGATCAGCCTTTCCAGTGCCACTTCTGAAGAGATCCTTTTATCTGACCTGACTGTTCTCCTGTGTTTTTCAACTGAAGGAATTAGGACATGTTTACAGGCATCACTGGTAAGAATGATCACAGTTCTTAGCCTGAAGTCCTCAGACTCTTATAGAGGCATGTGTGAACTGTAGGAGATTACTTTACCCTCTTTGAGAGTGGAATCTGGGCAGGGCTTTTAAAACTATATTAATGAAGTAAAATGGCAGAATAGAGGAAGTTATGCCAGCTTTGTATGATCATCAGAATCATACAAGGGCAAGCAGTACCTGTTTTAAAAATCTATGAATTTGCTACTAATGATAAACTGTGGAAGGAAGGAGATGTCCTGCTGCACAGTGGGGTTTTCATGCAGGAGAGTGTAGAGATGCATAAGAACTGAACTGCTTTGTCACAAAGTTTAGTGGTTGTGCCGTTCAGAACCTTGGCACAATTACTCTGTTCCTGGGTGAGCTGGGGGCTGGCTGGCTATCAGCTCTGCTATGGAAGGCTTGGGGTTTACTGTGGGGTTGTCAAGTTTAATGTGAGTGTGCTGTTGCTGCAAATGAGCTGTGCTGTTTGTTGACCTAGATTAGAAGGAGTTACCTGCATAATGTGATTTTACAAGCCAAGGGAAGCTGTCCCTCCCAGCTCTGCTGATTTCGTACTTGGAGGATGTGTATCGGTGTTCTGCCCTCCTCATTCTCCCCCATTTCCTGCCCCCAGTGTTAGAAAGGATGATGAGGAACTGCAGCTTACTGAGCAGTGTTGGTGTGAATTTGAAGTGTATGGAGGTCTGGTAACTCCTTTTGTTCCCTCTAATACGATCAAACTCCTCTTGATTCCATCCCCTCTCCTTGCCTACCTTTCTTGCAGCTGGATCACATTGAAGTGAAGTTTGCTTCTGAAGCAGAAGATAAAATAAAAGAAGAGTGTTGTCCTGGAAAACCATTCTCTGTATTCAGAACTGAGGTAACCAACAACAAAAAAATTGGATATTCTGATATTGGAGGTCTGGAAAGTTGAATACAAAGCAACCCACAAATATGCTATCGGAAAGTTTACTTGGAGATGTAAATAGATTAAGGGCAAAAATTCCTAACACCCTTCAAAACAGGAAACATTTACTGAAGCAATTGCATGTCTTTTCTATGTCTATGGCTGTAAATGTGACAGCATCTTGGCCTTCAGGCACTTCAGATTGAATCTTTAAATTGTGCTGGCTGGAAGACTGTTGTTAAAAATTAGTGACTTGAGCATCAGTGTGTACATCTCCTTCAGCCACGTGCACTGCCTACCACCCTTCAGATAAGCTAAAACATGGGCCCAAAAATAGAGAACTGAGAGCTCTCGATCCTGCTGGTCTGAATTTCACTTCTTTGCTGTTATTTAGAGGTTCTGGTGCTGCTATACTTGCTGCAAGGCATCACGAGCTTCCATGTGAAACTTGTTTTGCAGAATTCTGTAGTGTTTTAATATTTAAGGTAGTCTCCTGTTAGTTTACAGTGGGCTAATAAGTGGCATTCAGGTGCATAAAAATTGAATATGGAACTCAGAGAGCACTGGTGAGTAAGGCATGAGATTGGTGAAACTCTGCAATAGTAATTACAGATATGAATATTTCTAGCTCTGAAACTTTTCAACAGTAGAAATTTCATATTTTTTTTTTTTTTTTTACTTAAATATGTCCTAAAACATTGCATGTCCTGCAGCTTATATTCTGAAGATCTGTATATGTGTTTCTGTTCTGCCACTGGCATTCTATGCTGTGCAATGGAGGCAGTCTGTCTGGAACACTCTTGGTTTGGTTTAGGTGCATATTTCCTCTGAGCGTTGGGTCACAAACATGGATCCCCTCTTTAATTGTTTAACTTTTTTTTTACAGCCCAGTGTGTCTGTGTTTCTGGTGAACCCTCAGCCGTCAAATGGCCATTTCTCTACAAAGATTGAGATTAGGCAAGGAGATAATAGAGAGACTGTGATCAGGCGCTTAATGAAGATGGACAGAGGCATCAAAGGTAAATACTGGAGCTGACATGCAGCTGCCTGTGCTGATTAGGTTGACGTTTCCATGTAAGGTGCCACAGTATGGGTGTAGTACAGGTGCAGCCATGGCTCAGAAAGGTCTCTACGCAGTAGGAAATGGCTTTCCTAAGGGAACAGCAGCTGTGGTTGTGTTAAAGAGTGCAAGAAAGTAAGAATGGAACAAATCTGAATCACTGTAGAGCTGAATGCTAGTGGAAAACTGGGCTGAATCCAAAAGCTTCTGACAGCAGAGAAATCTTTTCCTTGTTTTTCTGCAGCTCATGTTTCTATTAATGTTTATCTGTCAAAGATAACCTCTGATGGATGATGACACACGGAGGAGTACATGATAACTTGTGTAGTGAAATGCATGCAGAGGGAAACATGCTGTAGGCAGAGTAGATGTATATGTATATCTAATGCCCTGCTGCTGCAAGGTGAGTATTTTGAGGTGACTGGGAAGAAGTGACTCTTTCCAGCTCTGCATCTCTTCCAGAAGGTGTCACTGTTCTGTCGGTGCACAGGAGAGAAAGGCTGTGCTTGGAGGAAGGCATTACTGAAAGATCCTGTTTGTGGTTTGTTTTTT
Organism: Excalfactoria chinensis; assembly: GCF_039878825.1. Lineage (NCBI taxonomy): Eukaryota > Metazoa > Chordata > Aves > Galliformes > Phasianidae > Excalfactoria > Excalfactoria chinensis. The sequence continues at coordinate 626,820 of NC_092837.1, forward strand.
CCCTGGTCTGCTTAGCAATCTTCTGCTGGTGTGAATTTAAAAGGGAACGTATTTCACAAAAACTCCCCTTCACAAAAACTGCCCCTTTTTCCCCCCATCTCTGGAATTAAGTCCTGAAAACAAAGGCACTGCTCAGTCACCCACAGCTGGCATGAGAGCAAAAAGGCAGGTGTGGTGCTTGGAATGTGACCATGGGACTTGAAGATGAAACGCAGGTGCTGTCTCTGCTACAGTTTACTCTGTGAGCACTGAATGACTTCTCTTAATGGGTTTGTCTCCAAGAGAATGTATTTACTTGGAGAAGATCTTTAGCAGTACCATGTATTCAGTGTTGTTTTGATGAACTTGGTTGGTATCACGGTTTGTGCGTAGCCGTGTCCTCATTAGCTGGTCGTTGTATTGCAGATCTCTCTAAAGTGAAGCTGATGAGGTTTGATGATCCAGTTCTTGGCCCTCGCCGCGTTCCGGTCCTTGGCAAAGAGGAAGCAGAGAAAACTGCTATTCCAGAGCAGGCAGTCTTCCACATTGACCTGGCTGAGAAACGTGTGTGCGTCACAGAGAGTGGCCTAACGAGGGACATTGGTGACACCATTGTGTATCTGGTTCATTGAACTGCCTGTGTGCAGCTTGATCCCTAGCAGAGAGAGCTCATGGAGTGACTTTGAAAGTATTTGTAACAAAGATGTGAATTTGTTCTTCAAAAAAGGAAAAAACCCACCAAAAATCATTTTGCATGCAAACTTATCCCTGCTTTTTGAAATGTGGATATAATTATTTTCCTTTGGCCCTTTGGGTTTTTTGGAAATAAACAATTTTCCCAAACATTCATGTGGCAGATCTTCCTTTCCAACTGGGGCCTGTGTGCTCAGAAGCATTGTCGCGTATCAGGTTTAGCACTCCTTTCTCCCCCAGCCAGATTGGGATCCAGGTGGAGAAGCTGGTTGTAAATCTCTAATTGAGGGGGTGAAGTCACTTACAGGCTTCTTTACTTTGCTTTTCAGCGCCATCAGTGACAGAATGCCATGAGGGTATCACTACACGGCAGTCATGTCAGAATTAGCTCAGTAGTGGTGAACTTTGAGGTAAAAATATGAAAACTTCCATGCTGTTTAGCTTTTAAAATAAGAGCTAAAACCTAACTTTTTTTTTCCCTCATAAAGCTGTTCATAAACAGCTGCCCTTCTTGCCTGGGAGCTCCCCTTCCTGCTCTGAAGCCATGGCTGAGGTTAGGAGCTGATCCTTGGTTACCCTTATAAATGGTATTATAGAAATCCATATGGAAACCATTTGGGTGATGGGAATGACTGCTCACAATTTCACATCATGCTGTAGTACTGTGTTTCTGATGTGGGATCCCCTCTTGCTCAGGAATTCAGAGTTTATTAATCCCTGCAGGTTCTCCTAGCAGAATAGAGAATTATTGACTGTGGCAGCAGCAGCCTGTGCAGGATCGTTATTTTGTTTAAGGCAGTAACAGTTTTTCTTCAGTGCTGTCTCCCCACGTTAGAAGCATCGCCTGACCTTTGGTGTGAGTTACTGGGCACAGAGCTGGGCAGCATTCAGTGCCTCCATCAGTCCTGAGCAGTGTGAGACTGTGGGGAGGTCATTGCAGGACCTCCCATTACTCTGTGTGTGGCACTGGGAGTGCTGTCTCTGCTCTGTGCTCCATGCAGGGCTCCAGGGAAGTCCCAGCTCCCACCTACTGCAGATTTTCTGCCATAGGGTGTAAGATGTGTGTCCAACAGGGAGGGAGCCTGCTGCTTCTCATGTTTTATTCCTTGGGCAGCAGATGGGTCTCTTTGAGTGGGGATAGCGTTACTTTCCCCAGGTCTGCATGTGAGAGGAATGGGCTCAGTGCATGCCTACGGTATGCATGGGCTCCAGCTTCCCACCCCTAACGTGTGGGGTGGGTGTGCACATGGGATAACAGCAGTGCAGCAGCCCTGCAGGATGGGACCACACACCAGTCTGGTGCACAGTGTGCTCCCAGGGCACCTGGCCCCCTGTGATCCCATGCTGTGCCATGCCCACACTGCAGCTCTGTTCTGCCCTGTGCTGGGCAGCGTTGTGCTGTGCCCGTGCTGCAGCTCCATTCTGCCCTGCACCATGCAGTGTCTGCACTGAATCCACCTGTAGGCTGCAGAGTGAGGCTGTGCTATCAGACACATGTAAGTAAGCGTTTGTAAACTTAACGTGTTTCCAAACCTTTGTTTCTCAGTTACAGAAATAGAAAACAAACATTTGAAGACAAATACAGACCAGGAAGAGAATATCTTTTTGTTTATTGAGTTCTTTCTTCTCCTCAGTGATACATTAAATTGGAAAAGCGCTTTAAAAAAAAAGAAAATGAACTTCACATCATGGAAAAAAAATCTTGAGCATTGCTGAGTTTGTACAAGTGCCTCCCAAGCCGAAGGTAAATGTCAGTATTCTGTTTGCTCTTCCTGCCCATCACCAAATAAGAAAAGATTATGTATACCAGTTTCTAAACATACATGTGTAAAATAGTCCTTGCTGTGCTCTCTCTCACAGCAATGAGGCTGTAACATTTCACTGCAACATTTGCTGGGCTCAGCGCAAAAAGAAGATGTCAAAATTCATGGCCTGATGAGCACAGTCAGTTACTGCCTGATCCCTGCTGTCTTCAGAAAGCATTCAGGTCAGAGGTTTGATACCAGTGGTCTTTTGTCTGCCTGTCAGCAGTGCACGGCCCCACTGGGAGCTGTCAGCACCCATCCCCATTGGGGGTCCAACCATGCAGCTGGGCTGAGTGCTGCCTGCTCTGAGATGTGGCCTCTTGGATAGGGAAATACTGAGATGGGGGATGATTGGGGAGAGAGGAGAAAAGAAGAAAAGGAAAAGGGAAACCTGAAGTCTGTATAGCTATAATTACGTGTGATACAAGTATTTTGCACAAATGAACCTCAAGAGCCATTCAGCAGTGAGTAAGCCCTCTAAAATACTGATAAACATACATAGAACCTGCTGCTCTAGGGCTGGGATTTTGCCTTTCCAGGTACTGCCTCGTGGCTTAAGGAAAACTAAACAGGATCACTTGGAAGCAGTTCTAGGGCCTTGGAGTGTTGCTGCTGGCAGCCCCTGGCACCGCTGCTGGAGCTCCTGCATGGGCTTCTCCTTCGTCCCTCCACCCATGTGAGCCTTCAGCCTGCAACGCAGTGTGCAGCCAAGGTGCTGTGAGGAGCTGGGTTCACCCTCACTGCAGTTTGGAAGTGGTGGAAGATGTGCCCTGTTGGGAGCAGCTTGGCAGCACTGATTAGAGCTACTGCATTAAGTGGTGCCCTGTATTCAGTTCTCTCTCCCTCCACATCTTGGATAAGTTGAGAGAATGTATCGCCATAGCATCAAAGCACTGATATACCCTTTGCAAGGAATGGCCTCCTGCTCTTACCAAAGTGGCCATTCTACTCAGTGCCTTTCCCCATCTCTGCCCACAGCCGTTCACATGCAGTGGCAGAGCCTTTTCTTTCCCCATCAGCTGGATGGGTGCCCACTGGTTGCCATCACACAGCAGGTTGGGAGCACTCCCTGGTGCTCTGTGTGAAGTCTCAGCCCCACACAATGCATTGCAGTGTGGTGCTGCCTTGGTGCTGTTTGTCCTGGCAGAAGGGAATGGTGCTCTGTGGCAGTGATGTTCTGAGCAGGGGTTGGTAGGAGTGATACGTGGCTGCTGTGTGTGCTAAATCACTGTCATGGGTGTCACTGAGCATAATGTGGTTCTGTTCATCTCTGGACCTGTCTGGGAGAGGGGCAGTTGTTCCCAGCTGTAGAGCTGCTGAGGTTTCTGGTTTATTTTTAAGGGGATGAGAGGAACCCCCAGCAAAATGTTGGTGTTTGCTCTGGGCTGTGCAGTACCACTGAGGGCATTGCTGAAAGCTGTCCTGTTCTCTGCCTGCACCTCCACTTGTACCTTAGAGAGCAGCAGGCAAAGAACTTAGTACTGCTGGAGATCCCTTTCTGCTGCTTAAAGAGGAAGGGTCTGACAGGGCCAAGTGCAGGGCTGTGGGATAACAGGCACTGTTATCAGTCCCTCAGCTCTAAAATAAAGCCTTCCTTTGCTTGGGCTGCTCCAGGGCTGTGGTGAGTTTTGGGTCACTAACAAGGCTATTTCTATGGATTTGGTATGTGATTAATGATGTATGAGATTTTACAGCAGTTTTGAATCCAGTGTTCATTGTGTCAGATGGGCATGGGTAGTCTTAACACTAATAAAAGCACATGAGCCAGAGCCCCATCCTGTAGGAAGATAACGTTTGCTGCTTGGATCCCCATGGGCACTGCTGCAGCCCCAAGGATGTCACAGCACACAGCTCTGTTCCTGCTGTGTGCATCCTCCCTCTCCCACTCCATCCCCATGCCCTGCATGGAGCAGCTGCTCTGTGTCACTGCACACCTGGCCCAGTGCAGCTCCTGGGCCCACAGGTGCTTGGGGGTCCCTGAGCTCCACAACACCCCCAGAAGGGGCAGATGGGTGCAGGGCTGCAGGCACTACCTGTCAGTTGGCGGAGATGCTGCTGTAGCTCTTCCTGACGGGGAAGGTCAGCGGTGCTGACAGCTCCAGCGACGCTGCCCGTGGGTGCAGCACCCTGCGGGGGTACAGGGGGCTGCTGCCCAGACGTGGGGAGGGCAGTGTGGGTGGCTCAGGGCTCCCCTGGCACAGTAGGGGCTCAGCTGTGGGCACCAACTCGGTGCTGCTGCGGGGCAGGCGTGGGGAGGGCTGCGGACCGTGCCTCTTGGGCGGCGGGCTGTGGTTCTGGAACCGCACCGTCTTCACCTGCTGTAAGGAAAGCAATGTGTCACCATGAGGGTCAGTGTGGCATCCACCTCGAGCACCAGGACCCATTGGTGACCTCCTGGAGAGGGAGTGCTCTTCCCAGGGCAAGGGCAGGAAGATGTTCCCTTGACCCTGCTCTGCAGGGAGCAGCCCAGTGTAGGGCTCGGCACCCAGCTCTGCTGTTTGCTATTTCAGTACCCGAGATATAAAGATAAATTACTTCTCTGAAAGAGCATTCAGGTGTGGGAGTGAGCTGCCCAGGGGGTGGGGAGTCACTGACCCTGGTGTTATTCCAGAACTGTGGAGATGTGGCACTGGGGGACGTGTTTGGAGTTTGGTGGCTCTGCCAGAGGTGGGGGGATTGGAACCTAATGATCCTTGGGATCCTTCTCAACTGAAGCTGTTCTGTGGTCCATGGGAACAGTGGGGGTGGGTAGGGTTTGGATTTAGAGATATTAGAGGTCTTTTCCAGTCTTGATCGTTCTGTGATTTATGGGGAGCTCAGTGAGATTCATGCCTCACCTAAGACCTCAGAAAGCCTCAAATTTTGATCACTGCCACTGAACTGATGAACACCGGCTCCTGATGAAGGACACCCTGCATCACTTTGCCTTTCTGAAGGGCTTAATTCAAACAGCAGAGTCAGCAGCACCGATAACCCCAGCAGCACCCATCAGCCTGCGGGCAGCACTCTGTACCTTGTCACTGCTGTTACGGGAGGTGTCCGGCTTCACCAGGATGGATGGTGGGGCTGACGCGGGCGGCCGGGGCACTGACTCGCTCTTTGCCAGTGTGTCTGTGGTGTCCAGGATCACCGAGCTGCAGACAGATGGAGTCCTGCTTTCCCCTCCTCTGACCGTGAGTGCTGGCGGGGCTTCATGGGAGAAGCTGGGCCTCGTGCCCACCTCAGCTGTGCCAGCAGCAGGGCTGCTGTGGGGCGCGCTGCCATCATGTGGGTACGGCTGCAGCCCGGCTGTGGGCACACGGCGGAGGGAGCTGCCAGCTTGCAGCCCTGCCTGTGCTGGCCTCTGCAGGGAACCATCTGGGGGTGAGAATAGGGGAAATTGGTTAGTGGGGTCCCAGCGGGAAAGTGCAGGGCAGCAGCATGCAGCGGGGACCAACAGCCCTGTAGGACACACAGTACTGTCCAGCCCAGCATGGTGCTGCCTGCCTCTCTGTCCTGTATGGACCCCTCGAGGTGACATGGGGGAAGCAGCACCCCACAGACCTGCTATTTTCCATCCTTTGCAGTCATGCCTTTGGCCAAGCACGTCTGTAAGTTTGCACCCAAGCCCTCCCCTCATCCCTACAGTTTGCTGCCATTGGTTGCTCTGCACTGGCTGCTCCATCTGCAGCTGCTCTCCAGGCTGAAGCACTGGAAGTCGCGCACTTTATTTCCTTGGCAGTGCCTCGCTGTTTGCAAGATTGATTTTCTAATAAGAGCCACCACAGGTGTGTGAGGTCCTCTACAGCAGAACTGCTTTTAAGATAAACCCAGTGTTGAATCTAAAACCTCCAACGGTGGCCCTTGCAAATGCGCTGGGCCTCGGCCAGCATCACTGCCCATCTTCACCCCAACCTGGGGAGTGTGCTGTGGCTGCTCAAACATATGCAGAGATCCGTTCCAAAGCAGTGTACCTTTCCACCTGCAGCCTATTCGTAACTTCATGCATCTCGGATATTTCCAAGCTGTAAAGCTTTGCTCCTGAAACAAAATTATTCCATTCTCTTGCTCATCCTTTCTATGTTCATTTCTAATTTTACTCTATTTGAGTTATCAGAATATGAGAAGTATTCAGGATATGAGCTCACCAGGACTCCTACAGTGGCACTGCTGAGTTTTACCCTTTTGTTCTGAGCTTCTTTCTTAATAACTCCTGTTAATACCTTAATGTAACCTTCTGTAACTGCCTCTGCACGTGGTGCTCTCGGGGTCCTCTGTGACAATCCCCAAACCTCTCTCTGGAGGACCATAACTAACGCACGTCCCAGTACTGTTTGCACAACCAGGCACTCAGTGCCATTCCCGCTCCCCTTGCTCGATGTTGGCAGCACCTCGTGGATCCTTGCATCCATGCCAGGCATAGCCCGTAGCACAGCCCGTAGCACAGCCCATAGCACAGCTCCCCCCGCACTCACTCTTCCTGGCGCAGCCGCGGCCGCGCCGCAGCGCTGTGTGCCCCACGGGCAGCGCTGCCTCCAATGCACGGCTCTGGCGCTGAGCGCTCTCTGAGGCGCTGCCCTGCGAGGACAGCGAGGAGGCCGACAGCGTCCACGAGGCGTACAGCGAGGGCAGCTTCGAGTCGGGCATGCTGGGTTTCCTGTTGGCAGAGGAGCAGAACGTCAGCTGGTGGTGGAGGAAGGCGGCGGCGCGTGCAGACGGAGCTCAGCACAGTGAAGTCCTCCGGCCCTGCGTTCACACCGGGGGGTTTGGAGGGAACTTCGCAGAGCCGGCTGGTCCCGGCTGTCACAGCGAGGTGGGGGCGGTGCTGGCACCTCCCTGCAGGGCTGGGCGCTGCTGCTCCAAATAATTCACTGCAAATTCAGGGTGAGGTTTCCTGCTGTCTCCCCAAAACCCCTTTGCAGACACTGTGCATTCTGAACCCGTGCCCAGCCTGAGTGTGTTGCAGGGAAACTGAGGGCATGGGCAATTTTTTTTTTTTTTTTTTTTTTTTTTTTTTTCTCGCCTAAAGTGTATATTTTAATTATTGTCCTTTCTAATGCATTCTCTCAGTTAGATCCGTGGCTTCCAGTATTTGAATACCTGCTCAAAAGACAGCGACATCACTGCGAGAGCAAGAAGGCCATGCCCTATAGGTCCCCACCCTGCTCTGCTTTTGTTCTGTGCAAGGAAAATCAGACCTGAGAGGGGAGTAGCGGAACTCTGGGGAAGATGCCGGCCCTGCCTGTGGCCAGCAAGGCGCCCCGCAGGCAGCCATCGTGCTGCTGCCCTGGGATGCAAAGCCCTTCACCCTTCTGCAGCTCCAGCCCTGGGGTGGAGAGCCACACACCTGGGGAGACGTGGGGACAGGGGGAGCTTGTCCTTGTGCCCAGTGGCTGCAGCACTGCTTGGAGTGCAGGGCTGTGTGCTGTGGGCATCGCATGCCCGAGGGTCCCCCTGCAGCCCTGCACAGCTGGGGCGCTGCTGTTACTGCAGAGATAACTCGCAGGGAAGAACCTGCCTGCAGTGTTCGACCAGAGGGGATATGAGAAAAGAAGGGCTGGCAGAACTGAAGAACTGTAGATTTTGTCACAGCGTCTGTCTCAGAAGCAGTTGGTAACCAGCCAAGGGCAACGAGCAAGGAGAATGCTGCCGTGCTACCCTACCATACAGGTGCCCACTGACAAAAGGGATGGAGGACTAACGAGCACTTGGCCTGAGGCAACACACCATGAGCAGTGCAGATGTGTGCTCTGCCAGGGTGGTAGCAGCAGGAACAGTCAGAATCTGTCTCAAATCTTTCCAGTAGTGTACCCAAATTCTTCCATAAACCTACAACAACCTTTGGGATCAGCTGCCCCAGCAGTCCCTGCAGCTCCTGCTCAGAACTGTGGACACCCATGCATGTCTCCAGCCCAAGGTGCACAGCCCTGCACCCCAATGCCCCTCCTGCAGGCAGGAGCCCAGGGAGCTGCTGGGATGGGGATGGGGGAAATGTGGGGTGCTGTGTGACCCCCCGGCACGATTCACATGACTCACATGTTGGCTGAGAGGTGATGTTGCAGGTGGGGCAGAGTGACAATGGCCGCCGAGTGCCTCAGTGATCCTGGAGCAGGATAGTAGGATGCACTGACCTGCCAAGAGAAAACAGAACGCGGCATGTTAATGTGAAGAGAGGCTTATTTTAGCCACCGGAGAAGCCATTGAAATCACTGGACGGGCCTTACCCATGCTTCCAAAAAGACAAAAATGAGATATAGAACCTCAGTTTGTTGCAGACAGATCCAGCAAACAAGGTGCAAGGTCATTCAATCAGCACAGGCTTTGCTAAGGAAGGTGGACCCTGCCCTTACTCTTGAAAGCAAATCTTACAAATTGCAGGAGCAAATAAATTGAATCTGAATGTCCTGAGCTGTCCTGGCTGGTTGCTGTGTGTGTGTCCAGCAGTGCAGCCCAGGATAAACGGCACCAGGACAGCGCAGTCTGTCCCGGAGGTGCCCTGCAGCAATGTGCTGTGCTGCTGCTGGAGTCAGAAATGGAGAGAAAAAGGGAAAGAAGGGGAAATAATTTGTTTGCTTAGGAGACAGTGCTTTAGGGAACAGTGCAGGGACTCGGTGTGAGGCACCTGGTTTAGAATCAAATTACGGTCAGTAATTCTCACTGGTATTCAGGAAAGTAGGGTCCAGTTCACAGCCTACAAAGCAGGACGGTAACAACGTTTCAGGCAGGAGACAATAAAGCATTATAGGCTGACAGGGTCGCCTGTACCTTGAAGCACACAGGGGTGTGCCTGGAAGCACACTGCTTCCTGACCTTACCAGCACCCTCCTGTCACTGCTCCACACTGCTCCCAGAGCCTCTGCACCCCTTCTGGAACTGCTGCCTCTTCTGTTGTGCTTCTGTGCTTCCCCTCCCCTCCCCCCAGCACCACCCCAGTGCTGTGGCTGTGCTTCACTGGGCTCTGGGCTCACACACCAACCAGCCCAGCACAAAGATCCCTGTGAGTCTGCAGGAGAAAAATGGTTGTTCGGAAGGAAGGAAACCTGAACAGGCAGCACATCATCCATGCTGCGGCTTACGCTGTTGACAATAGCTCACACAGAGACACTTTTGGTAAAATTATATTGGGGTCATGAGACACGGTACCAATTCAATTGAATTATGGTTCTATTGTAGGGCTTCATTTCCTCTCACATAAAAGAGGGCCTAATATCCAGGGCTCTTTGCAGGCTAATGCTAAGCACAAAATGCCTGCTGGGTTTTATTGTGCGGACACCGAACTGCCGGGGGCTGGCTTATTGCTTTATAAAATGTTGGAGCAGCCTTCTGTGTGAAAGATGCCACATAAATCTAAACAAAACCTTTTTCCTCCCATTTCAGATGATCTGTGAAGTTCCTGTATTGAGATCTTCAGACGGAGCATGAAGCAGCAATGAGGCTCTTTGCCCCTGCAGCCAGCAGAGGATGTGCTCCCGGGGTCAGCCTGCACCCCTGGGCGGCTGCAGGCAGGAGGGCTGCCTGGGGTCTGCACAGTGTGCAGGATCCATCCATCTGGAGGCAGAGAGCTGCAGCAGCAGTGGTTTCAGTATAGGTCAGCAACCCCAATTTCTATGAGGACCGACATCGCTGCTCGGAAGCAGCAGGAGGTGAGGGCACAGCTCCTTCAGATGCTCTCACACTGTTGTGTTTGTGCAGAAGCCTGCCCTGCAGCGGCCTCCAGGGAGAGCCCAGTGGATGAATAGTCCCAAAAGCAAGGGCTCCAGTCAGGCTCTGATGCTGGGGCTCAGGATGATGGCATGGCCCACGGCCCCTCTGACTTCCTCCCGCCCCTGTTAACAGTGCCACCCAGAGCAGGTGCTCAGGGCCACGTCGAGGAGTTCTGGAGATCTCAAAGGAGGGGACTCCAGTCCCTTTCTTTCTATGTGTTCCCAGGGTTCCCTGGGCACTAAGAACTGACCTTCCCTGTTCAAAAGTGTCCCCAGCAGCCTGCTGAGCTGCCCTCCCCTGGCCGCTGTCAGTGCCACACCATCACACCCCCCCATCCGGCCGCCAGCCCCACGATGTCCTGCAGCAGCCTCACCTGGGCGGGGGTCCCGCGGGGCGCATCCTCACTGCCGGCCGCGGCCACGCTGGGGTTGCTGGAGCTGATGAGCACCGGGGAGCTGATGCGCAGCGTCGGGCGGTCAGCAGGAGCGTGCACTATGCGGTTCAGCGTGTTGAGGGCGGTGGTGATGGAGAAGGGCCGCAGGCTTTTGCGCCGGGCGTCGGGTGCCTTGTGCAGCTCCCGGCCCTGCGCCTTGTGGGAGGCCACGCTCAGCGGTGTGCAGCGGAGCGGGGTGGGCCAGGAGCCTTTGCTGCTCTGCAGGAGCTGCCGTGCCGTCGTGTTCGGCTGCAAGAGACAGAGGGAAGGCCCGGGGGGCGCTGCTGGTCCTCCTCCTTCAGCAGCACGGCCGCAGGCAGGATGCGGCCGGCTTCGTGGGGATCTGCGGAACACGGGGCTCGTGTGCTTCCCTGCCGTGCTTCCAGCAGCAAGTCCTGAGCACCGAATTACCCACTGCCATTGAGCCCCCACTGCCTGCAGCTTCTGAGCAATGCTGGACCCCACTGTGCCCCTGCAGCCCATGGGATGCCGCTGCTGAGCAGAGCCCGGCCTCATATCGGCGGTGCTGGTGGGAAGGGCCCGGCCCTGAGCTTACAGAGGCAACGTTCAAGCAGTATTTCTTGGAAACTGCTGATCACTACAGCATTAATACAAAGGGCATGTGGTGACAGTGTTTTTCACCAGGATGACTGCCAGAGGAATTAATCATGATTTACCGCTGACATGAACAAATTGCAAAACTTGGAGATTCTCACCCACTCATGTGAGGCAATGCGCCCAGCTGGGGATGAATGGCAGTGGCTGGCGTGGGGCAGGGAGCTGCTGCTCAGTGCTGTCATTCTGCTGCATGGGTTATTTGTGCATTTCCTTTCTCCTCACTTCTTACAGTGTGGTTTAAAAAGAGTCTTGTGTGCACATGTACACATACAGGGCGGCCACAGTGTCATTTCTCTGTGCAATTTAACCACAGCCAGAGCCCAACTTCTCTGCCTTCTCCAGGATCAGAGGGCCCATTAAAGGGAGCATCAAAGCCAGGAAAGCCCCATTCCTCCCAGAGCAGACCCACCACTGCCTCCTCCATAGTTAATTCCTAACTCCTTGGTGGCTCTGTGTGGCCATGCCTGGCTCATTTCTGTTAATGTCAGGCTTAAATGAGTTAAAACAATTTAATTAAATGAAAAGAACCAAATATATTAGAGCTTCAAACAGGACATTCTACTGCTGCTCTTTTATAAAACAGCGACAAAGAGGTGCTTGCTGTAATGATGGTGACTGTAAGTGTTAACTCTGTTCCGAGGAATTCTTGTTGGTGCCGGACTCCCACTCACTCCCACCACAGTTTGTGTCTGGAGTGGTGCTGTGAGGGCCCAGCCGGGCTCTGCCTGCTGCCTGATCTCTGCCCCCGCCTTCCCCACACCACAGACTCAGCAATGCAGTGCCAGGGCTGTACCCACCTCCACGAATAGCACGGGGAAGATGCCCACTTTGTCACCCAGCTTGCCCTCGGCCCAGTTGCCATCGACTCTGCTGATGACGGTGATGATGTCTCCCTGCAAGGCAGAGTGCTGTTAGCGGGCGGCTCGCCCCACATTTCACAATGCTGCACCTCAGTGCTGCTCCCCTGCCAAACCCGCTGCTCCTTCTGGTGTGTCTTTGTTCCCGAATGCAAGTGCTTATTCAGCACAATGCTCAAGTGTGGTTTTTGTTTAAGGATGCAAGTGTGGCTGAATGCGGACATGGGCACGAGCTTGGCGAAGGAATGTGAGACACAGAGGTGCTATTTGGAGGCTCCCACCATGTGGAAATGTTTCTGCAATCATCATGCCCAGAGCAAATAACAAAAATGGCATTTTAGCTCCAAACCAAGCAAAAGGGCTGTGTGAGTGGTGGGGCAGTTGGTGTCACACTACTACAACCATTACTTCAGGAGCCGAAATAGCCCAATGCTATTGCAGTGCAGGTGTTGGTAGTATGATGGCAGGGGTGGGTGGCAGGTGGGGCGACAGGCAGGGGTGGGGTTCTTCCCAGCATGGGGCTGCTGCCAGGGCAGGGACACTGCAGGGCTGCAGGCAGCCACAGGAAGTGGGAAGGTTTTCGGAGGTCTACGTAACAGCCAGCTCTGCTTCTGAAAAATGAGCTCGAGCTGTGCAGCACACCGGGCAGGTGCAGCAGCATGACAGGAGCAGGCATCCCAGAGAGGTTTTGGTGCTCCAATGTGCTGCTCTGCACTGCTTCTCCTCTTGGTTCCTCTTCTTGGTCAGGAGGTACTAGGGACTCCAGGCTCTTTGGCTTCTTGCCCCACATGCACCCCACATTCAGCCCTGACCTGCTGGAGCCCAGACCTGCCCCTGTGCCTCTGCTTCCAGCTGGCCAGAGTACAGGGAGCATTTGTGCTGTACTGGGGAGGGACAGTGGCTTCTGCAGGGATGCTGCTGCTTCCAGGCACTGCTTCCTGCTGTGCTCTGCACTGCCTCACCTCCTTCTGACAGCACAGGGACAGCTGAGTGCAGGGAGGTGCAGTTGCACTGAAAACCATATTCTCTAGCCGAGAGCAAACACAAGCTCTGCAGCCTTTGAGGAATGAAAGGAAATATGGGAAACGTTCAGGTTCTGCAATGCGTGCCTCCAGCAGGCTGCCTGAATTTGTCTAAGAGAAGTGTTCTCAGACCTGCAAGCAATTTTCTTTGATATGTCTGTGGGTATCTTTTTGGGCTCTCCTTCAGTGTTCTGGTGGGAGAGCAAACTGCCACCAGCAGCTGCTGCTCATCCACTCCAGCAGCCAAACCAGGGTCTGAAGTGGCTGCTCAGGGTTGCACTGTGCTCTCCTGGGATGCTCTCATACTGCCTGTGTCCATGCAACCCCTGGCAGCTGCTTCGGGGGAAGCTGGCTTTAAGTCACTGCTGTCAGTGTCTGGTGGGGCTTGGAAACCTTCCTGGCTCTCAGCAGAGAGCTGCTATGGTGCTGCGAGGCAGCAGAATGCAATGAAATCTAAGGGAGAGAACCGGCCCGGCCCGTACTGCCCAGCCCCTGCAGGGCGGTGTTACCTTGTGGAATGACAGGCAGTCGTTGTTCTCACTCTTATCCCTGCTCCTCAGGTCGAAGTTGTAAAGAGCCCTGCAGAGAGGCGGTGGCAGGGGCGGCTGCTTGATGACCTGCACTGAGCTGGCTGGGAAGACCCCGCTGACGCCATTCAGCTCCCCCAGGTACCAGTTCTGGTCCAGCTGCCGGAGCAGCACGATGACGTCCCCTTTGTTGAACCGCAGCTCCCCCGGGTTGTGGCCCCGGTAGGAGAACAGCGCTTTGGCTCGCGGCACCTGTGGGACGAGGAACAGCACAGAGCTCAGCCAGGCAGCAGTGCTCAGTGCAGGAACAGCTCCCCACAAACATCTGTCATTAGTGGGAAAAGGCAAAAGGAAAATAAGGCTAAAGTGTGCCCCCATCCTTTCTTGGTGTCTTTTTCTAATGAGATCAAGTTCCAAAATACTTCTTCTAAATGTGTATCTGGATGAAAAGCAGGTTGAACTTGTCTGAGAATATTAAGGAACAGTTAATGCCTTAAAGTAGCCATCCCGTGGGATCCTACTGCCTGCTGTAAGTTCCCTTCTAATAAAATCTCTCTGGGAATGAACTGAGGTATTTCTGTTCTGGTGTGGCTGGCAGTGACAGCAGTTGTGCAGCTCCCAAAGGCTGTCACCTACAGTGCCCAACAGCACGGGGCTGGGGAAGAGCTACGGTGTCATTTTGGTCCTTAATCTGGGTTACAAGAAGAGAAGCTTCTTAATGTTACTGTCGTGCTACAATATGAGAAAGAAGAGAGATGTTGGAATGAGCAGAGGTGAGGGACATTTAACATCCTGTCACTGAAATAAACACATGTAGTTCTTTTAAAACAGCCATCCTGACTTCTGTCCACACCAGAAACCTCAATTGAACACAACAGGCAGCAGACCATTACTCTGAATGAAGGCAGGCCCATCCCAGCCGTGCTGCTGTGGTGCTGTGGGGAGGGCTGGCAGCTGAGCTGCAGCAGGTGCCCAACCCACGGTGTCTCTGTGCTGTGCTGAGCAATCCTAGATGTGCCTTTGGAAATCATCAACATGGAAGGCTTGCTTTTAGTGCTCATGGAGGACTGATGGAGATACCTTGAGCACAGTCCTATGTCCCACAACAGCTCAACCTAAAACAACAGAGCAACCCATGTTTGTGCTTCCAGTTCTTTATAACGTTGCCATATTGTATGAAGCACAAAGCACAGAGCGAAAGTGGCTCAGCAGGACTGTGCTGTGCCCATGGATGGGGCTGCTGGCTGCTGCCCTCCCTGGGGCTGCTGCTCAGATGACAGCACTCGGAGCTGGGGAACCAGCATCCTCCTGGGGCAATGGTCACAAAACTCTGCTGCTATAGCACAGGCTGTGTTTGGACACTGACATTCCACCACTTGTCAGGTGAACTCCATCTGGGCTCACATCAGCTCCCCAGAATGGTCCCCACAGCACCTGCCGAGCCTGGACCCCTGGGAGAGCAAGAAGGGGAGGAGAGAAACATAGTGCTGGTTTGTCTGGGGGGAGCAAAGGAGCACAGGGAAGGACTGTAGTCTGGGGAAGAGAACATCTTCCAGTGCTCTCAAACGCTGACATGAGGAGAAAGGAACTAGGAGGAGAAAAATTTTTATGTGCTTCTTTTTCTTCAAAGCATTTGGAACAGGAAGCAATTAGTTTAATGTTTTGTTCTAATTGACTCATCTTGTCTGTTAATTTGCAGTAATAGTAAACACATGCACTTGGCTTAGTAACACTGAAAGTGCTTTGGTGGGGAAAAAAAAAAAAAAAGGAAATCATAACAACCAAATTCAGGAGAGCTTCGTTCTCCCATCCCATCCCATCCCATCCCATCCCATCCATCCCATCCCCACTCAGTGCCTGGCCTAGAAGTACAGAACCAGAAGTGCTGCCTGAGGAAACACACTGCAAAGGCATCACATTGCAGCACAGGGTGGCTCAGCCGTGAGCCCATGTCAGCCCAGGACACAGCACAGGTAGGATCACTTGTGTTAGCAGCACCAGAAAACAAAAGGACCCATGCAAACTGTGGAAGCAGATGTGGAGAAGAGGAAAACAAACATCAGGGGATGATGAGAGAGTGGTTGCACAGCAAAATAAGGCCAAACATAAAAGGCACCAAGAACAAGTTATGGAAATGTATTGAAAATAAGAGAAACTTTGAAATGAAATGCAAACCTACTACTTCAGGGAAAAGCCAAATGAGCGACGGGTGCTGAGAAGTCTGGAATGTTCTTCCTTCAGCAAGAAGAAGGACTGTCAGACCCTCCACAAGATTAGTTTTAATCAGACAGAAACGTGGGCCAGAACAGAGTGCTGAGCAGGGTGGGATGGGGATGCCTGTGTGCAGAACTCAGCCCTGGGGGGTGAGGAAGTCATTACCCCCTGAACAGTTACTCCTCATCTGCGAGACCTTGTAGAAGGCAGAAGTGCTCCCAGAGGATGGGAACTTGTTGCAGAACTTGTGGATGCAGACATCTGATTGTTAATGTTAATGCTTCTGTGCTTCTTTAGAATTCCAAAACTAGGCACAGTTTTGGTCTGCTGAGGAACACCCACAGCAGGAGCAGCACAGCACCGCTCTGCTCTCTTTGCCCGCTGTGCTGTGGGTGAGTGCTCCCACCTGCTGGATTTGAGGCTGAGAAGGGAGAAAGGATTGTTTAATTATTTTGGGCATTTGGCATCCGCTGTGCCAGGCAGTCATCCAACGCGTCTGAGTCTCCCTCCGTACAAAACAAAGACACAAATTGAATATATGCATGCGTGTGTAAGGGAGCGACACAAAGCATCTCCTCATAGCTGGGAGAAATGCGAGCTGTAATTGTCTTCAATGGGCTCGTTATAACCTCCTCGCTATTGACAGCAGGTGAATGTGAGCACATCCTCACAGCAGAGATACCGAAAGGAACGTGGGACTTCTCAGGTCACGGGGGAGGCGCGGCTTGGTGCTGGGATTGGGGACCAGCTGGATGCTGGCAGAGCCCGTGCACGGTGCTCCCGGCAGCACTGCCTGTGCTGGGCAATGCGAGCGCTGCCTGTGGCACCGGGAGCTGCCGTCGTGCTGCTGCTGTAGGGATTGGCATCCGGGCCATGCAGCAACATTCCCATAGCACCCAGCGTCCTCGTCGAGAGGAACAGTGTATTTCTAGGATAGCGCTAATCTTTGTCAGGAAGAAATCCCGTCCTGGGCATCTTCCAGCTTCATTGCTCTCCCGCTACAATCTCCGGGTTGGCCGTGTGCGCGGTTCGGGACTGCTGCTCGTTGTGCAGCCCTTCGTTTTGCAGGGCTGCGTGCAGCGCCTCGCGCCGCTGCGGGCCCGTGATGTGGGACACGCGGAGCTGCCGAGCGGCGCAGGTACGGCGCTCCATGGGGCTGGTGGCCATCAGCACGGCGTCCCATCCAGGCGCACTTCGCGGGAGCCTCCAGCGAGGCGCTGCCGCGGGCTGCCCGCCCTTGAGTGCGATGAATGAGCTCTGCCTGTCTCCTTTGTGATAGCGCAGCGTTCAGGGCCCTTCGAGATCCAGCCGGATGAAAGGAGCTATTTGAATGTAAATTAATTGCCACTGCAATTCTGTTTTTCTGCTTTTCGGCAGAGGAGATAACTCCCGCCTCGTCACACAGAACAAAGCCATAGAAGCAAACCCGTAGCTCCCATCTCCTCGGGTAATTACGTCTGAGGGCTCAGACAGCTGTGGTTTCTGAGTTCCCCTCCCAGGTCTGCTCCCACCTGCCAGGTGCCAGCAGTCGCTCCCAGCCAGCGCCAGGGCGGGTCTGCATTCCTGTGGGGTATGGAGGGGCTGCAGGCACGGGAAGCTGCGGGTACAAGCTTGAGGCTGCAGCCAGTCATGGGAGCACAGCACACAGTTGAGAAACTGGAAGGCAAGTGGGGCTGTGAGGAGGGGGCACAGAGCAGCCTGCACAACATGAGGGGCAGCAGAGTGGGGAGAGCAGCTGTGTCCAGAAGGCCGTGGACCTCGGGATCAAACACCTATTGAGCTGTTGATCTGGCTTCACCGGACGGTGATGTCAGGAAGTGTAGAGCAGCCCTTATCGAGGGCTTTGCAACAGTTTGTGACTCAGTGCTGCTGCTCCTGGCCCTGGGGCTCTGCAGAGCTGCACAGCAGCTGTGGTGGAGGACAAGGCCATATTAGGCTTCATCTGGCTGATACGAAGCCACAAAAGAGGTCTGAGGCATGCAGAGCCGGTGCCAAGATGCAGCAATGCAGGCGTTCCACCTGCACCTGGCCTTGTTTCAGAGCTGTGCTCCTCTGTGCAGACAGAGTGTGGTTGTGATGTGGAGCTGAGGGCTGAGCTGGGACCCACACCTGGAGCAGGGCTGGGCACTGCTCTGCCTTTGGGCCCTCTGCCCTGTTGCCCTGTGCGGCCGCTCTCAGGTTGCTGGCAGTGCTGCAGTCAGCACACTGCGATGGCGGCTGCTCTGTGTGTCATGGCTTTAAGCCTCATGGAAAACAAATGTGTCAGCCCTCAGCATGCCCTGTCACGACATGCTGCTTTGGGACCACGTGGCCCTGCCACGGCTACCTTCCATGCAGGGAGGAACCCCAGCACTGCTCCTCTCCACTTCCCATCCACATGGGTCCATGTTGACTGCAGTGCCATCCCTGTGCCAAAGGGAAGCTGTGCCCATTGGGCCACAGTGGAGCAGTGCTGTGAAGCAGTGCCAGAGCTGTGGAGGGGCTGAGGCAGTGGCTCACGAGGCTGCAGGAAGTCAGTGTCTCTGCGCCGTGTCCTTGCCTCTGATTAAACCTGCCACCTCTCTGCACTTTGCTTTTGCCCTGCAATGGCAAAGCTTTGCCTTCATGTTATTTCAGCAAAGTGCTCACTTAGGGATTGTGCATCTCAATTCCTCTGCAACCTTTACCTAGCAGATGTTTTGATGGTAAGTTTACAGTCACTGTGTGATGTGTGATGTGCTGCCCTTGACTGACCCGTGGGTCAGGCCTGGAACAATCACTGCCCACATGCCCTTGGCTGCACTCGCTGTAGCCCAGGCCTGGAGCCGGATGAAGGAGCTGCTCTCCTCCTTCTGGCCTTCCACTTCCAAAAGGAGTCTGACTGCCTCTGAAACCAAGGTATGCATGATCCCAGCAGATGTGGTTTCCCAGCAGGCAAGGCTTGCTCTCCCTTCCTTGCAAAACCGTTCAGAACTTCTGGGTTCCTGGTTGTCTTGGACCCAAAGAAAACCCAGTATGGGATCTGATTTCCACAAGAGAGATATTTGTCTCTCAGAAATAGCACCCAAGCTGTGTCCTCCTTCCTGGCAGTGGTAGAAGAGGGGCCTTCCCCAGGCCAGGAATCAATCTCTGACTTACAGGTCCTAAGGAAAAAGTTTCCTTATGAATTTGTCATCATTCAGTTGTACGGTGCCTCACACAGTGCAGTCCTGAGACTAAGTGTAGTTTGAGTACCTGAGAATTAGTAACAGTGGAGCAAATCACTGCACTGAGGGACAATCACTGCAGATTCCCCTGTGAGGAGAGCAGAGGAGAGGTAAAGCAGAGAGAGAGGAGGCTCAGCCTGAAGCGTGGCACAGGCATTCTCGCTGCCATGAGCTGTGCTCCTCTTGGGCACTGCCGAGCTTTGCCCAACAGAGTCAGTGTGAACGTGCCTGTCCCAGTGTCTGTGCCAGGGAGTGCAGTGCACTCCATCCAGGTGCTGAGCTGTATGTGCCTGAGTGGCAGCCAGGCGATGGAAAGCAGCAGCGGCAAAGAGCCTCAGACTTTCAGCCTCCTCGGTGACCACGGTGCTTAGAGGTGAACGCGCTACCCTGCAGAAATCCTGCTGTTCTATTCCTGACTTGCCATCTGAGTCTGACTCATTGCCTTGGTAACAAATTAAAACACTTTCATGTATTTGCAGCTCAGCACCTCATTTTGTGGAACCAGGGAAACTGGCTTCTGCTGCTGTCCCAGTGCCCTGCACGGAGTGGCCCAGAAGCACCCAGCCCTGCTGTGCCTGGCTGCTGGAGACACACAGTGGGTTCCTCAGTGCTGTGTGGGCTCTGTATGGGGAATCCAGCACCCTGCCTGCCCCGCTGTTCCACGGTGCTGTTCTGCCTGCAGCTATCTCCACCCAGGACAGATGGACTCCCCAGTGCCATGCTGTGAGCAGCTCCAGCTCTGCTTCACGGCTGCAGCTGAGTGCAGTGCTGTTGAATGCAGCTTTCTGCACTGTTGGGTAATGGATACTGATGTGGCTCACCTCTACCATAGATGAGAGAAACTAAAACCACGTGCAGAGGAGGAAAAGCCATGCAATGGAGAACATGTATAGGGCAAAGATAGACACTTGAGTCACCCTGGCAGGAGCAGTGGAGGTGAACTGGGGCAAATCTGTCCTCCCAGAGCATCACCAGACCCCACACATAGTGAAATTCAGCGCTGCACTGTATAGGTGGGAACGGCCTGGGGCAGCCTGGCCTTGCATGGAGCTGGGCTTCCCCCGCAGCTCTGTGCTTGGTATAACACAGCTCTGTGACAGCACAGTGACCAGCTCTTCTCTTCCAGGGGGTTGTGAAGCAAATGGGTCAGAGATGTGTTTGGCCCTCCTGGGTGCAGCCGTGAGGGTGGCTCCAAGTGAGGTTTCACCGAGATCCAGCAATCCAAATCTTGTCTGTCAAATTCAGAAAGGAGCTGGAGATGTTTCTGGAGGAGCAGAAAATACCGAGCACGGGCTCTATATATAGTGCCCATGTGAAGGTGGCAACGTTGGAGTGAGGTGTATTTTTATCCTGTAGAGCTGTTATCTGCCCGTCTCCCACAGTGTGCAGGAGGGATGGCTGCAGTGCGCGGCTCCTGCAGAGAGTTGCTGAAGGTGAGGCAGTACGGTGTGCAGTCCTGGCCAGCTGCAGGGCTCAGAGCCCTTTCCTTGCCCTGGCCCCCACATGTTACTGCCCTGCATGGCACGGGCCAGGAGTGCTGTTCTCCATCACACAGCCTCCTGCTGCCCACATGTCCGGGCTGGGGCTGGGTAAAGGGATGCTTTGGTGCAGCAAGAATCACATCCTGCACACGGTAGGGGAAGCTCCGAGGAGTTCAAAGGATTCGGTGTCAATTATTTGTGTGTTCACCTCCTACCAAATGCTTTCATTCCTGAGTTCCAGACAGTTTATTACATGGAGATCCTGAAAATCCAAAATCGAGTCCTCAGCACAGACAGTGAAGTCACAGGGTCCAGGCAGACCTCCCTGAGCTGCCTCCTGGGCAGTGGCCTGCAGTACTGCCACCTTCAGCTGGCTGGGCTGGGCATGGATGGGGAGAGGGGAGATGATGGGCGGGTAAGAGAAAGCTTGGGACGGGCTGCAGCTGCAACTCTGTGGCTCCTTGCAGCTCCTGGGCTCCCGAAGGTGTTGCAGCTCTGCTGGGACTGCTGGCATTTTGCATGCTGAGAGGTGCAAATCTTTGGTTTGCTTGCAATGAGAGGATTTAGTTGGTGTTTTTGTCATGCTTATGTGGATGAAGAGCAACAAGCTGGCAAGAAAACATCTCTGGGAGGTGAAACTTCACTAGAACTTGTGATTTCTCAGCTCCACAGAGTAAAGGAAGTTTATTTATAGACAGTCTTTTTTGTAAAACGAAATGTGTCTTCTATCCTGCCTTGATGGTGCACCAGGCTGCAGTGCAGCACGGTGTGTGCTAATTTTATTTGCTCTGTAGCATTAAGTGGTGCACATCCCAATGGCAATCAGCAGTCTGCAGGTGGGGGTGGTCCTTCTTTGGGGACCCCACCACCTCCCAGTGCAGGGAGCATTGCACCAAGGAGTAGCAGGAGAGCAGCTGTGGAGGAGCAGGATGCAGAGAGCTGTTCTCTGGGCTCCCAAATTAGAGCAAGTGTTTGTTTGGGGGCGGCCGTCCTGTGGGAGCCCAGAATCACAGCTGCTGGAAGCCCTGCAGCAATCCCAGCACTCCCTGAGCAACTGCTGGATGGCTGTGGCCATGGGGTGGTGGGAACAGCCACGTTCCTGGGGACTGAGCACAGTGCCACAGGGGCTGACAACAGAGTGCTCGGGAACTGCCTGTGAGTGGGGTGGCTGGCTTCAGGGCTGACAGTGAGCGCTTTTGCCCCTGCTTTGGGATTTTGGTAATGGGGTCATTCCAGGAGTGTTAGCAAAGCCTTGAGGATGCTGGAGGAAAAGTAAATCAGCCCTGTTCAAACTTTTTCACAGAAGTGGTCTAAAAATAATCGTGAGTCCAGATTTCTGTTTTGGAAGAGCAGTGCTTGTTAAATAATGATGATAATAATAATAGTAATAGTAATAGTAATAGTAGCACTACAGGACTTCTGCTGCCTTAGCCAAGCAGGGAGCTGCCACTGAGCAATGCCCACAGCAGTCCCTGACCATCCCGAGCACAAGAAAAGGAGTGTGCAAGGGGTGAGAGAAGAAAGCTGTGTGCTGCACTCCCCGTGTCCAGCTGCCCTCCAACTGAGGCATTTCAGGGCCGTGCTGGATGTTTCCCTGCAAGAAGCCCCAGGCCATAAGCTCCAAAGGTTGGCGTGGAGCCAGGATGACCCTCTTGTGGCCCTGAGGCCTCTGGCTGTGCACCATCCCCTGCTGCACAGAGCTCACAGCCGGACAGCAGCATGGGGCCTCCACGGCACAGCAGAGGCAGATCTGCTGCGAGTCTGTCCATGTCTGCAAGGCTGAGGTGTGCCCTGGGCTGATCGGAAACATGACACTGAGTAGTGCAGGTGGAAGAAAAGGAAATTCAGTAATATAACCCCCAATTCAGGCAGAGGCAGGCTCCCACTCATGCCACATCCTAATTATTTCAAAAAAGCTTTTGTACTGTTAGAGAAAATGACAGGAACAGCTTACAGCTTTAAAATTAGCCAAGGAAAGCATCCCTAGATGAAAGTAGAGTTCAGTATCTTTCATCACTGAATCTCAAGGCGTTTTGCTAGGGGCAGAAATATCCCTTTACCCTTCCTCTGTAATTCTGAGGAAACTGAGGCGCATTTCTCCATCTCTGATAGTTACAGCCCTGCAGTGACTGATCTGATGGCTATCACAACCAGTGCATCTCCTGAAAGTTAAAGCATCAGAAACACCTCCTGAAAGTCAGGAGGGACCAGAAAGCTCCAGAGAAAAGCAGCAAAGTTTGTATAAAGAGGAAGGCAAACTGCATTTGTCTGAGCCTGGGGCTCAGTACAGTTACTGCTCTGGTGAGCTCCAGAGAAATATCACAAGGAAAACAGCAGCCAGATTTGCAAACAAAAGAACAATCTCTCTTACTCCAAACATCTGTGCAGCATTACTGGCACGGCGGTTTGGCACTCCCGGCACACAGGGACAAAGCTGTGTGCTCACAATGACGAGCGCGGGCGCTGCTTACCCCATCCGTGAGGCTCCTGGGGGCGGTGGGCAGCCGGTGCTGGGCAAGCTGCAGACCTCGCGGGGCCCTGCGGATGCAGGCAGGGGAGGACAGGAGCCCTGAGCGCTGCATGGAGCCAAAGCGGGGTGCATTCTGCCCGTACCTGACACCATCCAGCAGGCGGATGAGCAGCAGGTTGGCCGGCAACTGCTCGATGCCGCAGAGGACGAGTGTCCTGCACTCAGGGCATCGGAGCTCCTTCTGGGACTTGAGGATCCTTTGCAGACAGGGCTTGCAGAACGTGTGCTGGCAAGGCAGCACCTTGGCTGTGGCATCGAGCTTTTCAAAGCACACCGGGCACTCCAGCAGGTCGAGCAGAGCCAGGTCATCCATCATCAGCTGAGCTGCCGTCAGGGCTTTGCTTGAGACATCCACATGGCACAGACACAGGTGCTGGACTGTGGTAGGCACCCTGTGCCGAAGGGAGGAGGAATCAGAGCAGAGCTCAGCTGCTGGAGCCTGTACCGCATCCCACCTACATGGCAAGGCAGCGCCTCACGAGCCCATTTGCAAATGCCTACTTTGCACTCCCATCCGAGCTGCAGTGAGTCAGTGCTGATTCAGGAGCGAGGGGGCCGTGCCCAGCAGCCCTGCGTGGCACCGTGCAGTGGGGCAGGGCGGGCACCGTCCCTGCAGCACCCCATGAAGCTCCCAGAGCTCCTGTTCTGCTCTGTGGGCACCTGGTGGCACAGCACAGAGAGGGCGCTGCCAGCACAGCTCGGTAAGATCAACCTGAGCTGTTTACTCCCAGCTCCGGCTCCAAGCAGCCCCTCACACACCCATGCACTGCCTCGCTCCCAAGATCAGTCCTAATTAAGCTCTCTGCCTACCGGTTTTGACAGCAGCTCTATAAAAAGCCCTCCGAACACAACTATAATCCTGTTTTACCTTAGAGGGCCGTGGGGAGCTCTGCACCGACGTCCTCACCAGCCAGGCTGCCTCAGCTCCCACAGCCCAGCAAGATTATTCCTCCCACAGCACGAAGTCACTCAACCCGTTTGGCTCCTTCGGGGCTGCACTGGCTGTGCTCAGGCAGGCGGCTCTGGGCTCAAGTCACAGCTTGTGGGAGAGCAGCACCTTCCGTGTGCTGGCCAGGTAAGAGCAGTGCCGTCTGTGCCGAAACCTCCCCCGGAGACGGTGTGTGAACATGGATGTTTGGGGAGTGTGAGCTTCCCACTGCTGGGGGTCACCCTGCCTTGGTCACAGGATGCCCATGGCCATGAACACCCTCACACACAGCTGGGCCAGGGCTGGGCACCAGCAGTGCTGCTCCCAGCTCTGAGCTGTGGATACTTGAGCAAACCAGGAGTGCTGCTGGGGATGGCAGAAGCCAGCCTCATGCTGCCTGAGTGACATGGCTCTGTGTCCCATCATGAGTCCTTGTAGTGGCTCCAGCAGCCCCAGCTGTGCCCACATCCTTCCTGCACAGTGATGGGTTGGTGATGCTGAGGAGGGTGCTGCTGCCTGCAGCATTGAAATACTCACACCATCCTTCAAACACTGGGTCACCTCCACCCTCACCATCCCAGTATGTCTTCCATAAGGGGGTGTGAGGGGTGGGTGGGTGCAGTTCTATGAGATCTACTTTGCACAGCTCCGTTTCTGGGCAGGCCGGGCCCATCGGGCACACTGCACCCACAGGCTTTGGCTCAGAGGGATTTGCCGTCTGGCTGGGAGCTCCATGTGCAGCACCAACTCTGCAGCAGGGATGGCCATAATCTCAGCTGTGTGTTTGCAGCCAATGAGTTAGAGGAAAGGACTGTAGACCTAAAGGGTTTATTTCTGTTTGTTGCTTTTACACACAGTGCAGTGGTGTTGAGAGTGCAGGACATTTCACTTCTCTGGGGAGGGCTATTTCCAGCAGCATTCAGCAGACACAGTAGATGTGCTCCTTTCAATATTTGTTTCCCCACAGTGTGATTTTGGTGGAGAAACTTTTATTTTTAAATGGTGGCCATTTGGCTAAATTAAACACTGACATCTTCAGGATAATGCACAGAAACAATTACTTCACTCCGTTTCATCTCAGGTCTCCATTTACCTTGGTATTTCTTTGTAGTCTGTCATATGTTGATTGGCGCTTGGCTGACGGTGCACGCTTTGTAATGAATGTGTTGGACTGCTGCTTTAGAATGCAGCGTGTGACATGAGCCGTACTGAGAACAGGTTTGGAAGTTTGCTTTTTGTCGTGTTCTTTTCTTTTTTACATATTCTTCTCTGTTTCTGTTCTGCAGTTTATACACACATGGTGTGTTTCCATCTGACTGGAAATGAATTACAAAATACCGCAGTTGGGAAGTGATGGGGATGAAGCTGAGCAGCCGAGTTTGTGCTCACAGGTAGCTCTGCTCTCAGATGCAATTTGTCCTTTAAAAATTCTTTTAACTTTTCCTAAGTCCTGATTTGAACTAGTTGTGGTCAATGGGTGGGACTGAAAGCTCCTGTGAGAAGGCTGCACACCTCACCGCACGCTTCTCCTGCCCATGGTGGATTTCCATGGAAATCTGTGGGTGCTGCACAGGCACAGGTGACTCACTGCTGCCCTGCATCCCAGCTGGCCCCAGACGCATCCCAGACACATCCCAGCTGTGTCCTGACCACATCCTGGCCAGTCCCAGCTGTGCTCCCACTGGGTTCTATCTGTGTTGGCCCTCAAGGTCAGGGCAGAAGCCAGCTGCTGGGTGCCAGGAGCCAGCTCCAGTATCTGGGGGCTCTCCAAGGGCTGCTTATTTTTCTCCGGAGTGAAACAAGTCTGTTGAAAGCAGGTACAGTGCTGCAATCTGAGAGTTCTGCCACATGCTGCAGCTTGGGGCAGCTCTTTCTTTGCCCCCAGTAGTGTCTACACAGCTCCCTTCCTGCTGTGCACCAAGTGCCTTTCAGGCAGGGGTGGCTGCTCTCCCACCCGGGAGTTTCCAGCTGCCCTGCCTGGTGCAGAGAGGCTCTGATCCTGATTGCAGCCCTTAGGCTTTGCTGCAACATAAAAAATGGATGATTCCAACACTTAGCATTATACAACTCCTTAAATCTTCAAAGTGCTCTCCTAATGCTAATTCAGCCATGGAACACTCCTTGGGCTGCGTGTCACCCCCCCTTTGCATGGAGGAACTCAAGGATGAGGCCACTTAGCAGACCAGTGCCCAGTCTGGGGCTGGGCTGTGCAGCTTTCCTGCTTCTCAGTGTTCAGACTGTTCCGCAGAGCTCTATCATCTGTCTCTTCCTTGCAGTGTGTCTCAGAACTGGGGTTAAAGCACAAAGGCAGAGCTGTGAAGTTGCTGGTCCTTCCCTTTCATTTTAGCAGTCTGTACTTGGTGCCGATGCTGTAATTAGCTCTGGGCTGGATGTGGCCACGTGATTCTTCTCTGTGGCTCCATTACTCTGAACCTGTGCTCAGTGCTGGTGCTGGCAGAGAACCACGCAGTGCTGGAAACCAGCAAGGGACACTCCAGAGGAACAGCACCGAGAGGCTGTGCGTGCCCATCTGCAGGAGCTGCAGTACCAGCCCATCCCCACCATCCCCGATCAGCAGCAGGTCTGCAGTGGGTGAGGTTCTGTCCGGCCAGACCAGCCACTGCAGAGGAGATAAGTATGGAAACACCATTTCCTTCCATCAGCTTTGAATTTCACATACTGTAGCAGGACAAGGGGAAATGGATTTAAGTTGAAAGAGGGTAGATTTAGGTTGGATGTTAGGGGGAAGTTCTTTACTAGGAGAGGGGTGAGGTCCTGGAACAGGCTGCCCAGGGAGGTTGTGGATGCCATGTCCTTGGAGGTGTTCAAGGCCAGGTTGGACGGGGCCCTGGGCAACCTGATCTAGTAAATGTGTATGTTTGGTGGCCCTGCCAGGCAGGGGGGTTGGAACTTCATGATCCTTGAGGTCCCTTCCAACCTGGGTCATTCTGTGATTCTGTGATTCTGTGATATGGTAACTCTGCTGACCATTTTGAGTTCTCATGACTGTGAGGCAGTAACCTACAGAAGCCCAGGTCAGCTTCAGGCTGCAGTCAGTGGGGCCACAGCAATGTGCAGGGTCACACTGTGTGCAAGCAGCAGGGCACGGGCTGCAGCACCTTATGGAGTTTATAAAAAGATGCTGTCACCGTATACAGCGTGGGTGGGTGCCACATGCCTCCTCCTCCAGGAAATGAGGGACCCTTCGTGCTGTTTTTAGATCCTGGAGGGCAGGGAGAGGGGGTGCCACTTGCAAGCAGCTGCAAATTATAGCTCTCACACTAACAGCTTGTCCTCCTGCCACCCACGGCCCAGGCACAGCGCATGGCTCAGTGCCTGCAGAGGAGGCGAGCAGCCCCCCAGCCCTGCTCAGGGATGAGGTCACCATGGTGGCCAGGTCCCCACACACTGCTCTGATGGCACTCACGCTGCTGTGTGTGCCCCGTGCTGGGCAGCCACACTGGGGATGGAGCTGGGTGGGGGGATGGAGCTGCATGGGGAACATGGAGCCAGGTGAGGAATTGTGGAGCCAGGTGAGAGGACAGAGCCCGGCCTGCAGGCAGAGTCAGCATGGTGATGGCTTCGTGGTCTGGGACTGGAGATTCTCTTGGGGAGGGAAGAGTGTGGGGAGCCCAAGGAGCTGCTGATGGTGCTCCATCCCTGCAGCACCATGTCCATGTAGCTCTGCCTCGCTCTGCCCTCCTGTTTGTGCCCATAGTGCAGCAAAGGGACACGGAACTGGGAGCACTAAACCTGCTGCCTGCCACCTGCCTGATAAGGGCTGAGTCTGCAGGGGGTGATTTTCATTTTTTAAGATGAGAAGAAATAAAAGCTTTCAAGCAGCAATGGGCCTGAGCACCAGCCCAAAAGGCCTTTGAATGTTGCTTTGAATGCTTCTCAGCTGCTCCTCACACAGGGCTGACTGCAGACAAAGTCAGGGTTTGGTTACCTCATTAAACAGTGCTGCCAAGAGCAGTACTATTGCTGTCCCTCAGTGCTCCCAGGTGCTCCTGGCCAGCAGGACAGCAGTGGATGGGTTATAAATGTCTGGTGAGCACAGTGCTGGGAGTGGGTCTGGGGATTTGCCCTGCCTTATGAAGGGTGTGTGGTCCTGCTCTGTGCTGCTGTGACTGGAGCTGAGCTTGTCTTTTTGATATGGGCTTCTGGAGGGTAGGAGCTGAGCATGGGGGGACCTCAGCAGCACTGCCTGGGGCCACCCCGCCTCAGCTGTGCACCTGTCTCTGTGCAGGTGATGGAGCACCAGAGCTTTCTGGTTGCAGCCACTGTGTTTCTGGAGGTGCTTGTGGGGCAGTACTACTTTCTTCTGTGCTGTGCTTGCTGTTCTGCCATTTGCTGCATGTGTTCTGCCTTTTCTGAGCCCTGGCTCTGCTGCACAGCTATCAGTGGCCAGAGGGGTTTGCTGCCCGTGGCAGAGCCCAGCCCTGGGAATTTCCCTCTTTGAAGCACTCTTTCCTGGGTTTTGTTTATTTGTGACTTCAGGATTTTTGTGCATGCTCAGGGCTCTTCCTTCACCCACGCTGTCCCCAGGGCTAAGACCATTAGCAGGAGCTGTAGGGCTGCGTCTTCCTCTCCCCATGAGCTCAGTCACAGCAGCGCAGCTTTGTATGGCTCCCATGGATGCATGGGGTCTTGCGGAGCTGTGGTTAATGAGCAAGGGACTGTGGAGCTCTGTCTCTGAAGTGCTTTGTGGCTCACTGCCGACTTGTTCTACTACTATACATAAAAGCTCCAGTCCTGCCTTTTTTGCCACCCTTCCTCAGAATCACTGAAATGCTACAACTTTTTTTCAACAATGGTACACATAGCACAGTAGTACTTAGCAGAGAGAAAAGAGGTGAAAAAAGGTCCTTTAAGTGAACTGCATGCTCCTGTTTGTTGCAGTGGAGCCTGGCTTCTGTTTTGGTATGTTGTTAAGAGATGCAGAAGGTGTAGGGTGGATCTATGTGGACTCAGGAGGACCAGAACAGGAGCACTAGGACAGAACGTGGGATAGATGGCTGTGGTGTGTGCCCACTGCCAGTACTACTCTGATCCCACATGATGCTGCGAGATCCCCATAGATGGAGGTGCTGCACATGGATGATCTCTAGGTGGTCAGAGCCACAGTCAGCTCCCAGCCCCCAGGCATGGGGCACCTGCATGGGGCGCTGCTATGTGGCAGCAGATTCCTGCTGTCCCACCACTTACTCCGAAGTCCCAGTCAGTGGGCACAGTGCCCATCCTGTCCAGGAGTGCTGATACAGCTCTGGCATGTTGGGTGCTTACAGGCTGCTCCTCATGCAGTTCAGCTACAGGGTTTGCTGGCAGTGAGCACACAAAAAGGAAGAGGTTTGTCTTTGCTTTATGAGATCAGAGTGATGAGGATGTCTTTTCCCTGGGGCAAGGAGAATGATGGGGCAGTTCCACTGTGTGACAGTGGTGGCAGCTGTTTGCATGGCTGGGTCCCTACAGCCGGCAGCTCAGTGCGCTTCTGCCACTGGGGAGCTGTGCTGGGTCTGCTCAACAGTGCATGAAAATGCTGTGTGTGGCAATGGGATGGGGCTCAGGGCAGGTGCAGCTGCTGCCATGCTGCTTGCAAGTGCCCCTCTGGTAGCACAGGGTGTGCCTGTGCTGGAATGAAGCTGTTGTGGTGCTGTGGTCCCTGCAGCACAGATACATGGAGAGCAGCCCCAGGGAGCGTGGGGCCAGGCTGAGCCCAGCACTGACAGCACTATGCAGGCTGCCAGGGGGCACGGGGCTGGGCTGCCCCTGCTGTGGGGATCCCGTGGAGCAACACAGGGAGGACAGCCTCCTCCTCTTGCTCACAAGCAGTTATGGTTAATGTGGCTATATTTCCTCATTCACCACCATATTTACTGTGGAAATGCCACTGTCTTCTCTCCCATAAGGTCTCACAACCATTCTCTTTGTGCATCCAGGGGTTTCTGAGTGCTGATGAGATTCCTGCCAGTGTTCATTAAAAAAACCCAAACCTTTTCTAATGCCAGCAGCAAGGATGCCCACTTGTGACCCCATGGGGTATCTTTCTTTCCTACTTTTACTTCCCGTTCTCTTCAGCACACAGAGCCCCCTCCAACTCCATTAAACATTGGCTGCAGTTGCCTTCCTGCCTGCTGCTCCCAGCAATGCAGGAGTGATACGGGCAGTAATACAGGAGTGATACAGGCAGTGGGACACAGCCAGGCTGCAGCCCCTGCCCATCCCTGTGTGCACAGCCGTGTGCATCCCTTCCTGCTGCTGCTGGCACCTTCACCAGGAGGAGCACCGCAGTGCTCCAAGGAAGCGAAAATGAGCAAAGCGCAACAAAACATTTCTCAGCAAAATGTGCAGGTGGAAACATGCCTTCAAAGAGATGCAGTGCAGTTCACCACCGCTTCTCTATCGGTCCTTTTTTGTACGTATCCTGTGTTGTTGCAATAGACCTAAAGCAACACGCTACGCTCCTTAGGGCAAGGCTGTCTGCCTTTGTTCTGCAAACCTTCAGTGTGCTTCCGACAGCATTTGGTGCTTCCTGGTGTGCAGAGGGGGTGCAGGCTGGCTGTGTGCTGGGAGGACACACTTCTAAATCCAGTGGACAAAAGGCTAACGGGATAACCCAGTGCTAATGCAGACTGTGGAGCTTGGTAATCTCACTGTTGTGTGCAATATCATTATTGTGCCTTCAGCAAGATGGGGCCCAATGTGGTGCTGTGAGCAGGGCTTGGCACAGCCCACAGTGGCTGCAGAGCTGCTCCTGGGAGGAGCTCTATGGGAGTTCTGGGCCTGCTGTGGTTCCATGGCACTGGGACTGTGCTGTGTGTAACTGCACATGGGAGCCGCTCTGCTCAGCTGCTGATGTGGATGTGGCAGTTGTGCTCTCAACGCTGCTTTCAACTTTGTTTCCTGTTTGATTGTTCTTTTAATCAAAAGAAAATGAACTCCAATTAAGGTATCTTATGAAGTGTGGTTCGTGGCAATTAGGACTGCTGCTGTGCCTTTGAACAGCAGGGCTGTGAGGCTGCTTGGCACAGGACAAGTCAGGGGAAGGGGCAAATGGGGCTCCCAGGTGCATGCAGAGAACACAGTCTGATGGATACAGATCAGAGCTCCTACAGCGTGAGCTCCTCCTGTTGGGGTGGGGCGGGCCGTGGCACAGGCACTGTATGGTGCTCGAGAATGCAGAGGTGCACCCGGCTGCACTCACATGGCATGTTGCTGCAAGTCCATGGCACAGCATGGGGAAGGGCCATAGGAGCCTTCTGACCCATCCTGGTGCTGCATGGCACTTAATAAACACAATAAATGGGTGCATTGAGAATGTTAAGCTATAAAGCTCTAGCTGTGAACCACAAGCCTTGGCAGAATGTAGGCAGGATGCTCCACTCAGGTTCCAGTCAACACAGCTGCCTTCAGCAGCAGAAATACACTGAAATGCTGAAGCTGGAAAAGAAGAGCCTTCACCTGCTGCGTGTGCTTGGTATAAACAGGTGTCAGGATCTCTGACAGTAGCTGCTCTACTGATGCACTTTGTACTAAATACACCTCTCCTTTCCTTGCAAAAGGAAGGGCAAACCCTGGTCGGGAGGAGCCCTGTAGGGCTGGGGGAGGACTGGGGGCTGTAGCTCCCCAGGGCTGATCCTGCTGTCCCACAGCCCCGTCTTTGCCCCCTGGAGGGAGCTCTGTGGAGAGTGGGGCTGGAGCCCAAAGCCCGCAGGAACTGCCAATAGAGGCTGAAAGCAAAAGGGGATGAAATCTTAATTGGATCTCCATCATCCTGCAGAGAAACGCATTTGGATTAAAATGAAACGGAGCTTTGTACTCTCAGGGTTTCAGAGCCGGAATGGAAGAGGAATTATTCACAATTCCTATTTGTGAGAGGATAGCATTTCCTGTGGACTTGTCTTTGTGAATTTCGTCTTGTCAGAAATGGTGGGGAGCTGCAGGACGACACATGGGGACAGCGCTGACTGCAGGGCAGAGCCTCGAAGCACGGATGGTCCCGTGGCCCTGCTCACTGCATTCCTCGTTCTGTCCCCATCCACCAGAGCTCTGCAGAACTTGCTGTGCATTTCGGTATTTTCTCTTTGTGAACTTCTATCAATATTTAACGCAGCAGTGTCAGTTTTGCTGTAAGATGAGAGGTGCTACGAGAAACCTGAATTATACATGGTGCGGTGGGGAGGTTGGGGAGCTTTCTGTGAGCCGAACGCGGTGCCGCGGCCATGGATGAGCCCCAGCAGAACCCCGGGCAGCGGCCCGAGGGGCGGCCCCGCAAAGTGCGGTTCCGAATCTCGTCGGCGTGCAGCGGCCGCGTGCTGAAGCAGGTCTACGAGGACGGGCAGGCGTTGGAGCCGCCGACTGTGGAGCAGTCCCGGAGGCTGCGGCACAGCTTTGAGCCCGGTGTGCTGTCCGACGGCCCGGCGCTGGGACTGCCGCAGAGCAGCAGCTGCGGGGAGGACGGGAGCAGCCTCGGCTGTCCCCCTGCTGGCAGTGGGCTTTATGGGGTGAGTGGCGCTGGCCTCGGCCCTGGGACTTTCTGGGCGGGTGGTGATGTGGCCCCAGGGTCTGCACGCGGGGGCTCCCTTCGGGTGTCGCCCACTTTGTTAGCGGTGTTTTAAATGTGTGCCCGTACAGCTTTGTCCCATAAGCACAGCAGCATCTGCTCTGTGCTTCATCCTCAGTCCTCTCCAGATTGATTTGCATCTGTCTGTTTTGTAGAGTAAAATGAAACATTTCCATGTATCCCAGTATCTGTACAGAACAACCCTAATGCATCCAGAGCAGTCAACTGTAAGGAGGATATTATCCCAATTAGCTACATTTCAAGCATTAAAGCTGCATGACTTGTGCTGGCAGAAGGGCTGTGCCCATGACACTGTGTCTTGGATCAAGACCCCTACTAATTATTGGTGCTAAATCAAGCTTCAGGTTTGCCTGTAGGAGTCCTGACTTGCTGATACTTGGATTGTACCAAGCTAATACCCTGGGCATCTGGTTTAACCAAAAATATCAAACCACTGTGAATCTCTTTTGCCCAAGACAGAGCACTGATGTGATCCTATCTATGCCATTAATTGGTTCTGCATTCCTGGGTAATGCTCATCTCCATTCCCCAGTCTCCCTAACTGTAAGTACTTGCAGTAACCATGCTGTCCAGTGCCGGTTCTGCTCTGTATCGGTGTGCACTCAGTATGTGGGGACACTGCAGCTGTGCAGAGATGGGCACTCTATGCCTGATGCTGTGGGCAGGGTGCGTGCTCACACCCCCTGTGGCTCTGTTCTGGGGCAGTAATGCCCAACTGCCAGCACAGCCATCGTGCTGTGAGGCTGGCATGGCCTTTTGTTAGGAGGGCATCTCTTCTTGACATGGATACTTACAGAGAGCGAAATATGAAGAGTATGTAAAGCAATAGGATGTGGTAACTGCCATGTGATACCTGGGAAAGGTGAGGGAAAGAATGATCAAGAAAGCAAAGTGATGCTTTCAAATGTCTGTGATCGGACAAAGGCTGGTTTTAAAACCATTAGAAAAGAATACAAATGCAGGTGTCCCCATGGATGGCTATTTAGGCTGGCTGTAAGGAACACAGCTTAGCATTAGATAATGAGATTGTTTTACCCCGTCTGACTGCTTTGTCAGCATTAACAAACTGCAAAGAAAAGTTTCTATTTAAATCTGGAACCCGCACCAAAAGCTGCCTAATAGGTACCCACCATCTGAACTGCTGCTTCCAGGCAAAGCTGTGGATGGCCCCTCCACAGTGCTCAGCCTTCAGAGACGTGGCTCAGTCCTCATGCAGAGGCTTTTTGGCATATGCTGGCTCTGCTGCTCTGAGCTTTGTACATTTTTCATTTCTTCTGTGTAGAAATGAGAATTAACATCCCAGGAAGCTTTCCCCACCCAAAATGTGTTTGCAGAGCGTACTGTACAGGTGGGATGCTGATAAGATGCTCTCACAGGCTTCCCCAGTTATCGACTTTGGCCAGATCATCATCTACACCAACAACCTGAAAATCATCCGTGCTCCAATGGACCAGAGGGAGCTCATGAGAAGAATCATTCAGACAGAGGGGGTGAGCGACTGGGCCTTTGTGTACCGGGAAAGGAGAGAAAGAATTGGTGCTGCACATAAAAAGGATGTGGAAAAGAAGGCTGTCTGCAACCAGTACATGAAGGTAAGAGAAAACTGGAAGTACCTGAGTTTCCTGGTTCTGGTCAAACCATTCAGTGTTCCCATCCAGGCCCCATCTATGTCAGTATGTGTCACTTCAGCTAAATTTGGGTTAGAAGCATCGCTTTGCTCCTTTCTCCTTTTGGATGTGACTGAGCAGCACAGCCAGCACTCCAGCGATCGCTGTTCTGCTTTTAGTGCCCCTCGTGCCTCCTGCTTAGTTTTCCTTTAGAGATCACTGACATTCAGCAGTGTGGTGGAGCTGCATCCTCCATCACTGAGAGCAGTCTGAGTTTCTGCAGCCCGATGAGGCCAAACACAGCTGCCGTGTGGCTGAGACTTCCCCGGGCTAAAATTTTAATATCAGCTGAAACGAGATTGTGCCTTCCACTTATTTTCTCACGAGTTAGTCTTTGTTGGTCAGAACCCCAATTAATCTGACCACAGTTTGATCCCACAAAACAAATGCTGTCATGCAGGGTAAATACAAAGCACTGCAGCTTTGCCAACCCAAAACCACTCTGCTGTGTTCAACATGGAGCACCTGGGATGCTCTGCCTGGGGAGCCTCACTCAGGGCTCACTCACAGGAGGACCCCTCAGAAACTGAAAGCAGCCCAGGTATTTACCAACTTTCATGTCTGATGCAGAGTAACAGCATTTTTCATGATATTTCTGTTGCAGGAAAGAGGTGCTGAGCGCACTTGCTCCCAGTGTAAAGGATCAGGCTGTGCTCCTTGCTCGCTGTGCCATGGCAGCAAGTTTTCAATGCTGGCAAACAGATTCAAGGAATCCTACAGGGCTCTACGGTGCCCAGCCTGCAATGAAAGTGGTGTGCAGCCCTGCCAGGTCTGTGCTGCGTGACAGAGCTGCACCGCACCCAGGTCTGTTGGGAGCTTTGCATTATTTCACTTCAAGCAGCTCTGCTACAGTGGGAACTTCTCGAAGATGGGAGAAGTACATGACTTGAGTTCACCATAAAAACAAACACAGCATCTCTGCTCCACATGCTTCCTCTTGTCTGTTGCACATGCTTGCTCAATCAGAGCCCTGTTCTGCAAACATGCTGTATGCAGCCCCATGAGGTGAGCGCAGCAGTGTGATGTGATCTGCACCTGGGGGCTGAGACCCTGCAGGACTGCACCTGGTACTGGGAACTCAGCGTGGGGCAGTGCCTCCAGCACTGCTATGGCAGCAGAAGGCAGCAGCAGCAGGCACAGCTGGGGCTGTAAAGTGCAGGGTGTGGGTCTGCACAACAGCAGCACAGAGCGGTGCCTCCTCTGGGCTTTAATTTGCTGAACACGTTAACATCACACCATCTTTTGTAATTACCTCTGAACAGCTTTTCCTGAAGATTTTGCTGAGTCTTACGTCTGTTTTAATGGACACAACAGTTCTTTTGGGGTTTGGCTTATGGGGGAAACTGAAAACTTTTCCCAAATCAGGAGCTATAGAGATGTGCAGCAATTTGTTATTATGACTAGAAATGAATAAGCTTTTAGTCTGCTTAGGAGGAAGTGCTGAACTGAAATTCCCCTCTCTGCTGCTCAGCACTTTTCTGGATCGGGCTGGCAGCGAGCAGGACTCCAGTTGCCCAATATTAATCCCATGATGTAATCTGCAGAAGGTAAACTTTAATTAGTTAAGGTGGAGCAGTGATGCTGAGTTCTTTGCAGGCTGCCCCTGGTGGAGCAGAATGCACGGGATTCGGGAAGTGGAAGCAAATAGAATAAATGTGATGTTTTGTTTTTTTCCCCCGAAGCCTTAAATCATTGCGCTGCATATTCATGAGTAGCGCTAAGGCTGCATTAACTTGCACATTACCGGTGAGACTGATGAGCTCGGCGCTGCCCACCTGCGCTGTGCTGAGGCTGCAGGCCCGGCTGGGACGGCTCACTGCCAGCTTTCTGTTTGCTGGTGGCTGCGAGGTTTCTCCAAACTGCTTCAGTGGCTGAAAGCCCTCATAGCCCTCATAGCCCTCGGACCTGCACGGATCTACAGCTGGATTTTCTCAGCGGGTACTACTGATAAAATTTTCAAACAAAGCACATAAAAATACAACTGATGATAGTCGGTCTGCTCCGTTTATCGTATTGGGATCTGTATTGTGAATAACCGCAGCCCTTCGGGTGTTACTGAGGGCAGAGGAATCCGCGCGGCTCCGAAAGAGACCGGAGCGCTCTGCCCCGCAGCGGCCGTTTGATCCCTGCGGGCCGGCATCAAAGCTCTGCGGTGAGAACAAAGCACCCGGGCGGAGCTGTTGCCTGATACTTCGACGTTTACAGCAGAGCTGATGCAAGCACTCATTGCTAAGGTCACTGCTTTCCTGCTCAGTGATTGCGCTACTCTCGGCCGCTGTTCCCCCCCACCTCCCTGCAGTACGGCCGGGCTGTGGGTGGTAGATAAAGGCGATGATGCGGGGCTGCTGGGTCGGACGCAGAGCCGAATTCCTCACAGAGTTCCTGCAGCGCCGTTATGGCCTCTAACGAGAACCGAGATGTTCTCGGTGTGAAACTCCTACCTGGGAAAAATCCGAATCTCCTCATGAGCTGAAGTGCCAGAAATTCTGTACATGTGCTTAGTCTGGAGTCTTATATTAATCGTCTGTTTCTCTTAATCATCTACAGCTGTTCTTTTATTACCCTAGAAGAGGGCTATGGCAAAGATACGTTTAAGGCTTGCTCTCTCTCTCTCTTTCTCCCTGTTTGACTGTCTGTCTTTCAGAAAAGCCGAACTCTATTGCCTTTGTCCTGCTGTGGGAATCCTGGGCTGTATCTCCCCGCTCGGGCATCGCACCCGCTGACAGCCCGGCTTACACTGCCACACTACGGCTGCCTGTGGATGTGCTCTGAAACAGAATTGGAAACCTTTGAGCAAACTTGGGAGAGACGGCAGGGGCTGCCCTTTGCCGATTCTCTTGAGTGCGTGGCAGCTGGAGGTCAGGGGAGAAGGAGGGCTGCTTTATTTCATTATGGAACATATGAGCCGGCATAGAAATGCAAATAGAAATCGTTTTCAATGTTAAATTTCTATAGGACTTAAGAAGGGCAGTTGGAGGTGAGTAGTGAGGCTAATTATGACAGCCAGAGGCGCAGAGCAGAAAGGTTAAAATAATCCTCATTTCTATGTGCCAGCAAAGTGCATCACTTGCTTTTAACCAGGAACTCTGAATGATTGAAGAGAGGACTGCCATAGTTACTCACAAACCCCACAGTTAAAGCTGATTCCAGCGCTCCCGCTCTTGTTCTTCCTGCCGGGGTTCTGCAAGTGGAACCACGGAGTGCTGCAGGGAGGCACAGCTGTTCTCAGAGCCCAAAGTCAGAGCAGGTGGTTCCTGGGGCAGGGCTGTGTCCATCCTGTCCATCCCCTCCTGCCCACACGCACCCCTGGCACTGCCTGCACTGCAGCACTCACACCTCTGCTGCTGGAATATTGTTTTAAATGCCCCTTTTATTCCCAACCACCACCTCTGCAACACAGTCATAACGTGAAGGAACCTGGAAAGGTTCGGCTGATTTTGCAGTGTCACCACTTCATTTCCTTGGAGATGAAAAAGAAAGAACTGGGATATTTATGCATTTAAACGTTATTATATTTTGCAAGTCTTTGAAGCTGTCAGTTTGATTTATGTGGGCTCCATTTGATTTTGCTGTAAAACCAGCCCTTCTCTGCTTCAAAATATTTCATTTTTATACAAATTGTTATGTGTAACCTGCAGTGATTTCTTTCTGCTGCTGAACACAGCACTGCTGTTAAAGGCCTGCTATTTCCCCCAAGTAACTTCTAAGAAACATTGTCGTGGATGAAAAGTGCTGTTTCTGATAATTGATAGCACACATTCCCATTAGGAGAGGCATGAGGGGTCTTAATTCCCTGGATTCAGCATAATGAGTAATGGAATCAATTCTGTTTGTTGTTTCTTGTGGGAAACAATCGATACATTTGCAGGAAGACCAAATGAGAACAGAAATTACTGATTTTAATTGTCTGTTTTTGCAGGTGGAGGATGGGTTGCTCCAGCTCTGGTGAGAGGTGGGATGCAGCCGAACGTGGCTGTGCTCGGGGGCTGTGGGGTGGTCTGGGTGTGGGGCTCAGCCCTGAGCAGCCACTTCTGGTGCTGGGGCACTGGGGAGGTGTCTGAGAGCTGTGGAGCTGTGGCACCTGGGGACGTGGTTAGCACGTGTGCTGGGGATGGGCTGGGGTCAGGCTTGGTGGTAGTCAAGAAACACCCCTGAGCGACAGCTACGGTAAAAGTGTCATTTCCGTGGTATGGCTTAAAGACAGTCACTCTAAAGACAGTTCGCTGTCGAGGATTTGTTTGGAAACCTCTCGCAGTGACGGGATCAGATGTCAGCGGGCCTGTCTACAGCCGCCCTCTGTGGAGCTGCTCCGGAGCGGGTGGGCCGGGGAGCCGAGCCGAGCCGAGCCGTGCAGCGCCCCGCTGCTGCGGCATCCGGAGGGGGAACGAACGTCGGTGGGAGTCACACGGCTCTGGCCGCCAGGGGGCGGTGTTCCTCTGCGGCGGCCGCCGCCATCACCGCGCCGCGGCCGGGGGAGAAGCGGAGCGGCTCATGGCTGCGGGCACTGCGGGGGGAGCTGGGATGGCTGTGAGCCCACGTTAAGCACGGCAGGAGCTGCCTGCCTCTGTGCGTTCCCGAGCTGGGGAAGCCCTCGCTCGATCGCACGACGCGAGGAGCCGGGATGGAGCGCCAGTTCGGTGTGACAGCGATTGCAGCGGGCGCACGGACACCACGTCGGGGCTGTGCCGTGATCCCTGCGGGGTTCTGGCGCTGCCGGCGGCGCCCGGCCGTTACTCTGCTTGCAGACTCGTAATATCCCTTCTTTTTCTGTGCTGTGCGGGAAATTGAGTCTATTTCTGTTTAAATACTTGGGTAATAGAGCCTGCTATTTAGCGGAAGATTTATGTCAATGGCTTTTCGTTTCACACGGTTGGGCATCGCGGAATGTACGTTGTGCTGCTAATGAAGCTGTGCGGCTGCTGCCATTTCAGAGCAGCACGTTGAGGGGAAGCCTCCAGCCTGCGAGCGACGGGACGGGAGAGCCTTGTGCTGTTAAAGACAACTTGTGTTCTGCAGCAATAGAAAGCGGGAGAGCCGGGCACGGAGCAGCCTGTGCAGGAGACGAACTTCCACAGAACCCAAAGTTCTGTTGTGTTGGAATTCTAGAGCTCCCCTAATTGCACTTCATCATTGCATTACTCAAACTGATCTGGTCTGAAAATGCAACTTCTCATTTTCTAAAGCTGTGTATTATTTGACATTGATAATTATTTGGTGTTCAGTATTTCTTCAGTCTGGCATTTTTGTTATCTTAGGAACTACAGAAACTTTTAAGAATTAAGTTCAGTACATTCTCCTGTGCTTTAAATTTTATGTTTCATTTTTGACACGAGTACTGATTGTTTCCACAGGGGTAGCAATGTTCCTGCAGCCCCATCCCCTCAGCACCAGGGCTGTAAGAAAACCCCATGCACCCTCACAGCAGCTCCTGCTGCAGATCCTTGTTCCTGTATGACAAACTGTGATGCTTGCACTGTGTATTTCTCTCCCATCATGGTGGTCCCATGGATAAGCTTCTGTATGGGAACTGCTGAGTCACAGCCTGAACTACTGATTGAGCACCTGGGGAAAGGACCCAGTCAGTCCTGGGAGCACAGGTGAAGTCAATTCAGCTCTGTGACTGGAAAGGGTGGAGCCTGGCTGCACCTCTCTTAGACCTCATTTAAGGGCTGACTGGCACTGAGGGGGGTGTCTCTGGTTGGAGATCCCTCCTTGGTGGAGCTTTCTCCTGCTGACCTGGAATTTCCTGATATGGGTATACAATCTCCTTCCTTTATGGCACCTTTTTATTGTGCTGATCCTTCCTGTCTTTAAGCCTCTGGTGAAACACCTTTTCCCATCATATTGACTTGTCCAATTG
Source organism: Excalfactoria chinensis (assembly GCF_039878825.1). NCBI lineage: Eukaryota > Metazoa > Chordata > Aves > Galliformes > Phasianidae > Excalfactoria > Excalfactoria chinensis. The sequence goes on from NC_092837.1 coordinate 666,886, forward strand.
CTACGGCATTTCATGGCTGAAATAACAAAGTGTTACCCTTTCCCAGTCATGCTGATGGGAAATCACTTGGATTGGAAACAGTCACAGATAAGGTCCAGTGATACTGCATGGGTTGTATTCCAGTTGTTGAATTTGCAAGAAATATTTGGCATGTGAAGTAGCAGGCTTCTGTAGGTTGTGTGCTATGCAGTTATGTCGCTGTGTGGGAATCAAATGCCATGTGGCTGTCCCTGAAAGTAATTCTCTTCTTCTAAGCACTGGGCCAGTGATGAGGTTCTTATTTGCAGTGAGGAGCTTGACCCCTTTCAGTCCCCAGTGCTTGCGGGTGCTCCTTTTTGCTTGTTTGGTGATGTCTTCTGTCTTACAGCTTAATGGGCCCCTTCATTCTAGGGCTGTGCTCTCTTTGTGAGCAGTCAGTGAGAGTGCTCTGACATTATAGAGAGCAGAGCATCAGTGCTGCCGTGGCAGTTCTATTGCAGGCAGTAAAGCACTCATCCTGGAGAACGTCTTTCTGTTCTCCACTCCATGAAGATGCTTCATATTACCGATGTGATGTATTTGAGTTCTGAAAGCTGAGCTCCATAAAGTTTTCATCTCTCAGACCCAGCTGAGTGCTGGTGGAGAACATGCTTTTATCCCTGACAAGTCCTTAACCCGGGCTGCCTGCCAGCTGGCCTCTCGTTCTGCACCATTCTGAGGTTTCTGTTCTTCATCTGGGTCATTAAATATTAAAAGACAAAGTGGTTCTAAAAGCCAGCCATTTTTTGGAGGTACAAAATAACTGTAATTTGTTTCCTAATAGATAGTTTTGTTCTTGTTGTCGGTCCAATTCGACACAGAAATAAATGCGTAATAAATGAGACAGGACAGCACTGTAAGTCTAATCACAGTTTGTCTGCCCAAGGGGTGGGCTGGAGAACATGGATGGGGCTGCGGGCAGCGCTGGGAGAAAGCTTCAGTGTGTGCTGCAGCCTGGATGCTGCCCTGCCTGCCCATCACCCCACGAGCAGCAGAGGCACAAGGTTACATTCAGGACAATAATCTGTTTGCCAGCAGTCCTGCTTGTGCGTCTGCTGTGCTCGGGAGGCCTTCTGATGACTCCATTTTTATTAAAACATTTCAACTTCTTTAACTCTTCTAATGTACTTTTATCATCAGATTTGCCTAGGGGGCTGATGGCCAGAGGGGAATTGTGACATGCAGGACTGTAATTCCTGAAATCCTGAGGAAGGTGATTGTTTGGACAAGTTCAGGTAAGTCATAAAGCTTAATACCTGTTCGTGATTTGTCTCATTTTACCTCTCTTACAAAAAGCTGCCCTGTAGCAGAGCTCGAAGGGAATTAAAATAATACTTAGTGGGCCTTTAGCAGTGGCAATCCTTCCTCCTCTGTTTGTGAGAAGAGGAGCCTTGGCTTTGTACACAGAAGAGAAGCGTGGCAATGAAAACTCACTATCTCATGTGGACACAGTACACATTCCTGAATGAGATCTCCCTTCAAGGAGAGCTTGGAAAACCCAAACTGGAGGCCCTGAGTGTCTGCTGTGCTCCCCTTCCCATGAAAGTGTTGTCTGTTGCCTTTTCAGTGCTTGAAATGAGTAACAATTTCCTTTGCTTTGACTGTGTATTAAGCAGTGCTGGTTGCTGTCCCATAGCTTTCTGCTGCTGCCTTCAGGCCCTGGGTTAGGCTCTCTGGCCAGAGCAGAAGTAATGGCTAGAAATGAATTTTCTGTGTGCTGCTGTGCAGTCATAGAAGTCTGCCCTGCTGCTCCGGCACAACAGGCACAGCCAGGGTGTCCACTCTGCTCTCATATCCACCAGCAGATGCTTGGCCAGCAGTTAAAAATTACCAGCTGCCTCCTGCTTACCAGCTGTTGGCAGGAAGCATTCCCTCTCCCAAATAGTTTTCTTTCTCTGATGTTTGGCCTGCTGTGCCCCAGGGATGTAAACTGCTGTGGGACTTTGCCTGGGAGAAAGACATCAGTGTTTGTGCAGAGTGGAGCACAGAAGTATCTTTATGCAGGTTTCTGACAGGGTCAGAGCGGGATTTCTAATTCCTGCAGCAGTGAAATAAGCAGGTGTGTGATGTGTGTGACTGTCTTTAAAAACAAATTGTTTCTAGCTGATGTCAACCCCATTAGTTCTTACTGTGCTCTGGTGTCTGCTGTAATTAGTTACTTCTGCCTTGTGCTGTTCCCCAGGAAGCGTGGCACTGCTGTCCAGCAGAAGGCCTGCATAGCTACTGCAAACTATCAGGTTGTTTAATAAATAATCTTCTGACAAAGTTCAGTTCCTTTTCATTGAAGCATTTTTGGAAGCCCAGTAGTGGGACTTTGCTATTTGAGGATATGCTCCTCCTGCTTTATGAACCATTTTGTTTTGGGTTGCTGGGACCCCCTGGCCTTGCAGCCCTGCAGAGCAGATTGCAGCCAGCACTCCCTCTGAGCAGGCGGATGGTTCCTCCCACCAGCCTGGCACTGCAGCATTGGGTGCTGGTGCAGAATTGTGCCCTGCTCCTCCAGCAGCCCACATCTGCTTTCTGGATGCCTTGGTCTGGGGTGGGTGCTGTCCTTGATGTGAGCCATGCTGCTTCTGCTGGCCTGTGTAGCTGGAGTGGGGATTTGAGGTGCACTGATTGGATACAGGTTGCTTCAGCTGCATGGATGCCTGTGGTGATGTTAACGTCTGAATAGAGGCAGGAATTATGCAGAAAGCATAATATCAACATACTTGCACTGGAGAGAAATAAGAGAACTCGCCATGAGGAGATTCAAGTGATCTGATTAGAGGGGAAATTGTACATTGTGCCCCTGAAGAGAGAACAGCACTATGAAAGAGATGAGAACCTGAGTACAGAGGGACACCTCCTGTGCACGGAGTTGTTTGGTTTCTCTCCCATGAAGTGCTGCTGGGCAGATTTCAGCAGCAGCTCCATGGAGATCTTCAGGGCACTGTGAGTGTGAGAGGAAACTGTGAGGAGAGCAGGAAACTCCAACCATGCAGTGTGTCCGTGCCAACAGTTTCAACCTCCTGCAGGGCACCAGTGAGGGCAGCAGAGCAGCACGTGCGTCAGACCACACACTGCTGTGAGTGCTGTAAGAGCTGACACAACTATGCTTATGCCATGCCCTGTGTGTCTGTAAGCACGGCACAGCTGGAAGTGTGCAGGTTGAGCAGAGCGAGAGTGGCACGGGCTGTGAATCCTTGTGCTGCAGGTGGTAAGCTGGGGAGAACCCGTATGGAGGAAGATATTTCTCTGCTGTCACGCCTTTGGGTAATTTCATTGTTCTCCCTGTTGTGTGGGTGCTGCATGGCACACACCAGCAGCACTGCTCAGGCACTGCATGGCTGTCCTGTGCTCCTGCAGCAGCACTGGGAAGCTGGGTGCTGCTGCTCCTTTAGTTTTAGGCTTTCGAAACCCTCCCTGACACTACCTGAATGATATTGCTAGACTTTTTATACTAAAGGCACTTTAATTAAACCCCCATCACGAAAACAATTAGACCAAATTTGCTGTACTTAACTAGTCAATAATTTAGTAGTTGGATCTCATTAATAGACTTCTCCCTGTGAGTGCTGTGAGGGTGCAGCACTGCCAGCTGTGTGCCTCAGGAATCAATCAGAGATCAATACCTTCCTTCAGCCGCCCTTTTTTTCTCCTGGAATGGTAAAACTGCAAAATTAATAAGTAATGCCAACCAGCATTGCCAGGTTTGGTGCTTTGGGCATTCACTGCTGACATCCATCCTGTGGCTGGGGAGACTTCAAGGCAATGATTTGCTGAAGGAGCACTTACAGTTAAGATTTTCTGAGTAAAGAAGGAAATAATTTGGTGTTCTGTTCCTGTTTTGTATGGTAATCTCACAGAAAGGCAGAGCATCAGTTCTATTCTATCAGGTTCTATTCAGCTTTTCCTCAGTCATCAATAGAAGAAGATGTGAATAAGGTAGGTTTATCCACTCCTTGAATTTCTTCCTAGAATTATACTGCAAGTGTTTTCAAACCACCCCACCGTCCGGACTTAAAACTAATCTGGTGTTTTTAGTTTGGGCTCCTTCCATCTTCCAACTGCTGAAATAATATTTGACCTTTTCTTTTATCTACAGAGAACACGCAGAACAAAAATGGCTTTAGTTTTATTATGGTAATAGCCTTGTTTTAACTTCCTTTTAAACCATGGTGTGTATGTCTGTATCAGTTCCTGTAATTTATTCTTATTCCTGATTTCCCCCAGGCATCGGAACAGTTTTTCTTTTTAACGTCCCATTGCATGAGCTGATGCTGTGGTAATAATCTGCAGTTTTATAGCACCTTTGCACTGAAATAGTCACAAATACCCAACATGGATTTATGTCACATTGCCCATTTTTCTCCAGCAGCGTTGGATATTTTTGGCAGCTCGGTGTATTTCCAATGGCACCAGACTGTCTTCTGCAGCAGTTCTGTGCACCTCAGCAGTTCTGTGTCTCAGTGGGAGCTGTGGGGTGGATGGGTGCAGCCTGGAGGAGCACTGTGGGGCACGCAGAGCTCAGAGGCCTTTGGTTTGGGGCGGCGGTGCACAGACAGCTTGGCAGCACCAGCAGTGCCTCCTGCAGCGTTGTTATGTCACTGGGATGTGTGGAGTCCTGCAGTGGGACATCTGTGTCCTGGGGAGGTCTGGGGCTCAGGGTGTGCCTGAACTGGTTAGAAAAAAATAATCACAGCTGCTGTCAGAATGAGTTAGAGAAGTTGCTCTGTTGGTGTGTAGATGAGGGTTTTTTGCCTCCTCCTCAACTTCCATCTTGTTTCTGATGAGCGAAGGCATCTCTTTATGCCTGTTTCACACAGCAGTTTCACAGTTGGGTTCATGGAACCTGTGTGTACAGACCTCTAACCCACACTTCCCATTGGGTGTCTTCAGTTCTCCAATGGAGAAATCACAGAATCATAGGGGTTGGAAGGGACCTCTAGAGATCATCGAGTCCAACCCCCCTATATATGTTGGTACTTAAAAATATGTTGGTACTTAAAATTCCACAGACCAGGTGTGACTATAATTATTTGTGGGCACTGAGTGGTGAATATCTATAAAGGTTTTATTTTATTTACTTTTATTTTAATGTGTCCTTTGCAGTGTCCTGCCTTCTCTCATTGTGACAAGAGCTATGCTCCAAGAGCTGTAGATGGAAATGTAGTTCAAACCACAGCATGACCATTCACTTGTCTGCTTATTTGTGCAAGCTGTATGATCTTTTTGCTGTTGCTTAAAAATAAAACAACAACACAAAGAAAGCAAAAGTAGACACCTGCTATTGTAAGCAAGGACAGTGAGCAACAGCACCTGTCTTGCAGGTTGTAGGCAGCACACAGAGAGCAGATGGAAAAACTCGACCATGGTATTGCTCAGTGCTGTGTTAGAAATCCATTAAAAACCTTGGCTGTGTTTGCAGAGCTCTGGAAAACAAAAATACAAACGAGCTGTGTGCCTGGAATGCATGCACAGGCTTCTGTTCTCCCTCTAAAGTTGCTCTCCCTGTAGCAACAGTTGTGTGTATGCGTTTCATCTCCTTTAAGCTGTTAGATGCTCCATTTAGCGATGTTTAACTGGAAAATGTTATGTCCTGATTGCAGAGAAGTGGAAGCTGTCAGCTCTCTGCAGGGGCAGCAGGGCAGGCTGTGCTGTGCCTTGCAGCATCCCTGCTTGTGGGCCAGGAGTGGGAACACGTGGTAATCTGCATTGCCTTCACCAAACTCAAACAACGTACTTCTGCATGTCATTTAACCTCTTACTTAAAACTTACAGGGTTTGTGAAGGTGTGGGGTGCCTCACAGACATCATGTGTGCTCTCCGTCCTGTCAGCTGGGCTCTGGCATGTGCTCTGCTGACAGTCCCAGCCACTCAGCAGGTCTGCAGTGCGGGGAGCTCCCAGCGCCGTGCTCTGTGGGATGCTCAGGGCAGGGCTGCTCCCAGGCACAAAGGCCCAACCCCTCCGGGATGGAGCTCTGACCCACGGCTCGTCTGACAGAGCAGCTTTTAAACTGAAGGTTTAGAGATGCAGTGTAATAGGGTAGGCAACGTTTGTTCTGCATTTCGAGTGCATCATCGTGCTTTAAGTAGTGCAAATTTAGCTCCTTTAAGCCTGACCTCCTGGGGCTGAGATTTAAGTGTTTGAACTTTAGTTGAAAGGAATATATTGATTAGGCTTTGATTTAGTCATTGCTTGCTGGAAAGATACTGGATAATGACTTGTATCTGCCCATTTGTTTTTTTATTCATTGAATGGATTTCCCTCTCCTTCCCCCTTTCTTCCTCAACACTTTTCTGCCTTAAAGTCTGCAGTGCTTTAAGGAGAAATAAAAGAAGAAACAGTTGTCACACTGTGAACATAATTGATTCAATAAACAACATTTTTAAGTCCCCTGGGGCGAACCTCAGCATCCTCACTTATGTCAATTAGTGCTTTATTCTGCTAAGTGTAGCACCTCTCCTTGAGATGGATAGGCCAAGGCAGTCAGCTCATTGTCTTCGAAGAGAAGCCATGAAAGATGGACTGGTTGCTGTAGACAGAAAATACCTCCTTCATTTGTTATGGACAGAGGAAAGCTTCCTTTGCCGGCCTATTTGTTAAAGCTAATTGTCTTTCTTCTTGGTTTTGGTTTGTTGTTTTTTTTTCTCTCTAAATGACTCCAGCTGAGGCATTCTTTTCCTTATGCTGCAGCGAATAGAGAACAGCCGGGGTTAAGCCTTAGCCCCTCGCAGTTGCAGCTAACCTCCAGGCTTGCTTGTGTCTGCCAGATCTGAGCAAACTGGAGCGGTGTGGCTGGCAAATGGGTACTATTCAGCATGCAGAGCAAAGGTGTGGGCGAGGAGGGATGCTTTAGGTTTTTTTCTATACAGTGACAGTGTTTTCTTTCTTCTGCTTTTCCATCAAATGCAGACCTCCTTGTTTCGCATTACTGAAGCTTACATTTGAATCCAAATCGCAGTTGAGGAGAGCCTTGCTGCAGAACACCATGTCTGGTTCTGGCATGAGAAGAGTGCTTAACAACAGCATCCTGGGATGGCTGCTCTGTGAGAAGCAGCTCAGTACATTCAAATGGGGATGGTGAGAATCACCTGGGGCTGAACTGCTCTGCACTGCAGCAAACCAACCCCCCAAAAGGTGCTTTAGTAAGAGTTTATTGTTTCACAGATCCTCTTCCCTTCACAGATCTGTCCTTGAGAGGAAACGTTCACTCTGTGGTCCTCTGATGGTGTCTGTGACTTTGTTCAGTATTGCTTTCCTGCGTCGCAGACTTACTGATGAGTAGAGCTTCGATCTTTGCAGACCCAGCCACTTGCAAAGAATACGAGCGATGGCATTTTCCTTTTAAGGAGGAGTGCATCAAGGTGCAAGGAGCAGTGACTTGGTCCCAGCAAAGCAGCAGCAGAGCTGAAACACAGTGTGTGACATAACTGTGTGCCGTGGGTTCACCGTGCCTTGGAACAGCGTGGGAGCTGCAAAGAGTCCTTCGTCCTCTCCGGTTCCTCTCTGAGAAGTCAGTGGTGTCTGGTGCCATCCAGGCAGCAGGAAACCTGCAGGGAGCAAGTATGGGAGCAAGAAATGCTTTTTGTCTTTAGGGTGTTACAGTGCGCTGCGGGGTTCCTCTTTCTGATGTGCAAAGTACTGAAGTTGTGTGTAAAGTCGCCATTTGTCTGTGCTTTTGTTCAGGATGTTAATGTAACTGAGAGGCTTCCTCAGGAGCTGTGTTGTTGACTGCCCTGTTTGAGCTGTGCTGAATGCAGCGTCCATCTACAGGTGAGGAAAACTGTCCAGAATTTGTGATGCTTATTGCACTTAGTTCTTTTTGCAGCTGTACAAATACCACGGCTTTTTGTCCGTTAGGAATAGCATACAGCTTCTAGGGGGTTTTCAAGAAAAATAACCATCTGCTGCAATGTTAAGCTTAATATCCCTGAGTTTCTGGACAGTGTATTAAGATAACTTTTGCGTCTTGTCTTTTGTTCTCTCCTCTCACTTAATACATTGCAATGTGGCAGTCTTAGCAAAATAAGACATTGCTTCTATCTGAAGATTTCCTGCTGGAAAATGATTTCTTCAGGGTGACTTGTGGAACAAACTCTATAACCACGCAGTAGTTTTAGAGCAGGTATGTTTCATTCAGCCGGGTGCAGGGGGGATAACTCCTTCCTAGCATGCACACGGAAAGCAGGTAAACCTAGAGGGAAGATGTGTGTATCATAGCACAAGGAGTGGTCATTACAAGTAATTCTAGAAATTTGTTACTATATTCCTCGCCCATTCTATGCCCCAAACTCCACCCCTAACTAGTGACCCCATCTCGTTCCCATTGTTCCTGCTCAACTACTCTTACAGTTTTAACAGTATAACAGATTAGCCCTTTATTCAAGGGTTCTTCCATGGAGGGGAGGTTTGCTCAGCTCTGTGTGTACTTTCAGAACAAGAGCAATTGGCTGTCTGTTGTCTCCTAATAAATGCTCATCTAAAACCTGTGTTCTCTGCTTTGCAGGAGAAAAAGTCTCAGTGATGTTTCCTGGGAACAGCATATCTTCATTGCCATCGGAACTCCGTGGCTGTTATCTGATCTTCATTGGTACCATTTTATTGAGGAGTTCAGATTCGAGGTGGAGGAGGAAAAGAGAAGACTGGACTGGAAATGCTGACAGTGAAATTACAGAGGAAACAAATGTAAGCTTGGGAATGGCATCTCCTTGTGAATTTGTGCTACTGTCTTTAGAGACTGCACATCTGACTGTGGAATGCAGAGTACCATTGCACAAACAGCCCTTGCTACCATGAAGAGCCCCGTGCCTCTCCAGCCCATTGCTTTCTTTCCCAAGAGGCACAAGCACAGCCCATGGACTTGCTCAGTGCTGTGAGATGGACTTCACTGCACCAAAGCAAAGCTCAACCTCAGCAGTGCAGTGGGGTTGTTGCTTCCTGCTCAAGTCAGAATTGCTTGTTATTTCAGCCCTGATGGTGGTGTTTGGTTGCTGTGCTCCTGCCAGTGTAATTATACCCAATTGTAAAGGCATGCCTCAGAACAAACTTTAAATGATGTATTTCTGAGTTCTTTCAGGAAGTGTTTCTTTCTTGCTGTGTCTGAGCAGAGGAAGGAGGCTGCATGGGATCAGCAAGGTGCAGGAGTGCCCAACAGAGAGCATCTCCTTTGCATTTCCGCCTCCCGTGAAACACATAATAGTTGAGAAAAAATAGAGAAGTTGAGAAAATCAGTATTTGATCTCCCATTAGAAAGTCACCTTCCCAGATATCAGCTCTGATCACTGGAGGATATGTACTGTGTGCTGAATGGCAGCTGAAGTTCAGTTCCATTTACAGAGGTGCTGCTATGTCTGTTCAGTGCCTCATGTGTTGTTTGCTGTCTTCCAGGTTTCTTTCTGTTGTACTGCATGAGCCTGAAATGATTCCTTTCTGAAAACCTTAGGTAACATTAACTCCTGTGTGATGAGGTATTCCCACAGCGCTGTGTTCATTAGTACTCTCCTTGTCAGGAGACCTATGAGCTCTGTGTAGCTGAGCTGAGCAGAGCAGGAATGGGCTACCTAACAATGAATGGAACAAGTATGGTAAGAAATGTGGAAGCAAAGTGTTCTGCCTCCATCCTTGCCAGCTGCCCACTGCCTCCTTCCATGGCTGGGGCTCTGTGTTCAGCTCTGTATAATGCAGCCACGCATAGGTGCTCACAGACTGCACTGTGGCCACTGGCTGAGGCCTGGGGGATGCTGTGTGAGTGCTGCAGAAAGCCTGCAAGTTTTCCAACCCTTCCGTGCTGTGACATATGCACAGCCTTGTGCATCCAGAAAGATGACACATTTTGTTACACAGAGAAATTGAACAGTTGGCGGAAGAAAATAATTTCACTAGGAACAGGTTTCTGCTGTAGATATTTAATTGTAACACTGCTGGTGTCAGAGTTTGATCGGTAGCTTTGATTTGCTATTAGAAACAGAACCTACAGTGTGTTGCAGCTGCCAGCTGTGGTGCTTGTGTGGGGCTGAGACATGGCTATGCTGGAGGCTCTGCTGCCTGGCCCTGTCTGCTTCTGGAAAGTGACTTCTAACCCTGAGATGTGGTGGCCTGTGGGTTCAGCCCCACTCCTGCAGGGAACCCTCAACCCTCCCTGCTGCAGTTACTTCTGCACAGCTCAGTACTCACAGTGTGCCCTGCAGTGCTGTCTGTGCTCCCCCCGGAGCTGGTAGCCCTGAGTATGCTGTTAAACTGTGCTGCTCTAAACCTGCTGCTTCAAAACTGCTCGTTCCCAGTTATCGAGCGTGTTATTATACTTTGCTGTTTATTTCTTGTTTTGTGTATACTGTTTCATGTTTGTCTCACCAAGGATAGCAACGTTTCCTTAGGATTGGCAAGATTCTGAGCACTTTGCTATCCACCAGAGCAGCTGAGGGCCCTGGTGAGATGTGTGTGCCATTCCCTCAGCAGCGGGGAGAGCTGGGCCTGGGGAATGGGAGCTCAGTGGTAAGGCAGGCTGTGGGGAGCACTCAGCACCCACTGGGGTGTGCTCAGTGCCCATCGATGTGCATTCAGCACCTGGCACATCCCCACCAAAGTCATTGTGCCAAACTGTGTGAGAGCTTTGTTTGTTTGTTTTTCCCCATAAACAAGTGCTTGCCTTCCTGCAGCCCAGAAGAACTTGATTGGCTGGGAGCCAAGAGCAGCAGACACAGGGAAGCAGCAAGCAGACAGGAGACCAATTAAACACGGAACACTCCAAATCCATCTAGTGCCATTACACTGTATTTTGCATTAGCTGAAGAAACAAAGTGCCCAGATTAAAATGGACTCTGCAGTCTGGTACCGACGTTTTGTACTCTTTAGAAAACAAGTTGTAGTAGTGTTGAATGCACAGTGAACAGAATTGTCCTCCCCAGAAAGAAAAAGTTCCATTCTGTTTAGTATTTAGAAGGAGATAAAGAATATATACAATTCAGTCCCTGCAGAGATCAAACAATGGCATTTGCTCCCACAGTCCCTTTGGAGCACCTGATGCAAAGGGCACTGCACTGGGAGGAGGATGTGGTTCTGAGTAGTGCCACCTTGAAAAGACATGTTTGGCTGCCATGTAAAAGCTGAATATGCTGTGAACGTTTCTGATATTTGGAGGGGCAGCTCTGTACTCACAGGCATCTCTCGGAGGGAAGGGCCAGTGAATGCCCTGGTTATTGTTATCTTCCAAATGCCAGGAATATGAAACACAAATGGTCCCAATGTCAGGTGCTGGCTCTGCCCTGTGCAGAAATTGCAGCTCACCCATAGGGGTGCAGGCCCCTCACACCAGGGATGTGTGGCACACTTTGTTCCAGTGGGCACAGCTCAGCCCAGCTGTGCAGGTTACCTTGCCCACATTCACATCACCCGCATCCATCTCTGCTGTGTGTTCCATGCTGGCAGTATGCAGGCTCTGAGCACAGAGCTCCTGTCTCAGAAGCACATCTTCTACACAGTTCCTCCAGACCCATTTCTCACTCACTTGTACTTTGGTTCTCATCTGTTTTAATCATCCGTGTCTTCAGCCAAAGCAGGCTGGGCTCCCTTTAGCAGTCCTCTCTTACAAAAGGCAGAGCAGCTGTTGCAGTGCTGAGGCTTAGTGTGCTTTTCCCGTTCACCCCCCCCTCCCCCCCCCCCCCTTGGAAGGCCTTGCAATACAATTAATCTGCCTTGATTGATTCATTCTCATTATCAGCCCTGAATTATTTGCAGAGGTAAATGACAGGTCTTTATTTTCTCATAGAGCTTTATCTTTTCACAAAAAGCATCCAACAAACTTGCTAATGGAAAAGCTTTTAACCTTCCATGGCTGCAGGCGATCTTTGCCCATTCCTGTTGCCACGAGACACATGGAGCTTTGAGAACCACATAGAGCTCCCAGTGCCCCCACTGAGGGAATGGGCACATCGATGGGCAGCACGAGGTGATGGGCACAGCGTGGGGAGGAATTGCTCTCTTCAAGAATTGAAAAGAACTGAAAAAGCAAAACTGTGCCCCCACTTTGGAGGCAGGGATGCACAACCGTGTGTGGCCTCACTGCCCTGGCAGGCCTGCATGGAGCCGTCAGCAGGATGGGCTCTGGAAATTTCTCCACCAAAAGAGTGGTCAGAGGTAGCACAGCTGCCCTTGGAGTTGGGAATCACTGTCCCAGAGGCATCCATAAAGAGTGCAGACGTGGTACTGGGGCACATGGTCAGTGGGCATGGTGGAGTGTGCTGGAGTTGGACTTGGGAATGTGAGAGGTACATACAAGCATATGATTCTATGCTTGTAACTGACAGTTCTGCCTTGGCTCTGTGGAGGAGGGACCAGTTGGTGTTGAAGGGTTCCCAGGTGCTGGTCTGGCTCTGGGCACAGCTGTGGTACCGCTGTGTCAGTCCTGCCTGCTCCATGCAGGTCTGCCTGGAGCACTGGAGGGTTGGGACGAAGTTTAAGCATAAGTTACAACAATCCCCAGCTACTGCATTTGATTCTGTCCTTCACTCCCAGGGTGACAATTTGTCCTGCAACGATGGAACAGATGGGGGGGAAATATTAGAAAAATCAGATCAAGCTGTGGTGTAATGCCATGAGATGACTCAGTTCGATTATGGTGTAGCCTTACAAAAACAGGACGTTGGACAGAATGTACTTTATAAAAGAAGTGTTTTTTTTTATACTGTTATCCTTTTCTAAAAGCTGAACAAACACTTCCTGATCCGTTGCTGAGTGGCACTGGGCTCCTTCCTGTGGTGCTGCCAGCAGGCAGGCGCCCCATGGGAGCAGTGCCACATCCCCACCTTCCACTGCCTGCTGTCAGCTGTCTCATGGACACCTCCTAAGGGTCAGTGAGAGCCACAGGCACCGTCCCAGCCCTGCTGCCCTAGTTCAGCCCTCTGGTGCCTTTCTGAGCACTTGGGGAGAAAGATGCAACTCTTAGAAAGAAGACAAAAAGCTTCCGCAAATATTTATGCACAGAAAATCGATCAACCTGTAATGAATCTCATTATACAAAGCAATGTTTGAGTGCTGCAGCTCCTGCCTCCAGCTCCACAAGGGAGAGTGTCTGGTGTTGGGCACAGCAGGAGGAGGTACTGCCACACAGGTGTGGGGTAGGGGAGTGGTGGTGCTGCTGGGGCTGTGATGGAAGCACCTGGGGCCCTGCTGGGGCTTTGCTGAATTCCATCAGCACTAACAGGATGCAGGTATTGCTGCTCTTCTCAGGACTGGTTTGGCCCCAGCAGTGGCTGCAGCCCCCAGCTATGGCCGCAGGTAGGAGCTCTGGAGGGGCTGGGTGGGGGGAGGGCAGGGGAGCAGAGTGAAGTGAAGCAGGGCTCTATGTGCATAGTAGCTCTGGTCTGGGACTCCTGAGGTGCTGTGTGTGCCCAGTCAGCAGTACTGCTGGAATGAGGTGCACAGGAGGTGATGCTGTGGAGCAGGAGTTACTCCAGGCTGATTCAAGGTTTTGTATCAGCTTATCAGCAAGCTTCCCTTCGTTTTCTTCCTGTCTTCAGCTTTTCACCTCTTTACACCTCAGGAAGGATGTCTTAAATATGACAAACCAGGCAGCAAGCTGTTGTGTGAGGGCTGTGGAGGTTTTGAGTTGTTGTGCCACAAAGAAAACAAAGTGCTAGACTAAATCTCATTAACAAGTAACTGTAATGCACTTTGTTCTGAGAGTGCAGTATAGTTCTGCTGCCTGTTAGCTGTGAGGGCACAGCATGGCTCACTGAGGATGTTGCAGGGCCCATGGATTGTCCTTCACTGGGAGGAAACCCAATGGAAGCAATGACAGCAATTAATAATAGTGCAGTCTGAGGAGAGCTCTGCTACCAGAGATGCTCTTCCTGTGTGTCAGCTGAGCATCTAGGAGAAAGAAGTGCAATTGTATTTGAAAGCACAGAGGCTTTCAAACAACTGCTGTGTGCAAAAATCTGTGGATTTGCATCAGTTATTCACATTTCTCTTTAGTCTTTGGTTTGATCGAGTGTGGTTATGGTTGTAGTATGAAGTGCTGCCCGCCAGTGGCAGTGATGCTGTTACCTGGGAGGTTCTGTGCTGCACAGTGACCTACTTACAGCACTTTGTGAGGCACTGGGAGCACTGCCAGAGTGCCACAGCAGGTTTGTTTTCCCAAAGCTGTGCCACTGCTGTAGTGCAGGAGGAGCAGGGCCATGGGGTGCAGTGCTGGGGGGAGGGCCTGGGGCGAGCTGAGGGATTGTTGGTCCTTTATAGAAATGTGTGAGTGTATGAAAAAGCCGTTGCCTTCTCTATAAGATCCACTCTGTGCAGTGCTGGAGGAAGGAATACAGTTGCGCGCAGAAGACTGCTGTATTACTGAGCCCTCTTCTGTTGTGTTAGTGGTGCTGGTGGAGTTTGGGGGTGGGGGAAAGGCAATGTGGGTATCCCCATTTCTCACGAGCAGCAGGTTGCTGGGGAGGCATTTTCAGTTCTGCTTTTGCTTTGTGTTATGGAAATCTGTTCCAGGACCTGCTGGAGGTGTTGGGATCTCCCTGTTGGTTTTGCTGGGAGATGCTGCAACTCTTCACAGGGGGAGGTGCTGATGCCAATGTGGCTCTTCCAGCTCAGAGACCTGGAGGCACCCACACCTCCACTGCTCCCCATATCTGTGGACACCCACACAGTCCTGCCTGGTGCTCCACTACTGTTGTAAGCCACCTAAAGTGCAGTGTGCAGGGCTTAGGCTCAGCACTCGCACCTTTTTTGTCTGGAGTAGTCTTGCTATTTTCCTTTAAAAGGGAGGCGGGAGTTACACCAAATGCTGCAATTAATCCGAGCTGTTTTCTGTAGCCATCTTTGAGTGCTGCCGGATCACAAATGAGTGGTGGCTGAGGGCTGTGGTTCCAATTAGAGCACCTCCTGCTCAGGCTTACAGGCTGCAGGTAATTCACAGCAAGTGCTTGCATGCTGCAGTGTGATGGGAGGAAAGGAGGTCAGCGTGCACCTGAAATATGCCTGTTATTAGCTGCACTTCTCGGTGTTTCTGCAAGACATAATTTAGAAACAAATTTTTTTCTGAATTGCACCATCTGGAGGAAGAAAAAGAATCAGTGCCATGCTTACATGAGATTCAGTGCCTCTCACCGCTGTCTCTGCACACACGTTCTGCTGCTTCACCATGCACGGCTATGCCTGTGGTGCAGCAGAAGCAGTCAGGCGATGCACATGTTCTGCTGCCATGCGCTGCATGCTTGCAGAGCTCAGTGCACAGCCATGCCAGCATCCTGCCAGCTAGATGTGCTGAGGGGAAAATCTGATTTACTTGTGTCTTTATTTATAGCCTTACATTTCTTTTTGCCATAGACTTCGTGCTGGTAATTGCAGCAGGTGAAGGCAGCGATAGAGCTGTAGACATGCATTAGTATTGAAGCTGAAAACAAACAACCACAAATCCAACCTGTGGTTGTAGCAGTGAAGCACCATGGTGCTGGCTTCTGCTGGCTGCATACCCTGCTGGTGCTGCAGAATCACACACCCTGCACAGGGCTGAGGACCCCTGCAGTGCTCTGCAGATGTGCTCTGTGAGGTGTCCGGTGCCTCTCTTTCCTGTGGGTTCTCCAGCAGCTGCTGACTTGTTGCTAGGCTACTCATGGCCATGCATCTGTCTGAGCTGCAGGAGGCTGTGGGTTTTGCCAGGCCATGCCAAATACCTCTTCTAGATGTCACTGAACACTTCTGCTCCATTGCTTGGGAACTGTGAATAAACCAAAGGAGGACAAAATGAGGATATGAAAACAGGCTCAGCTGGCTTGGGTCTGCATTCTGCTGGCAGAGCTGTGAGCCTGCAACCTGCTGCCCTGTGACCCCCTGGAGGCACCTCTCTGAGCTGCTGAGTCTGGGGAGATACATCTTGGACTTGGACTTGCTTGTTAATGTTGCTATAACTGAGGACCTAGAAGATCATGAATTAAATAGTAATCCAGTCTTCATTTGTCCATTTCCCTCCGTAAAATTCCTTCTTGATGCCCCATGACTGTGCCTGGGCCTATAGGAGCATCTTTGCAGGGCAGCTCTGCAGCTGGGTTAACTCCCAGCAGTGCTGTGTGGGTTCTGCTGCATGCAGCTCGGAGTGAGCTCCAGCTGCAGCAGTGAAGGGTGCACGTGGCGTGGGTGCTTCTTTGCTCTGCTTCCAGGAACTGTCCCCAGAAGAGAGCTTCCTGTGCTGTGCTCCCTGCAGTGGTTGTGGGGTCATTGCCATCTGATAGTACTGAGCCCTGTGCAGTTACCAGGGGGAGAACAGAATGTGATTGCTGAATCTAAGTGAAATTTTGCAGATCTAAGATCAATCATGATGTCATCTTTCTCTGCTGAATCTGCTTTTTATTAAAAATAATAACAAACTTGGAGATGGAGCACTAATACAGCAATGCCTTGTTTTGACACTTTTGACAGTGTTTAATGAAATGCTGTCAGTGGTTATTTAATAGCTCTTAATTCAGCAACGTTTTCCAGCAGAACAGGTCTGGTGTAAACTTTCGCTGTGTGTTTGCAATTAGTGGTGCTGGCACAGAGGCATGGATCGTCTTTTAGTGCTCAGGCATATGGAAGTGGAGCTGTGAAATGTGAGCACTTTGTCAGCATCGTGCGCTGAGCAAAGAGGAAATGTTCACTTCCTTCAGAGATGAACCAAAATCAAATGCTGATGTTTTGTGCCTACTAAGTGAACATAAAGAACTTATTGGAACAAGGCAACACAACTAAGAGCAAGTCTGTCTGCTTTGTGATGTACCCCATGCCTTGACAGCTCTGGGTCAGCTTCTGCACGTGTCAGTTTTTGCTTATTGCTGTGCATGGGGACAGGAGGCACCAGCCCGAGCCTATGCCAGAGGGAGGGCACATACAGGCAGTTAGTTTTGTTTTTGTAATTCTTTTTGTTCTGTTCTGGTTCTCATGTTCATGGAGGCTGCAGGTGTGCTGGGCTGTATGCTGTGGGCTGAGCAGGCAGTGGTACTGGGGGTCCTGGCTGTGTATGCTGTGCCTGGTGTGGGGACACAGCCCTGGTGTGGGGGCACAGGGGCTGAGATCTGCATTGCCCTGTGTATGTGTGCACTGACCTGCTCTCTGAGTTCTGTCTGTGCTGCATGAACTGATGTACCTCTGGGAATGTCAACAGCTTTTGATAATCTGTGTTTCTGAGGCACGGTGCCAACTGTTTGGATGGAGGAGATCAGGAGGACACCTCTTGGTTTCAATTAGGCATCCTGCACATCAGTATTTTTCCAGGAGAATTCAGGCTTGTTTCCTCCTTGGAAGCCAAACTTGATTCCTTCTGTTACTGGTTTAGATGTGTATTTCTTTGTGCCTTCAGAGTCTGCAGCAGGTTGAGGCATCCCTCTCTCTCCCCCCAAACACGAGCCAGGGGCAGCCTGGGCACTGCATGCACTGCACACTGCAGGTTGTGGAAGGGCTGTTCCAGTTCCCAGTGCTGAACTGAGTGGTGCTGGCACAGAGCTGCTCATGCTATTTAAACAGGTGATGAAAGTTTACATTAGATTTATGAAAGGCCTTGGAAGTATTACTTATCTGAGTTTCTTCCAATTGCTTCTGATATGTACATACAATTTTCTCGTGTACAAAGCTGACTGTTTGCAGCTATCAGCTGATCATCCCATTGAGGACACAACTCCTGCTTTAATGCCTCAGCCCAAGGGCTGTTCTCATCTCTGCTGGTTGCTGCCTTCGGCTGCTCTATTGCAGAAGGGCCATTCAGCCTGGCTGGGCGAGTGGAGGTGCTTAAGGGCTGATCCCTGTGCTTTCTGCACTTTTGATGTCAGCAGCTGAAGCTGAGCCAGCAGCTGTCTGTATGGGACCCAAACTGCACATCCCGAGCAAGCTGTGGCTTTGCTCTGCTCAGTATTCTTCTGCCAGTATCACAATCTTGGGACAACGCTCTGTTTGTTCTGGGGTGAAAGAATGCAAAGGACTGGACAGGTCTTTCTAAGAACAATTTTTTTCAGGCAGTTCTGCTTAGGCAGTGTGTGAGCAGCTGCTGGGTCAGCTCCTGTTGGTGCCTGGGGAGCTGCAGCAGTGGAACCCTATGAGCACTCAGCAGCACACAGCCCTGGGAGGGGTGAGCATTGCAGGACAGAGCACCCAAATATCGGTGCCATACCTGAAGCATCCAAGTCTGTTTCATCTTCTGAATTGAAATAACAAATGTAGGGGATTTTCAAATGAACATAACAGCACGGAATTTTGGGGAGTGTATTTTAGACCTTTACTAATTACAACGGTGCTGGGCCTGATGGCTTTTATATGCACCAGTGATGAGGAATATAAAGATTTGTGCTGCTTCATGTGGCAGTGTGGGTCACTGCATCTTCCCTGGGCAGCAGTGTCCTATCACAGTGTGATCAGCACAGCAGAGTTTCTCTGGCGTAGATGCAATAAAACACCTCTAATTAGGGACACAATTAGTCCTGCCGACCATGGTACATTGTACTCTTCATTGAAGGCTCCATGAATATTTATGCTGTCATCCACAGATCAGAGTTCTAAAGCAATTTGTATTGCAGTCTGCTGTTTCATCTCCCTGCTTGCTCCTCTGAGCATCCTGGAAATACCCTTAGGACCTGAGAAGCTGCAGGTCCTGTTCTTTCATTTCGAATGAATTTGGATTTGCAAATGTATGGACGTTACTTTCAGCTGTTCTGAAATACCAGGATAGAACTCTGCCTTCAAACAAAGTGGTTGAATAAAGGTATCACCCACCTTCCAGTTTTGGAGCTTGTGTTCTGCTTCTCCCTCACAGTGACCCATCAGTATGAGTGTTTCTCTGTTGGAGGCCACTGGCTGTTCTCAGCAAGAAGCTGTGAGGAGCAGTTAGGAAAGCTCAGCTGTGCCAAACGGGATCTCAGTTCCTGAAAACAGTGACTAGAGGAGTGCAACACCTCCACTGGCCCAAAGCAGAACCATGGAGGCATTCCTTTTCACACTGTTGTCTTTGCATGGCTATGGGTGATTAACTGCATCGTATTCCAGCTCATGCAAAATACCATTTGAACAAATGCTCTTGCTATGATCTGGCAATTTAAATTGTCCTGTCTGCAGAAGTTTGGTTCTGGGTGTTTTCGCATTAACTTATGCTGTCTGGATGAGGTATGACTGAGGCAGCCCAACGGCTGATTGAAGAGTTGTTTGTTTGTTTTTACAAGAATTCCACCACAATTAACGTTGTTGATGTGTGAAGTATCCGGGGTGTGCATCGACAACAGCTCCTACCTGGGCAGTGCTGCTGCTCTGTATTTCTGTCTGGCAGAAGACCTCTCCTTTCCCTTTGTGATGCACATCTTACTTCTGTGATGTTTGTTTAACTTCAGCTGTCACTGCTTACATAATGCCTCACTCTGCCTGCAGTTTTCAAGGTCAGATTTGGGTTTTACTTGAACAAACAGCAAGTGCCCGCACAGGGAATAAAGAGCTGCAGACAGAATGTTTTCCTGATGTAATGCAGATACCTCTGAAATCTGGCTGCTAAAAGGGGTTATTGCAGCTGTCTCACATGCTCTGGGAGGATTGCTTTAGAGCTGGGCTTTTCACTCATGGAAAAATGGGTTAAAAAAATCTGAATTCCAAGATGTGTTTTGTTGAGTTTTCTCCTTTGGTCATTGTTTTACCTGCTCGTTGTCTTCATGGACATGGCAATCTGTTAACTTTAAGTACAGGGAATTAATGAAACCTGTGCTGTGGGTAATTTGCCTTATCAGCACTTCAATAGAAACCCCGGTGGGTCTGATTTTGCAAACACCCATTCATCTTCTGAGGGTTCACCTGAAGCTGTGAACCTGGGCACTCACTGACCTGTCCCCAATTTCTAGTTTAATTGCTGCAAAGCATGCAAGTTGCTGTGGCACTGAAGAGTTTGGGCAGCAGAGCTGTTCTGATAGAAGTACTTGTACTTCTAATTCCTCACCTAATGCTCTTTGTCCTCCTTGCCTCCTGCACCTTGTCTTCCCAAATTAAGAATAAAGCTGGAAGAGGCACAGTTACAGAACAATTCCTAGGTGTTCTCCAGTGATCAAAAACCATACCTGGCTTTGTACTTTTCAACATTGGCTTAGAAATAGAGGGAGACTGAAATATTGGTTTGGGCATGGTGGGCTGCCAGGTTGGGCTCAAGACTGGCTGCAAAACTATGTGTAGCTGCATCTCTGAAAACAGCAGACTGAGCAATCAATGGGATGCGAGCAACACTGCAGTGGGACCTGTGGTGAAGATCTCATCCTGCAGAGCTCTGATTGTGGCACAGTGCGCCTTTGCCAGGCCCTGGGGAAGAGGTATTCACGTAGTTCATAATGGTCTGCGCATGTTTCAAAGGTGTCTGGGAGTTCATCTATCTGACAACATCACTTTATTTTTCTTGCTGAGCAGCTGCTTAGCCGGCTTGCTGGGAGCTGATTGACTGCCTAGCTGGAGGGAAGAAGGCGATTAGGCTCTCTCCTACCCATCAGCCCTGAAGGGAGAGTGTGATAGATGGAACTTAACTTATTTCCAATAGTGAAATCTTGATTTCTCTGTGCGGGGCACTTGCAAAACATTGTTTCTTACTGGATTCCCCATCAGCAGAGCTGCTTTTGGCAGCCAGGAGCAGCAGGGCCCAACCCTACAGTGACCCCATGAGAGTGGTGCTCAGAGGAAGGATCAGGCCCTCATCTCCTTTTAAGGAGTACAAATAGCACGGGTTTGAAACCTCTGAACTGCAAACCTGACAAAATGTATTGCTGCCACCCCTACTCCCTAACAGAGTTTTGTTCTGTTATACCTGACTGCATAGCTGTAAATACTTCATACAGCATGGATTAATGCTGTGAGTATGCTGCCAGTTTTGGATGGACACAAAGAAGAGTCTCAATAACAGAACATAATGCAATGTAGAGATTAAATTTAACATAGACAAACTGCAGCTGATTGACTTTACTCTCTCAGAAGAAAATTAACAAATCACTCTCAATCTAAGCAACAAAGTGGATGAAAGCTCCAGCTTTTGCACTGGATTCCCTGTTTCTGGGATCCTTTCTGCTGGGGGCTCCTGTTTGTCTGTGGAGGGGACTGCTGGCTCTGTGTGTGCTCATATGAACATGGACTTCAGGAAAACTCTGGTGTGGATTCAAAGGGTTGAAAATGAGCAATAAACAATAGCAAAATAGTGGGTTCTAATACGTTCTGCTAAGATAGTGGACTGTTTTCAGTCCTATGCAGCTGACATTTTTCTGTTTTTGATAACTTAGAAGGTGATTGAAATTCTACGGCTCCACTCTATCTTATGGAGAGCTGAATTCCTTCAGAATAACTCAGAGGAATTGACTGAGCCGTATTTTTCATGTTTCCCAAATGAGCAGCACTGTGGCATGGAAATTAGGATGGAACGGGAAACAGACGGCTGTGCTACCTCCGTCCTGCTGAGGAGATGAAGGTCAAAGACACCTTCATTCTTCCCAACACTTCTCCTCCCAAAGGGGTTGTAAATAAGATCAGAGCCTAGTGCGATTAATTGTGAATAAAACCAATTCCGATTGCTTCCTAACCAGATTGAGGGCAACTTCTGGTTACAGTAGGCATTGTATTTGATAGTGTTTTCTTCCTAACATATCTTGGACCTTGAGCTGATTTATATAAGAGATAGCAAAATTAAGATAGCTGCTTGCATGTTTGACCCTTGTTGTGTTATTTTCATGTTTCTGTCTCCTTATTGCAAGTTCTGCAAGATGAAAAAAGCACATTTGTTAGGTAGCCAGGCTAGAGGAACCCTCTGTTGCTGCAGTGTGCAGACCAGTCCCTGGGTTGTCTGTCTTTGATTCCTAATGCTGTATTGCAATGTTGGAGATAGCTCTAATTATCTGCCATCTTCCTGTATGGAGAGCCACCTTTTATTCTTTTCTGTGGGGCACAGGTCAAATATTCTTGCATTAAACAGAACTCTTACATTTGAATATGTGCAGCTAACACAGGAATCACTGCATGTATCAAACAGAAAACAGCACAAGGGCAAGTGCAATGAGATCTTGGCCTTGTCTACATTTGACAAATTACATGTATGTTTGTTTCTGAACTCCACCTGGTGCTGCTTCCTCATCTGAAACCTTTCCTTTGCCTTTGGCATCACTTTGTCACAAGGCAGGGATGTTATTGTTTCCTCATATGTAACACTTTGTTCTGTTTTTGTCTGAAATGGCATGAAAGAATCTCCCAGGAAATAAAATGTAAGTTTGCTTCCACCTGTCGCACGACTCTCCAGCTTAGATCTAAACCCTGGCCTAATGCAATTAAGTCTCTATATGTTGGTTGGGTCAATGTTTTGTCTTATCTCAGTTCTCACAGATAACTTAATATGCATTAATAGGTTACACGAGGTTGGTGGTTACAGTGAGAAACAATGAAAGCCAAATGCAGTTGGCAGGTAGGAGGGGTTATTTTTGAATGAACCAGGGTGAAGTTTTCATGAGGCATCTTGCAATTATTTGAAAGTGTGACTGAATTTCCCACTGCAACTCAAGGGCTGTGAAGTCTTCTGCCCTCACTGCCTCCTGGTTTCATGTAAATGTGGTATGTTGATAGTTAAATGTTTCCCTGAATGCCATGCAGACATCACAGAGAATGCACCCTGTGTAAGCAAGGAGAGGGTTAAGCTGCTGAATGCAGTAAAACATCCTTTAAGCCTGAGCTCATAAAGCAAAGGAAGATTTCCAAGTAATATACTGCTTGAACTCATTTTAGCCCTCAGCCTTTCTTAGGGCAAAACCCATCAACTGTGTTAAACAGTGTACATACTGGTCATTGCCAAAGGGTTTTAGCCTTCCCCAGGGGATGTTTGGCTAACGAGGTGGTTCACTGTGCATACAGACGTGTCTGTCAAGCAGTCAGTGCTCTGCAAAGCCCTCACATAATGAAGAACAAATAAAGGGGGAGAAACGTGAATAGAGTGTGCAGTTATGTGCATCCATAAAGCACAATTTCTGCTCTCAGTGGATCACTCTGTTTTGTGTCAGGACTCTTCTCACTGGGGCATTACTGAGCCTGACCTGCTGAATGCAGTGCTACCAGCTGTATTAATTCTGTGCCTTCCCTGTTACATAAGAATCATTTGGGGTTTAATTTAAGCAAATTCTTGTTTATGTGTTATACAGAACTGGAAGACTGTGGTAAGCAAATGGTCACAGCGCTCATCAGCTTGGAGTTATTGGGAATAGCACTTAGTGATTTTTGTAAACCAAAGATGTTGCAACTCTTTTAAGCATGGCAGCTTATGGAAAATTAAGTGAAATCAGCTGCAATGAATTGAATGACAGAAGGCTCTTGAACTTGCTTATACTAAAACTTGAAAACAGTCCAAGTAAGGATTTTTGAAAGCACACACTTGTTTAACAGGAAACACTGCAAGTGACTTTCTGAAGTGACATTAAATCTACGTTCATTTCTATGTATGGATGCTTAATCAGCTTCCAAAATCCTTAATTTGAGCCAAAGATCTGAGTGCAGAACACACAGCTGATGGCACAGTTTTCCTGTAAACGTGAGCTGCTGGTTCTGCAGAGCAAAGTCCCCTCCTGCAGCCAACAACACCCGCACTGCTTCATGCTGAACCGCTTCCCCATGGCACGTGTTGTTCTGTTCCCCTCTCTGTTCCCAGGAGGGAATGAAAACACGGAACCACATTGTCAGGATAATGTTTGGCTTCTATTATTATCTATGAAGAATTTGGTCAGTTAAATGGCAACATGTTCAAATTGCAAAATCTCTACCCATCTTCATGCTTCTACCCCCGGTTTTGAGTCTGTTTTCAATATTGTTTTGACAGATTGAGAATAAAAATCTAAGAGTTGAAGTCTTCAGATCTGAAATCTCCCAGCAGCCAGTGATCCTGTCAGAAAAGGGAACGAGTGAGTCACAGGAAAAGCCCAGGGGGCATCTCTCTGCACAGCCCAATTCCTCTTCATCTCCGAGCAGCCTCATGCTGAGGTACAACACCCTGGGTCGGTGGCACTGTGAGAGAGCAGAGCTGCACCACTTCACCTTCTGTGCTGCCTCTCAGGGCTTTGGGACGAGGTTTGTCTGCTAAGGGCAGGTGTGTGCTGCAGGGACGTCCCATCTGAGGAACCCCAACTGCACAGTGGTTACAGAGTGATCCTCCTCACTGTGCTGAAAGCCACTCCTGGTCCGTCAGCAGCTGATGGGATGTGTGCCCATGGCAGCTGCGTGGCCCCAGGGAGGTGCTATAACTGCCCAAAATCCTTCTGAATGTGTCTGTCTGAGTGCTGCAGGAAAGCAAAAGAACTTTGAAGAGAAAGGAAAATATCTTCACCATCATTTGTGGTACAAAACAGCCTTTACTTCTGCCAGAGTTTACAGTGCTAAGAGTACCATGTGTTATCGAGGACACCAATGAGCTTCCTTTCTTCACGGACAGACCATGTAGTTTTGGGACATGGTTGTCTCCCTGTTGGTTGCACTAAATAACAGAGCTTTGTGGCTCTGTCAAACATCATGTGGTCATTGGTGTAGAATGTGGAAGGCAATTGTGGTCCCAGTTTGTTACCTTGATGTGACTGCATGGATACTGCAGGGGTAAGAGCATCCCTGGGAAATGATCTGTGTGTGATGCAAAGCACAAAGTGGAAATACAACTACATTGGGATCCTCGAAATAAAATGAGAAAAACAAAAGTTCTCCTGTTGGGTGCATAATTGAGTAGGCACAGAATGCAGCCAGCTGAAAAATGTGAGGCTTTCATATGCAAAGCTGGGTAAGTAGGACATGGCTTCGTTAAACTGAAAGGTCGATGGACATGCTTTTGGTTTCTCCTCACTGCATTTCTACCTGTGCAGAAGTTGCACTGTTTGATCAAACAGCCATAAGAAGGTGCCCCAGAGCGCTCCTGCAGGTGTCAGTGGCTGGTATGGATCTGTGCAAGTGAAAGGACAGATCCTGCAGCAAAACATCCCCATCTCTGCTGCTTTGATGTATTGGCAGTGTGAAATCGTCAATTGCACAATGTGCTTTCAATCCTTGTAGCACTGTGTTGCCAAACCTCTTAATAACAGCATTAGCAAACTAGAATTGAATTTCTATTCTTTGGTTTGAGCCAAGTTTGTGACAGCTGATTTGTGTCTGATTCACTCTTATTCACCACTTCCCAGACCCCTGATAAATCAAACTCTTTAAAAGCACTGAAATGTTTGTAATTTGCATCTATTTCATAAAAAGTGGGAGGAATTCAGTTCTTCATAGGATGGCAGCACTTCCCAAGAGATTGTGTTTTGTGTATTTTGCAGCAATTTACACATCCATAGCACCAGTCCCTGCCTTTAACCCAGATCTGTCCATGTGAGAAGCCCCAGAGCACCTCACCCATGTCTGGAGGTGATTGGTTTGCTGCTGTTTTAAAATCTGTGTGGCTTCTTCCTTCGTAGCTCTGATAGTTATTAATAGAAAGCTTTTCTATTTTTCCCATCCAGAAACCAGGCCCGGGTTCCTTTCCTTTTGGCCATCTTTGTCATGGCCTGGTTGGCACTGGTTTCCCCAGAGCGTTGGCTGAGTGATGGACAGTTGTCTGGAAGCTGAGAACTTCTGGACTGTGGCTTTTTGCCTTTAAAACAAACAACCCTGACCTGAAACGTATCTCCCAATTCAGCTGCAAATTCACATCGAGGTGGGATCGCAGCTGTCCTTGGTGCTGCAGGAATGGCATGAGGAAAGCCCCGCTTACATCGTGCCTGCATTGTTGGCGGCTGTGGTGTGAGAAGGTCAGCATGCTTGGGCTGGGGGCATGGCACTATGCAGGGCTGTGTGGTTTGGGCAGGGTATGACTGTGTGCAGTTTTCTCAGCCTGCTGCCAGCACCAGGGCTTTGAGTGGGGCTTTGAGCACACTGGCACAAGGGTGTGCTGGAGTCCTCTGGAAAAGCTGGATGCAGTTCTTGCACAATCAGCTCTCAGTTCTAATTATCAAGCACCATTCTACAGTGCTTCAGTAACACATAAGGATTCTGTGCGCTGATATTTAAACATAGAGCAAAAAGCTTCTGCTGCCTGGTATATGTGTCAGCTGCCAGGAGCACGAAACAGCCCAGCTCACTGTTGCATGTCTTGTAGTTTCTGATACAGCATTTTCTTCCCTGCTATTTTACCATGCTGAGGTCTGTGGGATTGTACAATAATTCTGAGTTCAGCAATTTACATTTCTCTTAGCTGGAACAACTCTTTCCAGTGCTTATTACTTTGCAGATGCCATGAGGTATTGCTGCACACTGGCAGCTCTCACTGAGGAGCCCATTGGTATTTCCTTGATTGCACCATCCTTCCTGTCCTCTCTATGCCACTTGTTAGAAGAAAAAAGCCCTGGGCATGTTGAACGCAGCTGGATTGGCCTCTTGCCTTTAATGTGGAAAGCACTCTGAGTGTTTTGAAAGATAAGATGTAGCAGAAAGGTTAGAAAATAGTCAGTTCTTGTTTCCATGTAATTCCAGGGTGGATTTTCCATTTGGGTGTGTGGGGATGTGGCCAGGAGAGCTGCTTGTTTGTGCCTTCCTGTGTGGAGAAGGACATGCAACTGCAAATGGCAGCACTCCTCTAACAGGACCTGCAGTACTGGTGAGGAGGCAGAGCCCAACTCGTGTCACCACCCCTCATGTCACTGCTGAGCTCTGCTGAGCTCTGCCTTCAGGTTCTGCCTTCCGCTCCAGGAGCTGTGTTAGCACTGTTGTGCTCTGGTTTGGGTAGCAGCAAAGAGGAAGTGCAGGGCTTAAGCAGGTGAATGAGGGGTTGGAAGGGATCGGTTGGAAATGGAGGATCTGTTGAGATGAGTGAGATACATGACCAAGGCCACAGGGAAAGCTGTGAGAGCTGTCCTGTGATAAGATGGGTGCTGCCTGGAGATGTACTCCAGAGCTGTGTGACAGAGTTGGCTCTTACAGTGCTTTCTGTTCCTCCTTTTGATTGCTTTCTGCATAATGGGTGCATCCTTTAGTCTTCTTTTATGGTCTCTGAGTGTTTGCCATAACAATATTTCTGTAACTTTTAACCTCAAAGAGACGAATTGCATTAGTGCATTCCTTTCAGCATGTATTTTGATATCTACCTCTTAAATTCTTCTTCCTCTGCTCCTTTTTCTGATACAGTGCAGCAGTATGGACAACTGTGTGTAGATTAGAGCATCCAGGCTCCCAGTGGTTTGGGATGTTTGCTGATGCTCTGGCACAACTGCAGCTGTGCTGCAGGTTCAGTAAGAAATGGCCTTTACAAAATATTCTGTTTATCAGAAGCCTCCAAAAAGACTTTTTAATTGAGATTGCAAGTAAGACCTGAATGTTTATTATCCCGAGAGATAAAAAAAAAAATAAAATGGATGAATTGTAGTGTTCTTTCTTCTCATGTCATTATAAGGTACTCTCAGTTCATTATATGGTACTCTCGCTGCTTCGTGAGGAGGGAGGTTTATGTCTTCATCCTCTCTGAGGCTGAAGCCAAAGGCTTTTTTGCAGTAGAAACATAGAATGGCATGGCACCGAACTGCAGTAAATCCCACACACACCTATTTGCACACAGGAAATATGTTCTGCCCACTTCATGTATTATGTTTTCTGATGAGCTCTTATTAAAAATGGGAAGAAATGTAAGAAATGTAAGGTGTAAGGCTCATGGAAAAAAGCATCTTCAAGATGAAGATCAATCTCAAGATTTTTTCAATTGTAGCTGGAGAAACCTGTGTGTTGTCTGAAACTTTTACAGTGTGAATTCCAATTTCACAGTTCATTTGTATGGGGGGACCTAATGCGAAATCTGAGCAGGGTTGATCTGATCAGCAGTGCAGGTGTTCACCTGCAAATGGGCACAGCAGTGAGTGCAGTGCTTGGTGAGAGTGGGCTGTGCTCCCACGTCCAGTGTTGTAGCTCAGCTGTAACAGAGATTTCCCTCATATGGAAGCATTTCTAGCAATTAGTTTTTTTAATGGAATGTGTGGAATAATGGAGTAGATGTGAACATATGAAGACTCAAACGCTACAAGTGAACTGGACAGATCTAATAGAAGTATTTCATTTTTTAAACTCTTCTTGCTCCTAAGCCAAATGTGACCTATGAGGCACCAGCAGCTGAGGGTGGGATGAGTGGTAGAGGGGATGGGGATGGCTCACTGCTGCCTGATGTCCTCAGAGCCTGGCAGGGGCACTGCTTGGTGGTATGGGAGTACCATGTGTCTGCTACAGCACTCTGGGTTCAGTTCCTGTGGCTATTGAGTAAGAGAGCTCCCAGAGGGATGGCTGGGGGTTTTGCTACCTGTGCCATGATTCATGCAGATGTGTTTTATGCCTCTAGCATGGGTGCTAGCCCCCACCTCCTGCTCTCCTGTGATACTCGGATAGGAGAAGCACACCTTGATTTTGGGGTTTCCATCAGGTGCACTCAGTTTCAGTTTGTCTTCGCCTAACAGCAGATAGAGAATGTCCATTTGCATTTATTTCCCAGACCGCTGCCTTTGCGCTTCCAAGATTTTCTCCAATATGACTTCTTCTAACCTTGTGGAAATTGCTGTGATGGAAGATGCTTCAGCAATTTTCAGTCTTATTTCTTTTCCAGTGATGCCTATCAGCTCGCTTAACAGCATAATGAATGAGTTCACAGGTGCCTTTCTGCTACCATTCAGTTTGAGAGGAGCTGTATTTTGGTCAGTGAGACAGATGATAGAGATGAAAGGTGAACTAAAGTCTACCTTTTTTTTGGTCTATGTCTAGCAGAATATGACTAAATGTTAAAACTACACAGTTAATTTTGTGGTGTTTACCAAAAGAAAATTTTCTGAGGAGTGGTTGTTATGGAAACAGCAACCCTCCGTCCTTCCAAATGGAAAAGATTTATTTTAAGGGAGCAAAAATCCCTTAAACGTTCAGTGGGTACAAAAAGGTGAGACTGTGACATTCCTGGTGCGTGTCCTCTATGAAGCTCCATAACCTTTGGTGGAATGAGGAGATGGTGCCATGAGGTGAGGAGGAAAGGCCACAGAGCCTATTTCTAATGTGGAAAAGTGAAAGGGAAAAGGACATTCGCCAAGCAAAGGAGACTGCTCAAATAGGGACACATCCTATGCAAATACTGCTCCTCTCACAGGGCACGCACTAAATTCCACGGCACAAGGAGCTTGGGAAGAAATGAAATCACCAAATAACCAAACACCACCAAAACCCCAAACACACATTGCTTTCCATGGGTCTTTGCTCTCACCAGGGCATGGGCATTTGAGGTCGGCTTTCTCACTTGCAGCAAGATCAGGATCTATTTGTGGGGGCTCTGTGGGCCACAGAACTGTACATAATTCAAATCTGAACTGTGTCCTTACAGTGTTTTTGTTGTGCTGTAGAATACCTGCACACCCAATCTCCGCTGTATGAAAGAAATTTTAGACTCAGCATAGCAGATCTCTGCATTCCAGAGGCTCCTGTTGACAAAATAAAATACTATAATTCGTTGAACAAAGATATATGTAAAAAAATTTAAAAAACCCTGGAATTAATTGCAAAATAACATGGCCAATGCTGCGATATGTAGCAGGAAAATTATTCCCTGAAGTACTTTCATACTGAAAATCACACATCAGCTTCACCGTATTCCTGTTGCTTTCGTGCTCAGTTTCCGAAAGTGTTGGCAGCTGAAGTATAGAATAAATAACTTTTATTTTTTCCTTTGAAAGCAAATTTTAAATGAATCTCAAATTAGAATTTTCATTTCTTTAATGGTTTTTAGCTACAGAACACGTTTATGTATGTATCGTTTCTGATATTGTCATGGTAGTATCTCTTTCTATGCCAGATGCTTTCAGGTCGCAGTGCTGACATGGCAGAGTTTGAGTAATACAATGAAGCATTAATGATGCATTCATTTTATGCTGGAAGAGCAGTGCAGGGCTGCATGGAATGGCTGTAGGCACTGCTGGTGGTGGTGTGGGCAGCAGGAGAGAGAAGCGAAACAGTCTGTGGTGGGAAGCACTGGGCTTGGAGCAATGCCCTCCATGGGGCTGTCACTGAACCTTGGCAGAACAGGTGAAAAATACGCAGTGTCAGAGGAAAGGAGCTGCCTGGCCCAAAGGGCAGCTGCTTAAATGTGGACCAGCATCATTTTTGTTGGGCTTCATGTAGTGATGGTGTTTCCATAACTGTGCAGGAAGCACCTCATAGATGGGTGGACTGACAGACTTCCAATCAAGATGGTCTGTTTTACTCCTTTTTCAATGTAGTTTTCACTAATATTGAATTTATATGCCAACTCTAATATTTTCCTATGCAAGCATATTGATTACAATTAAGTAAGACACTGCTTGCAAACTCTCATCTGAATTTAACTTGCAGTATTTCACTGTATGCCAGTAACAGTTCATTAGGCTTGCAGATCAAACAGGAGCTAACATAGGCAATGGGAAATCAATGCAGTTTTAATTAATCTCTTGTTTTTTGAGGAGGGGAATGTGACATTCAATGAGGAAAAAATGGAATTAACCTAATCCAAAGACCTAACAGAGCAGGGCTTTTGGTAAGAAGTCCAAATATTGCAGGTGCAGTGGGAAAAGAATGAATGGTGGCATGCCAGTAACCAGGCTTTCATAGTCAGGAATGCTTGTGCTCCCTGCAGAAATAAACACCATTCACCACAGCAAATGGGGAATCATGTGGAGACATTGTGCCAACTGGGGCTGTGTGTTTTTTGCTGTTTCTTTTGTTTGAGTGAAAATCGGGGGTTTGCAGAAAACGCTGATAATGACCCCTGTCACTTATCCTCTATTTTGCTGCTCCTTTGCAAAGAGTAACTGCCACCCTTTGCACACAGACTCTCTCGGAGAATGAAGCAAATTTAGTTCTACCTGAGGTGCACTGAGCTCTTTCCCTTGGGAGGTGTTATAATGACGTGGTGTTTTCCTTTTAGATCTCACCCTAGAGAAAACAGTTTGTGCAGTGTTAAGGATCTGTTCTGTAGTTCCGGCTGCTTTTAACCACAACCCCATGTTTTTACTCTGCATTCCTTCACACCCCAGCACTAGGCTCAGGCCCACATGCAGGCTGCTCCCCAGGGTTCCTGTGCTTCATGGTGGGCTGCTGTGTGCTAGCCATTAGGTGCCAGGTGCTGGCCATGGGCTTCTGGGCCTGGTGGGTGTAGGGCTGATAGTGACTTGTGACAGTACTGGTGTGCCCAAAAAAGTGTCTTGGAAGTGGATCTGGAATGATGTGTCAGTCTGGCCTGCATCCAAACAGACCCATCCATGAGGGAGCTGTGTGCTGAATTTTGAATTGCAAGGGGGAAAATATCATTCTTTGCAGAGATTTTCGTGAATTTCATTGAAAAATGGGGAAATGAATTGCCAGGGAGACTGTAAGTAACACATGGATGCTGAAGTCAGGCTTTTTCTAAGAAGTGCATGACACTGAAACTGTAATGAGTCTGAGGCAGGGACAGCCCCCAGGGTGACCATAGCCACCTGTGGGCCGGCAGGAGCATGGCCTGTACTAGTGCTGGGCTGTACTAATGCTGCACTAGTGCTGGCCTGAAGTGCTCACACACATAGCCCTGTGTGGAAGGAGTGCTCCAGTGGGGAAAAGGGCTGTGGGGAACTTGCTGCCTTGTTCTGGTTGTGGAGGAGACCTGGTGTGTGAGGTGGCTGCAGATGGATGCAGGTGGAGGCTCAAAGTGGATGCAGGAACTGAGTGGCCTAAGCCTCTTCCAGCCAGCTCTCAGAGATCCACAACTCATCCTGTGCTGAAACTGAGTATTTATCCCCTTCTGTGCTTGACTGGGGAGTTCTGGGGAATGGAAGTTGCAATTAAATAATTGCTATGAGATGGTCTGCCTTAAAGAGGTGGCGGATTGCATTTGCACTCTATGCAGGTGGTGTTCAGGGACTGCTGCCTTGAATCACATTTAGGCTGAGGCTGTATGATGTCTCCTGCAAGCGTGTGGGTTTGGAGGCTTCTGATTGTTGTATTGGCTTTGGGTAAGGAATTTGACATCACAGGCAATCGCAGAAGTCCTCCTGTTGCTGGCAAGCCCTGAAACAGTAAGAGATCCATTTCCACATTAGTTCTGTTCTTTTAATAGTGCCTTGAATCTATCTCCCTGATTATCTGAACTCTCCTCCCCCCTCCCTGGCACCTGCCCCTCTCCTCTGCCAGCATCCTTCTCCAGTCTCCCTCTGCTACCTTTTGTTAATGATTTGGAGTCCTTTTCTTAATGTAGTAGGCAATAATACTCAGAGGTCAACTCATGAACTCTTCCCAGTGCTCGTGAGAAATGCCGAGCTGCTTCAGAGATGCTGTGAGTGAATGACAATTACACCCAGATCTTGATCTCTGAACCCTGCTGGCTCTAATGAGCATTTCTGGGGGAATTGTGCCCTTAATGAAACAGCACTTTCCAAAGGGAAGTGATCCTGAACACATCAATGGATGTGTGTGGGAGCCCCCAAGGAGAGTGTCTGAGCCAAGCACTGAAGTACCCTGAGGTCTTTTTTTCCTCTCTGTATCTGAAATGCTGGTGCAGACCTCTAAGGCACCTAGGCTCACATTTGTTGCATTTTGTATAGGTGAACTGCATGCTTAAGTGCCGCATTTATAAAATCTTTATAATGCTATTTTCTGCAATATTTGAAATATATGAAATCTCTTGAGTCTCTAAAAGAACACTAATGATACGCAGTGAAACGTTTATGTAAGATGCATCTCAAGCTGAAAGTTTTGGGTCAAGTAAAGGAGCTTTGCATTGAATTAAGTAGGTGAATTTATTGCCTGGATGTTGCTGCCTGTTTTCTCTCCTGTATTCCTGTGTGATGACTTGCTCTGCAAAGATAATGGCCTTGGCTGCTGCTGGAGTTGGCTTCTCAGAGCAGGTTGATCTTCACAGGCGGTCAGCACTGCAAAAGAAATTTCTGCCTCCAGGCTCCACTTCTGCAGCATACTGTGAAAATTGTACAGCCCATTTCTTAAACTCCGTTTTAGAAACTTGAGAACAAATGGTTTTTGTTTTACATTTTGATTTATTGGATGGAAGGCATCCCCCCAATGCCCCCAGTCTGATGTCCTACCCCAGCTCCAAACAGAGAACAATCTTTACACGGAGCCTCTTTTCATCCAGAGAAAACACTTCACTTAAAAAACGAAATTAAACCAAACACTTGCAGAGCAGTAAAACAAAACTAAACTTTAACTGCTGCTACCCACGTACACTCCAAAAGCTGTTAAATTCCGAGGTGCATAGGGTAGCTATTGCTCTCTCTATAGGTGCCGGCCAAGAATAAAAATCATTTCATTTCATATATGTACACAATAATTATTGTAATTTTATATGTGCCCAGAAGTCATCCCAGTGCAGTTGTCTCTATGTATATTTAAGTATGAAATGAAGTCATCAAGAAATGGTTCAGCTCTTCCAATTAATTTTAATGGGGTGCTACTTTCAACCTCATTGGATCAGAGCCTGGGATTTGAAAAGTAGCTGCACCTCTTAATAAACCCTTACAAATCTTTTTCTAAGTGATGCATGTGATTTATCAGACTTGGGCTAAAGAAGAGCTCACTGTATCAATTTATCCTGACAGCGTGTGTCTCTGATGTTTAATTTCATTAATAGAGGAACATTTGCAGAGAGCATTCGGAATTGTGTGGGGCTGCTACCGTGGCAGAAAGTTAATAGTCTTGAAATAAATGATTGCTTCAGGGCAATTGAGGAGAGTGACGGGGGAGGAGGAGGGCATTCAGATTGTAAGAACCTGTCTGTATGTTGGCTGATCTGTGTGTGGTGAGAAGGTTGTGCTGGGGATGTGGAGCAAGAAAGGAAAACAACAGTAGGCTATTTTTTTTTCCCCTACAAAAGTGGAAAAAACAACAGCCTGACTGTGGGATCCACAAAGGTAAGGGATCAGTATCACAGGGAGACACAGCCAAATTAGAAGCTGTTCTGCCCAATGAGAAGAAAGACTTGGAACTGATTCTGTTGCTGAAGTACCAGAGTGTATGGTAAGGGTGCTTTTAACCCAGCCATGCTCAGTTTGAGGCCTGTCAGGAACTCTGCTTGAAGTCTGTTGCCTTCAGGCAGTGTGATCAGTGTGAGCATGGTTTATAATTACTGAAGTTGTTTATTGTGCAAATTAGTGGAAGGGAAAGCTTTGCTTGTACCTATTAAATTGAAGCATGCGGGTGGGTATATATGTGCAATGAGTCCCAGTGTTTCATCATGCAAACACACATCCTCTCCACAACTATTTGGGTTTGGTTCTGGTTGCTGCTGTGATGGAGTGGCATTAAATTTCTCAGAATCTCTTTTCTGATGATATAATTATTATTGCCTTGCTTTGCATCCCATAGGGCTCGTTCCCATCTCTCAATGTTCCTTGCAGCTCCTGCCATGAATACACTGCACACATCTGCTCCAACCACGGTGTGGGCAGAGGCAGCACGGTGCAGCAGACAAAAGCTCTGCGATAAGGTGCTGCCGGCCCAGCACTGAGCTCTGCTAATCTGCACTGCAGCCGGCGATGCTGCCAGGAGAGCAGCACTCTGCAGCTCTTCCATTACGAGATTAAATTTCTGAGGATGCTTTAAGCTATTTTTCCATTTTATCTATCTTATTTTGTGTCAAAAAGTGGGTAAGTGGGAGAAGGGAGTTTCTCCAAACTTGATACACGGGGCGTACTTTTAATCCGTGCAGGGGGACTGTTCTGATCTGGCACATGCTTTGCCTTGGGCAATCTGGAATATTTTATTAGTTCTTAGGGATCTGTACCCTCCCAGATAAGTGCCTCATGCTGGAAAGGCGTCATCCAAGCACCCTGCTTGTACATCTCTGTGAATGATTGCTCCAGAAGAAAATCATAGAACTGTAGAACGGTTTGAGCTGGAAGGAACCTTTAAGATCATGTTGTTCCAACCCCTTGCTGTAGGCAGGGACACCACCCTCTAGACCAGGCTGCTCAAAAATGTCCTGAAAAACAGAAGTTCAGGATGAAAAATAGAAGACAACAGCAGTGAGTTCTCTGATCAGAAAAGAAATAGATGTCTATTTTAATTCTATCACCCTGTGGTAATGAAATATGTCCAAGTAACCACCCCAAATAGAATTTTGACCATGACTCAGAGAACTGGAGGGAACTCTGAAATACTGTAAGGACTTGGCTATTTTGTTGATTGTATGGGGAATGGATTTGGAAGAAAACATGCTGGTGGAGTTAGACAAATAACTCTACAAAAAACAACTTTATGCAGAGCTGGATAAAGAATTCTAACAATCATTTCTGCTTCATCTGTAGCTGGATGTCATGTTGCTGCTGCACCAGCAGGTCTCAGCTTTGGACACTATTGTACATTAGTGACATGCAGGTAGGGTAGCAAAGAAACCAGCCAGCAGATAGCAGCATTCAGAGGAGCACTAGGAATATAAGGGATGATTGTACCTGTGGCAAGGTGCTCGCTTCACCATGGCCTACAGCAGGCACACAACTCACCAGGTGCTCTGGTTTTTGGGTAATGTTGCGGGAGTCCATGGAAAAAGGAAAAGGAAAAAGAAACTGGTGTGGAAAATGAACACTTTGAGATTTGAGGTGGTTTTTCTTAGGAAAAGCTGCTTCTCCAAAGAGCAGTCAGTGCTGGCACAGCTGCCCAGGGAGTGAGGCAGTCCCAGAGGTGTTTAGAACATGGGGATGTGGCACTGAGGGACGTAGTTAGTGGGCATGGTGGGCTGGGGATCTGAAAGGTCTTTGCCAACTTTAAAGGTTCTGTGATTCTTTTTCCTACTGATCTCCTTGTATGTCTCCTCCTATGACCCCTCTGCTCTCTATCTTCCTCCTTTCCTTTGGTTTCATTTCCAGTTTCCTTGGTTTTGTGGTGGTGGCTGTGCTGCCCCCAGTACACTCATAAATCTGAGTTTGCGGATAGGGAATGTCTCTAAAAACAATTTTAGTAAGCAGAACAAAGTCCATTTAGTCTTCATTACATACATTGCGTTTCCTGAAGAGACTGTGGCTGGATTTACTGTGTAGTTTAGTGAATTAACTTACATGTTCTTTCCACATACCTGAGCCTGGGGAATCTGAACTCATCCCACAGAAAACTGACTGAAAATCAATCAGCTCAGATAGATGTAAAGAGCTCACTGGGGAAACGCAGTCAGGCAACTCCATCCTGAACTACTTATGGTATGACAACAGCAGCCTGCATTTCCACTAATTCAGTTGTCTCCAGGGCATTCAGTGTAAAGCGGGTCCAGGAAACACATTTTTAATACCGTGGCTGCACAAATGGCTGCAGCAGGAGGCACAGCGTGGGGTGACTGCTAACTGCGTGCCAGGGGCACTTTGATTCACTGCTGTCCACCCATGCGTGCTGACTTACAACAACACTGAGTGAGGCCGCTGGCGCTTTGCAGAAATACAGGAATATTTATCAGTTCTCCAGCCTAAATTGTCTTTTCTTGCATGGTTCCTGAGACAAGGAACTTTTTCTTCATATTAAAAGAAAGGGGGGAGTGAGGGGGAGGGTTGTACAGGGGAAGAAGCAGCTCCAGTTGTCTCCATCACTTACATGCTGAAGGGGCTAATTCCAGCAGTGAGTTATGTAGTCCTGTGTGCTTGCTCCTTTGCTCTATTCTCAGAAACTATAAATATGGTTTCTGCATTTGACGTGAGATGCTCTGCTATTATTTCTGATCCTCCCTGCAACCAGACCCATTTTAATTCCCATTTTGGTTGTCTGAATGCACCACTCAATGCTGAAGGGGTTTCTGTGCCACCCTCCGCCTTTTTCACCCTACCAGCAGAGCTTGCTGTTAGGAAAGCAGTGACCTGAGGATACACGGAGTGTGTGATGTGTAACAGGAAAGAAAGTGTGCTGCAAAGTTGGGAATTGGAACTCAGTGTTGGTCCTCTGAGTGTGGCTTTGAGGATGCAGGTTTTCCTATTTTCCCTTCTTCCATCTCCCTCATAACCACCTTACTACGAAGGAGGTGAGAACTGATATTAAAACCATCCTGCAACTGGGTTTATTAATCAGGACTTGGTTTTATGATTCTGAGCATCTGTGTCCTTCCAGTTTGAACCAAGATTTAAACATCCATGGGTTAACTATGGAAGTGAGCAGTGTGGCTATGAGAGTTGGTGGTTCCACTCAGATGTGCCAGACTGCAGCCCTGGGAGAGCCATGAAGTTTCTCTTTATTTCTAGCATTCATAAAACAGGCTTGTTTGTGAAATAACCCAGAGGAGCAGAGTTAACGTTTATTTGAGTTGACTGACGCTTTGCAGCCCTGTGGTGAAAATGTGAGTGCGAAAAGCTGCTGTTAGAGGTGGGATGCTGGTCTGCAGGGCCAGGGCTTGGGTTGGCTCTGTGGGGCTGCTCCAGACAGCAGCAAGGGGTGAGCACGGGTTGCTGGTGGAGGGGACAAAACGGCGGGGGACTGAAGTATGGCAGGGAGTGCAGAGCTGAGCTCCTCCAGGGGGTGCTCAGAGCACAGTGAGGTCAGCGTGGTACTGCCAAGACCCTGCTGCCCTCAGCTTTTCTGTCACCTCTTGCCCACAGGCAAAGAAACAGGCATGAACTTTATCCTCCCTTCCCTTTGAACATGAGTTTAGCTGATTTCCCTCTGATAAAAAATAGATCCCTCATTTCTGGTAGCAAGGTTCAATAACAAAGGGGTTGAATATATTTGAAGTTGTATTTCCACACTATACCATGTAAACTTCTGGTGATCAAAGGCTTAAAATAAGGAGCCTGGTTTTGTGCCAATGTGCTATTTTTGAATTCTGCTTATTTATAAGCACAGTGAGAGCTGCACAACCTGATGGGCTGCAGCCAATGCCAAGCCTGGATATGAAGTGAGCTGCTGCAGGGTGCATGGCACAGAAGGAAGTGCAGGAATTGACTGTGGAGCTGACCTGAGCAACTTCAGCAACTTCACAAAAAGAGCAGTTTGAAGTTGCGGTTTCCATCTGCCCACTTAACTCCCAGTAAGTGCATTAAGGGCATCCATTGACGTGCGGTTTTGCAGGACCTGGAGTTGATCCATGAGCAGCAGGTGGTAGAGCAGCTGCAGACATGAGCAGGGCCTTGCAACTGGCAGCTCCTGTAGCTTTCCTCAGTGCCTTCACTGCATTTGAGCAGAGCCACGGTGTCAGTGTTGCAGAAGTCTGTACTGCAGAATGCAATTTTAGGAGGGAAATCAAGAGAGAGGAGGAGGGCTACCAGCCCCCATGTGCATGGGAACTGATGAGTCATGGCCTGAAATACTGATTGAGCACAAGAAGAAAAGCCCAGAGAGCACAGGTGAAGGTAACAGAGCCACGCTCTACTCCTCTTAGACCTCATTTAAGGGCTGACTGCCACAGAGGAAGGTTCTCTTGCTGGAGATCTCTTCTATGTGGAGTTCTTTGATTTATTTTGTTTGTTTTAATACAAGCCTAGATCTTCAGAGATGGGTGAGCATCCTTCTTTTTGTAGCATCTTTCCATTACGTTGGTCCTGGTGCTGTTACACACATGCCAGTAGGCAGAAGAACAGGTGAAGGCAGGAATCCCTCTTGTTGCTAAAAGGCATTGAGGCTATTGAGAAGTACTGTCTTTTTCTGGTGGCTTGTCCAACAGGTTTCTTTTGTATCAATTTCTCAATTATCAGAGGAACACAATCCAGAGAAACCAACCAAATCCATAGTGAGGCTGAGGGAGCCCTTCCTGATACGTACCCAGGCAGCTCTCCCACCCTGAGCCCATCTCAAACCCACCCACATTTCTCTCTAAGGATGAAGGTGTTGGTGATCACCAACCAGTGGTGACTGTGTGCTCCGGGAAAGCTGCTTCCTTTTCATTCTTTCCTCCTTCCAGATTTTCCTTTGAGTTAATTTAGAGAGGAGAATGTTGTCAGGACTCTGAAGGTGTAATGGTAGTGGAAGGAAGAAGGTTTGATTTTTGTTTTTCTTTCTTTTTCTCTGTTAATATATGAATGTGTATGTGCTTTCTTTCTGCTGTTAGCTGTGCTTTCAGGAAGGTGAAAGGTTTAAGCTGATCCCATTGGTGTATGTAGAAGTAAACCTTTTCTGTGCTAGGCGTTGAGTGATAAGGAAGAAAACAGTGTGGCAGGCTGCTGGATTGGTAGGTAATATGGACATGAATCTTTGTGAAATAACATGGGAAAACATTTCTTCACTTTCATCTTCTGCACAGGGAATGTTTTCTGTTTCCTCTTCCTTCAATGCAGCTACTGCTGGGCTCTGCTGCAATGAACACACGGGTTATCAGGCCAGTTAGAAGTCAGCTGGGGTGAGGATTCATAGACACTGAAGACCAAAGGCAGTATATGGAAAACAAGCTAGATATATATTTGTTGTGCTTTGCAGAGGAATCATTTTAAATAGCTTCTTAGATTTTCCCGTTTGGTTTTGTTTTGCTCACCTTTTTTCTATTTTTCTTGCAAATCTACCATGAAATACAGAAGAAGGATGCTTTGGGGTGAGAGAGTAGGTAGGTGTCTCATTGCAGACTTCAAACAAACTCTGCCATGAGTAAATCCATATCAAATTCATGTAAAATTGGGTTTGCTAGCACGCTTTTGATGTTCCTGAATTACTGCACAAAACCATTCTGCAGAGATTATCTATTAAGATTTTTAGTCCAGTCAAGCATTCCTTTAAGCAGACAAAAATACTTCACCTCGGGTGAGCGCTGGCTAACAGCTCTCATCTCATGGGTACAGAATGAATTGATTGGTGCCTTTCTTGGTACTGACAATCTGATCACGTTGTGATCCCGGGCTGCTCCCACACAGCTGGCATGGCAGTGCGGGCACTGCCAGAGGCTCCCAGCACTGGGATGGAGGGCTCACTGCATGGGGACGTGTGTTAGTGTCTCAGTTCATTTTGGCTCTCCTCTGCTGGGTGCTGGTTATTTGTGTTCTGACTGCTTTTTTCTTGTTTCACTGATGTAAAAAGTAATAGAATGGGCTTGATCTTCTGTACTTAGAAGGGAAAATTGACACTGTGTAGAATTTTGATAATTTCTGACATAGTATTTCTACTTCATTAATTGTAACAGTTTGTGATTAACTTCATTTGCCATAAGTGTGTGTGGGGGGTGATCTCACAGATGTTCTTCCCCTACAGAGGCTGGGTGGGGGGTCACTTCAGACTTGAGCTAATTCTTTGGTGAATTGATGCCCATAAGCAAAAAATTGAGCTCCTGCATCAGTGGGGATATGTTGGTGCTGGGTGTCAAATTGGCACAGCCTGTGGGAGAGAAGGAGCTTTCTCCTCTTTGTAAGGAGAAATGTCATTCAACACAACTTCAACTGGCTGAATTTTGTTTATGTTTAGAAGAGAACAGCCCCCAAAACAAACTGTATGAAACTGAGAGGGTTTCAGCCCTGTGGGATGTTTGGGGGCTTGCAAGTAGACAGCTGCAGGGAACAGTCGCACAGCATTGCTGATGCTCTGCTGAGCATGGCACTGTGCTGTGGGGAGATCAGGGGAGCTGCAGAGCTGAGAACATGGAGCCCGTGAACTGTGGTGCCCATGGTTCGTTGTGTCCACTGCTGGGCTGGCCTGCTGGGTGCACAGCCACATGGCCCTGCAGAGAGCTGCACACCTCTGACTGCTGCCAGTAGTGTCTCAGTGCCTTGAGAGGCTGCAGTAGGAAATTCTGGGGGCTGTGGATAGGAAGCTGGCAGGATCTCCTGTTGTCAGGCCCGCAGGCCGGTCAGCCAGACCAGGCTGTGTGATGGTACTGACTGGGGCTCTGAGTGGTGATGGACATCTGCAGCCCTCAGCTAACCCCCAGGGCCCTGTGACTGATGTCCCAGGGGTGCAGGAGATGCTCTGAAAGCTGGGGACCTGCTGGAGCCTTCTCCTGCTGTGCTCTGTGACATTTGTTTCCATCTGCCTATGCTGCTCTAGCTCTGTTACATGGTGCCTTGCCTCGGAGCTTGAATTATTGCCTACATGCATGGGTAGAGCCTTTGGAAAACAACTGAGCATGTAATTAAGAGAGTCAGTGTATTTTATGGGGATAGTGACGAAAGGAAACAGCTTTTCACTTTAGTAATTGTGAGTGCCTGTCAGAAGAGATTTGTGGCAGAGGGAGGTCAGTGGGAAGAGCTCCCACTGCACGGAGTGGGCTTCTTCCTCGAGTGGTGTAGCTGCTTATCATTTATCAGTCTTCTGTCTGAATTCATCAGACTTCTTGCAGATGCAATGTGTATGCATTGGCCGGGTGCTCTCTGGGCACAAACAGCCTGCTTTGCAATCTGAGCTGAAAAAAGCCCCCAAACCCTGCAGACCTTTCTGGATGGGGGAGTGTCAGTGGGTTGTGCACAGACTGGAGTGCTGATGCCGGCTTGCTTCTGTGAGAGCAAATTGCTATCACAAAGAGACCCGGGTGCTTTGAGACAGGAAAGGCAAGGGATACTTGGATTGTTGCACTCTGCAGATACTTCTAATCAAGAGGCACATTAATGTATCTCTTGTTTTCCAGTAAGTCATTAGTTGCTTAAGTGAAGTTGCTCATGTCAGTTTTCCCTTTCATTAAATATTCATATTTACTAATGGAAATTGTCTTGACAAATTGGTCAAACTGAGCAACTTAGGAATTTATGCCACAGACTAAAAAAAAGTTGTTTGGAAGTCCCAGTGAGCTGAAGTAATGCTTGAAATCATTAACACTTCATTGATTTTATAATTAAAAATCCGTAGAGTAAATAGAGCATCCTTTAAACGTGGCACAGCTGTTTATCTCAATGCTTAGTATTAATATTCATTTTTTTCTTTTTCCCTGAGAATATCCACAAAGTTCTGAAGGCCCTTTTGCTGTCCCTATGGGTGCGCTGGCAGCTCCTGGTGCTCCCCAGTGAAGGAAATGGCCCTGCAAAGCTGGCAGGCTGAGCTAAAGCAGAGTTAGCACTGCCTGAGGCCTCATAACCAGTATTCATGAATGGATCTCTATCTCTTCTAAGCAGGCTTACGTGGCCAAAGGCTTATGGTGAAGTCAGATGGGGGTAATCATTCATGGAGGCTAATTCAGCCCATTAACCAATAACTAACAGCCCGTAACTAGTTTTGCAGAGAATTATATTTTGATTTGCTGCCCCAAAGCGTGGCTGCTAGAGAGTCTGAAGGAGGGGGAGAAGCTTGTTAACATAAACACTTTGTTTTTTTTAAAGCCTGAACTTATTTTGGTAATAACTGTGCTGTTCCTTAAAAACAAAACAAATAGAAGGGAACAAAGGCATCCTTCCACAAAAGAGTTTCATGCTTTGCATGGAAGCAGCTCCAGCTGGGTCAGCAGCTATGATGTACCTTTAGAGATGAGCCTGCCGGCCGGTGGGGGCAAATGCCCACCCAGGGGCTCACAGCATCTGTCCCAAATGGCCGACACAGCCTGTGCCACTCAGGAGTGCTCTCTGTCTCTCACTCTGGCTCACTCCTTGTGCTGAGCCTGGGCTGACAGTGTTTGCTTTGCAGTCATCCAGAGAAAATGCACTGCTCCCATTACCCTCACTCTCTGCCTGTGCTGTCACTTGGCCCAGGAAGGCATTACAAAGTAGATGGAGAGGCACAACCAGCCGGAGCACAGAGCATGTTTAACTCACCAACTTCAGATTTCTTAGGATAATGAGAGCCTTCTGTTGCTTCAATATCAATCTATTTTCTCTTCTAATTAGTCTTCATCTGCCTATAAAATACACTCTAGTGGCTATTTCTCAGCACATCAGTGAAACCCTGCATGCAGAAAGCAGTAACAAGCATCACAGAAGCACTTGGGAGGAGCATTAACCTTGAAGCCTGGGACCTGTTGGCCCCAATGTGGCTCATGAAGACCTGTCTGCAGCTGCTTTAACAGGACAGCATGCAACTCCACTCCATCTGACTGCAAATATCCTATTTTTAGCATCCTTAACTATCACAGATTTAAGCAGATTTCTGCCTGGTTCCAGAACCAAGTGATAGAGCAGTGTTTTTCTTCTCTGCTTACAGAAGAACACTTTGATTCTAATTGCTATTGAACGTGAAGTTTTGTGAAGGGAGATGGCAGCTTCAAGGTGTGCTGTGAGCATGGGGCTGCAGGCTGTGCTTGTGTGCACCAGGAGTAGCACTGCCCCTGCCTTGCACCCCTGGGGAAAGCACCTGCAGCTCCTGCCCTGCATGCAGGCAATGAACAGAAGAGAGCCATGAGCACTGTGTGCCATTTCACAATCAGAGCACTCTGCCACCTGCGGCTGACAGCTTGGGAGATTTGGCTGTTGGCAGCAGTGCAGGGCTGCGATATGAGCTGCCTGAGATCCACGTGGCCACAGCTGTGCAGATGTCCACGGGACTGGCATTTCAACTGAACAGTTTTTTCTTTAAGGAGTGTTCACATTTGATGCTGTATAACATACAACTGGAGGGCAAAGCATTTAGCAGTGAGATGGATGATTATTGTTTTAAACGAGTTCACAATTATTTGATGAAGTGGAAAACAAAAACAAAAACAAACAAACAAAAAAGGGTTTCTGGCATGTGATCTTTTCCATGTTTGTTTTTTTTCTGCCTGAGTTATGTTTTCTTTCAAGCACTTCCAAGCATACACGTGCTGCTGTACCACAATTTCGATCCCGTTGTGCCCCAGAGCTGCACTCCTTTGGGCTAAGTGGGAGCCCTGCAGGTGATGCTGAGTGGCTGTGTGCTATGGGAGCTCCTTGCTGAGGGGGCTGAGCTGTGATGAGAGGAGAGCTCAGAAGACGCTTGCTGAAAGAACAGGTTAGCCACATGAGGCCATGGCAGTCCACTGCTGTTCATGAGTAATTAAAGAGGAGAAGGAGTTAAAATTAATTGAGTAAACGTTTCACATAATAATTTATGTAAGAT
Organism: Excalfactoria chinensis; assembly: GCF_039878825.1. Taxonomy (NCBI): domain Eukaryota; kingdom Metazoa; phylum Chordata; class Aves; order Galliformes; family Phasianidae; genus Excalfactoria; species Excalfactoria chinensis. Next base: position 710,753 of record NC_092837.1, read on the forward strand.
CTAATTTGCTTAGTAATGCCTTCTAATGTGCTGTGAAAATTCGCAGGATAATGCATTAGAAGTAAAAAGGTGGTTGGATGACAATTGAGGTCTCTCTTGTTGTCACACTCTCCACAATTTTTTCGCTGGTCTGCCCTGCTTTGGCCAATAGTAAAGGCAGCTTATTTTTTAATGTGTTTTCACATGTTTGAAGTATATTCTAGCATTTCCATTTTTATTTGAGGTATTTTTTCCCCTTGATTGTGATTATATACATGCTATGACTTTAATATATTACAAAAAGCATATACAAATATATAACATGAATTTCAATGCTTATGTATGCTTAAGCAAGGCTCTTCTCTTTGTGCACTGCAGTGCACATACCTGGCCCCTCTGATGTTAAAGAAAAGCACTGACAAGATGTTACTCCAAATGGGGTTTTGTGCATCACATGTGCAACTGGGTGCAAAATACGGAGAGGCTGTCGGTTCTCTCATCATCAGCACATGTGGCTCCCCACTGCTGAGAACAATACTGGAAATGGTGTGTGATAGGAATGTGAGCCAGCAGATGGGGAGGGAGGGAGCATCACTGTGGTTGGTAATCTCTTCTGTGTTGTTAGGAGATAACTTCTGTGTCCGTAGGGGATGTTAGTTTGCTGCTCTAGGATGCAGAATTGAGCTAATATCCTTAATTAATAGATTTAATTAGAAGCTTTAATATTCTAAGATAATGAGCTACGTCCCTGTGTAAATGAGTGTCACATCATTTAAACTGTAGAACACCCTGATTTGAAAATGGTTTTGGCTTTACTGAAGGATTTGGTTTCCTTCATGGCAATGACTCATGAAGTGGTTGTGTGGGGGCCATGTTTGCAGAACTGCCCCATGTGGGCTTCCACCAATGTTCTGTGCTCTCTGTAGGAAGCTTTGGTCCCAGAAGTTGGCTATCTGCATACCTTGAGGAGTGCACTGAGCCTCCTTTGGGGGGACCTGGGGTGTGTGTGGTTGGATGAAATATTCGAATTTTATGGGGGAGGGATATTGTCTGTAGATGCTCTCACCTGTATTTCCTGAACCTTGTGAGCAGTGCACCTCTCTGAGGAAGAGCACTGGCTCAATACCTGCATTAAGGGATAGCAACATGCATTGGTGGGAATGGAGCTCTGCAGTTTAACCCAGGAGTGCCTGCAGTGGGGGCTGTCCTTCCTGCTACCCTGAGCTGAAGCTGGGCCTTGTTGCTTGTATTGTTAGTCACAGGTAAGTGAGGTAATGTGGAAATAACAGTCTTACAGTGTGGGATAAAATAAACTGTCTGTTATTTCTCTCAGAGGTAACAGACAACCTGTAGCGTGTATGTAAGAGATGAGGCAGTTATCTTGCTGCAGAGAAGTACTTAAAATACCTCTGAAGAACTTCTGTTTCATTTCCTCTAACTGCAGAGCCTGTTCTAAGTAACTGTGAGTGAGGATCTAATGGAGATTCACAGCTTTGGTGAGCTGCTTGCTCTGGCTGTGCAATGCACTTGGGAGCATTTCCAGTATAAAGATGCCAAAATTAAGTACGATATTAAGCTGTAATTTCTGCTGCCTTATAAAGGGATTCATCAGGATTTAATCTTTCTGATCAAACCAGAACTTAAAAGTCCCACAGGACTCAATACAGTCTTACATTCAGCATCCTATTTCTACACATCATGCATATTCCCATGATTTGTCTTTGTTTCTGTCTGTGTTTTGTGGATCTTTAGAGAAAGTACTTTGCTAGGCTTAGTTTAACTAGAACAATTCCCATTAAATAAAATTTGTTCTGGATAGAAATGTGTCAGAGAAGGTATTTATTGCAGTGGTTCTTATTTCAGGGTCTGTTAGCCACTAGAAATGTATACATGCTCTTCAGGGTATTTACCCAGGATTCTCATCTTGGATGGCTTTTTTCCTTTCAAAAGGAAGAAAAAATTCCTTAGAAGAGACTGTGCAGTGAAAGAAGAGGTTCCACACTGTGGAGGAGCCTGTGGCAGAAAGCAGATGATGTTAAAGTAGATGGTTCCCTGAAGCTGGGTGACTAGACCAGGTTAGGGCACTAATTGTCCTCCTAATTGTCTTGGCAGTATTTTAGGGTGATCTAAGTTACCTAAATCAGGCATCATCTCCCCCCTGCCTACTTTGTAGAGACTGTAGTGGTATCAATCTCTATTGAAGAAATAAAGGGTGAAATTCTGAACCTAATGATGCCAAGTTTATCCATTTCTATTACTTAAAGCAAGAAGCTGAAGTGGTGGAGGGATCTTTAGAAAGTAAATTAAGGAGAGGTGAAGATATGAAAACTGAAAACCTGAACGACTTGCTGAAGGCTTTGTTCCCTCTTTCATGAAGTCTCTCTCTGGTGGTTGTGGTGGCTGCAGGCAGCAATGAGGCTTCCAAGGAAATTGCTCTGAGATTCATCGGTTTACACATATGATTTTGGACAGTGCCCCCAAGAAGGATCAGTTTTTATTGCTTTGCCCTGAGCCTGAGCTTGTTTGTGAGTTCTTTTATAAAGTTTTGCCTCATAAAGGAAGATCAGTTGGAGATCGATGTCGCTGTGGTTTGTTGGTGCAGACCAACCAGTTCATGTCTTGATCGGGTCCCACATGAGTAAACTCAAATCCAGAAACTATGTGGGGACAACACATGGCACCCAGACTCATACTCTGACTCATACTAGATTTCTTATGAAATAATAACGTTGTGTTGTTTCTCCTCCAGCAGACACACTGTCTTGCTCTGGTTTTCATCACACTGTGAAGTGAAGCAGCATTGCACAACCCTGCATGGAGCAGCCCTGCATTACCCCCTGGAAACCAAAACCTTCTCTTGTCAGATTCTGTGGAAAACATCAGGCCAAGCAAAAACAACATATGCAGAATGAAAGGTTTCACGTTTGTCACTGGCATTCAATCATGGGATGCCTGATGAGTGAACACTGTATAAACATTGAGGGGAATAGCAAACTCCCTTATGTGGATGATTAGGTAAATAATTGGAGCAGGGAGGTAGAGAAATGCAAGTCCAAAGAGCCTATTAAAGTCAAGATAGAGCGAGCAACTCCCTGCAATCGATCCAAACTCGGGGAAGAAAACTACTGAGGTACTCTGCTCATTCAAGCCCCAGGTTTCCTAGGAGATGAAAGGCAGTTCAGATATGGCTAACGACTGGGCTCTTACTGCTCAGCTAAAATAACTTTCTCTGCCTGTCCCCTGGTGCTCCAGGCTTTTCTTCAGCTCCATGATAATGTACACACCTACCAGACCAGAAGACTGTGCTGCTCCTGCCTGGCCTCACTCCTGGAGGTGGCTCAGTGCGTTGGGTCCAGGTCTGACCTGAGCTATGATTATGTGACAGCTCAAGTTATGCTACATTGATTGTTTCTTCCTCAGAGACTAGAAGAGTTAATCTACTTCAGCGGTGACTTGATCAGCACTTAAATCTTAAGGAGAAAAAAAAAAAAAAAAGAGAGAGAATAAAGGATAAGGGATAGGAAACTTCTCCCTAGATTAAGTTGCCAAATGTCAGATCTATGTAAAGGCTTCATCTGGTGTAAATCAAGATGAAAACAGTATGAAATTTCTTGCATACTATCTGCTTGGAATTTAGTTAGCTCTTGCTGTTACCCAAAGCTAATAATCCTGGACAGCCTGAGTGCCCAGAGTTGTTGGTCTGTTGCTGAATCCAGCTGGATGTCACTCTGGAAGAGTAACCTGCACTCTAAGGAGCCCCACTCAGCTACTGGACACCATGTGCACTCAGCATCGCATGGCATGACCCAGGATTTAGACAGCTGTTGTACATCACTGCCTGAAATACAGGTATGAGACAGAAATAACCCGCTAAGCCTTAAAATGTTCACTATTGTAACTGAAGTCTGTCCTGACATTAATGTTTTTAGTGCCAAAAGAGGGACAGGACACTGTTTGCAGGTTTAGCTGAATCTTCCTGTAGCAGTGTGCCTGTGTGCCCTGGCACAGCTTTGTGTGAGTGTACTTACACATAGCCAATATTCCTGCAGCACATTTGAGCGTTCATCTTTTGAAACCACAGAAAGCGAAGAAATGCCAAAAATTAAAGCTGTATCCAAATGCTACTTTGGGTGACTCAGGAGCCCTAACTGCAAGTTATCTCTTTCAGACAATTGTGTGCTTCCTGGGACCAAAGCAGGCACTTGGTTGGAGAGTTGTGTGTAACTGTTGGCTGATTTCATGTGATTTAGAGATTTCCTTTAGCTCTGTTATTAGCTTTTATGAGTCTTAATTGAGTAGTTTACTTGCAGTACACAGTCCTTTATGTGCCAGAATATATCCTTAAATGTGCATATGTACTGTGCAAAATGGTATTTTTACATCTTCTAAAACTGGGAGCAATGAGCTGGGGAATAGGTCCCAGCTCTGTCTGCAGATATTTGATGGATCAATATAGATTTAATGGTTATTCTCTTCTGTATTCGGTGTCTGTTGCACTGATGCAACAGGTATTCTACATTCTGTATGATGTGCAGGCATGATTTTAGTATTATAATCCCTGCACTAGATTCACCTTTTGTTTCTATTATTTCTTTCCCTCTTTCACTCCAATCTTTTCTTTCCCAACAGTGGTTATGTTTAAGGTAGCAGCAAACAATTGTCAGGATACCTTTGGTAGCTGCTTGAATTTCAGCTGTGTATGTTGATGAATGGCACTGATATTGGATTCAGATGTTGCTTTTGCTGTTGCTGCTGTAGGACTTTGTGGTTTCCCCCTGGTGGGGCTGCTGTCTCTGCTCCTGTGCTGGAGCCATGGTCTGGTGGCACCTCGGTGTCTCCTTGGGACACAGATTAGAGCCAACCCTAGGGTACCAGGAGCAACACCCATGCAGAGCTTGTGGTGGTACAGTTTACATATGGGGACAGCCTTTGCAAATTAAGTATTGCCATTCATCATAAAGCATCATCTACATTTGTTTCAGAAATGCTCCTAACCACAGGGAATTTGCATTATGGCTTGAAGAGCGGCACGTCTTTCAGTGCCTATAGTAATGGTTGTCTGCTCCCTGAGCTTAAAGATCATTATCCAGCACTCTCTCATTCAGCATAACTTTTATGTCTAGCAAATTAAATTTCTGGGCAAAATAATTACATGTAAAGGCTGCTGGCTATTATCCACAAGGGGCCAATTTTCTCGCCATTTGTTGGCATTTGAAATGTCAAATTTATGGCACTGTAATATATACAACATATAGTTCAGAAGTAGAATGTGAAAGGCTCCAATCAAGTCTGCCAATGTAAATTCTGAAGATAGCTGGGCATTGGAGAGGGAAAAGATTATCTAATTGAAGTCAAATGGCTGCTTTATTCTGGATGCACTTTGGTGTCTGTTCCCTGCCCTGAATGTCTCTGAGCTCCTGGTGCTGTGTGTGGCAATGCCCAGCTCTGAGCTGTGCTCTGGGTTCCTTGACAGGAGGGCCTGGTGGTACCTCCTGGTACTGACTGCTGCTTTCCTTGTCTTTGGGATGGAGGTGATGCAGGACACATTTTACTCCTGGTGTTTAATGAATCCTTTTGTTTTCAGTTTTGTGGTCACCAGCTAGTGTGAGGAACATGATTTGAGCTAGGCTTGTGCTATATGAAGTAATATCATTGTTAGGAGCTCCTCAATTCTCTCTTACAGCATGAAGTTTTGTGGGTACACTGTGAGCATTCCAGTATCCAGATCAGTGTTGTTAAACCTGTTTTAGGAAGCAATCAGTGGCTTTCACTCATTTAGCCTTTACTGTTGACATTGTGTTGTGTGTCCAGAAAAGGTTATTTTCTGTCTAGTCAGTATTTTGGTTTAACCATTCCCTACTCAACTGAAAGTAACTCTTGATGAGGAGCACAGACTTGGCAAACTTGTCAGTTTTAGCATAGCTCTGCATAACTTTATATGGATGTATTTTGCTTGTACATGTTGGCCTTACAGTGTGATGGTGGGGGCCTCCTGTGAATGAAGACCAAAGAGCTGCATGTGCCTGTGTCCATCAAGCATCTCACTCAAGGCTATATCCCCATAAAGGCTTTGTTAACAGACACCCACTCATTCCTGCTCTTGGAAAAACAATCTGTATAAAGTCCCATTGACTCCCCCTAAAATGGATGACTAATGAGTTGTAATTGCTCCCCAGCCCTACAGGAAGCTGACTTCATGAGGAGTTAAGGATTATCTGGTTCTATGTCCCTGGGAAGTTATTATTCCAGGAAATTAATTTAATTAGATTAGACCCATTAGAAATATATAGAGAGAATGGAAGATTGGCAGGGCAGAGCAATGCACTTAAAAAAAAAAAAATTGTAAAGACTGCAAGTAAAAAGGGGGTAATTTGACATTATCAGAATTACTTCTATCTCCTTTGAAGCTTTATTGTTCTGAAAATAACACTCTCTTGCACCTTAGGGCAAACAGCTCCATCCTTCTCCATGCAATAGGTGGTCTTGTATGCGCAGTGACCCTTGCTGCATTTCCCCTTGGTTATATTTGGTCTGTCTCATTTGCTTTTTCACTGTACAAAGCCTGACTGTGCCTTTAGATGGAGTGTTGGAGTAAAGCGATTTGTTGTGGTGTTAGATGGTGAACTTAGTGCTTTCATGGCAGGAGCAGCACTATTCCCTCAGGGTGTGCTTAGCGAGCAAGTCTTGGCAGTGACAGAGCGGTGTTACAGATGGTAGTTAGCCCTGCTCTGGCCTTGCAGCCTGACACTGTGTTGAAGGGTAGAGCTGCCCTGGTCTGCTGTGGACCAATATTGTCCTGCCCAGATCGCAGCGCCTGTGAGAGCCACTGCCTGTGGGGGATTCTCTCCTGAGGCAGCTCTGCCCTGTTTGCTGGCTGTAGAACAAGAACTATTTTCTGCTTGTGGATAGGAAAGCAATTGTGCTGCACAGCACAGGTGTGAGCCGCTGCTGTAGTGCTTGCTGGCCAGAGCTGTGCTGTTGTGGCAGAACCCTATCCATCCCCAGCCGGGGAGCACCTGGGGTGGGGGGCACATCCCAGGCCTGGGCACTGCAGCTGGGAGCAGCTCAGGGTGCCCAGCAGGATGTTTGGCTGTGCTGACAGAGGAGCGCGGTGCTTCTGCTCCTCCATGAGGAGTGTTGAGAAAATAGTGAAAAATATTATCCGTAATTATTTTTAAAACATATGCATCTGTGACATAGCGTATGTTCCAAGGAAAGATATTCAACCAGATACCAAGAAATGCTGCTGCTTGGAAACTGCCCATAGATGTTGAGCAGCAGATTCACTCTAATGGAGGTTGCACTGCCTGCAGGGGTCCCAGCACTGCCTGCAGGAACCCCAGCACATCCTGCAGCCCTGGGCGTCCACTTGCAGTGCAGACAGAGCTTGTGCCACATGCACTGTGAGGGCTGCTGAGCTGGGCTGCTGAGTGCTGACTGTGTCAAGGAAATAGGAGTTTGGGATGGTTGCTTTTCTGGCAGGAGACTTGCACATCATGCTCAGGCTGAGGTTATCTCAACAAGTGGGAGATAGATAGGCTCCGGAATGGATTTTCATACTTAAAGGTTCCAAGCAAAGCACTGTGCGGCTTGCAGTTTGTTTTGCAAATCTTTATCATCCAGCAACTCTTGCTTGTGAAGCAGAGCACAAAACGAAAGCCATGAGGAGCACTGATAGGGATGCTGCCTGGGGCTGCTCGGCCCACTGCTGCCCTGGGAGCACACATGTGCTTCCAACAAGATTCCAAACCAGGGTGGGTGTGTAGTGATCAGTTTGCTGGGTCAGCCTTCCAGGAGCTCTGCCCAGTTGGCTCCGGCTTCATGTGTACAGGCATTCGGCTTCTTGGGATCCTCAAGATTACTACATGTCTCAATGCTTTAATTATTTGGTAACACTGTTGCATTTGCCTCAGCTTATTTAGGAGAAAAGACTGAAAATCCATCAGCACTCCACATGGTATGTGCTCCCCCAGAGGTCACCTGTGGGATAAACACTAAAGTGTGGTGGGAAGGATGAGTTGGGGTGGCTGTGTGTGTCTGCTCACCACCAGTGCCCCACTTCCCAAATCTGAGCCCAGCAGCTCTCGTGCAACTCCCTGTGTCATCATTCAAACACTGCTATGGCCCTTTCTGAATAAGGGGACTCCTAAGTATAGCTCATGGATGTATTGAAGAGAGTGCATTTAGCAGGGGAGAGAAGAGACTCCTGCAGCTCAGAAGGCTGCCTGCTGCATTAGAAGAAGAAAAGTGAGGCCAGGTTTCAGAGACACTGAGAGCTGTAAATAAAATAGGAGATGTGATCAGACTCTCTCAACTCAGGCTACTGGCAGTCTCAGGAGCAGTGGGTGATGCCTGGTGGAAGCAGGAGAGCCCCCTAAGCCCCTTGGACAGGCCCCACTGTGCAGCAGTAACAGTGACTGAGCCTGTGTGGAAATGCAAGGTAAGCATTTATTCTAAGTAAACCTTGTGCAGTGTTTCTCCATAGATGGGCTGCTTTTCAGGGTAGGAGGGATTTCTGATTCTGTCAATAGTAATTACATTTCTTTATTGTTAACCAAGAAGACTTTGTTTATGGAGTGGTTTCATGTTTCCATAGGGTGCACACAGATTGTTGGAAGTAAGACAGTGTGGCTTTTCACAGAGTGCAATTACAATGCATTTATTTATTTATTTATTTATTTTTGAAAATTCAATTACACAACTGCAGAAGCTTAGAGGGAAAGCTGTGTGGTATGCAAGTTCTTTGGCGTGCTCTTTTGCTTTAATCTCTCCAAGCTGGGGAGCTTAATTAAAGTCAGTGCAAGCAGTTCTGAAACAGAGCCCCTTGGAGTGCTGGATCTACTGCTCATTCTGGCCTGTGAGCCACTCTCCTTTCCACGTGCTTTCCTCTTCCCTATGCTGGGAGATGGCAGTGGAACCAAAATGTGAGTTAACTCCTGGATGGCCTCCAGCAGAGCAGGGGCTGTGCCAGGCACTAAGGCCAGGCATCAGGGTGCGATGTGCAGGCTGTGTCTGCCCTGTGGCTGTGTGAGAAGGATGCATTCATCAGAGTCCACCCTCAGTGCCTGTGGGCAGCTGGCTGCAGCCAGCCCCAACCCTAGTAGAGCCCCTGGCTTTTTGGGAGGTGCAATGCAAGCTCTGCCTGCAGGGCTCTGTGTGCCTGGATCACTGCTCCAAGGCCTCGAGCACAGCAAGTACTGTAAGAGGGGGATGTGACCTCAGGAAAGTGATTAATAATAGGAGGCAGACAGCCCTGAGATAGGGCAGGGAACTGGAGATGGTAGCGTGCGGAGGGCAGCAGCTTGTGTTTGCAGGTTTTGCTTTTTCTCAGACATAAGATTTAGAGGTGCACTGCAGTAGCAGTGAGCAGGGAGGCTTCTCCAACAACAATGCTGTACACAAAAAATGCCTCAGACACAAAAGCAGAGGCACATTTCCCCTCCCTGTACTGCTTTTCTACTACTCTGCCAACACCAGCCACTAAATTATCCTGCTCCCTCCTGTTACTGGTTATTGAGTGTTTGGATAAGATGGAATCAAATTATATGCATGTTCAAAGAGGGAAGATAAAAACAGACTGCAGCATATTTTATGGCTTTTATAAAATTTTGATGTATGTTGTTGGAATAGATGGGAAGCCACCACCACAGCTTGAGGGCAGAGCTTTTCTTTGAGTACCTCACTGCTGAAATAATGCAAGCAAATAGTAGACAGCAAGTATGTGCGGATGAGATTGGAAAAAGAAATGTTTTATTTTTATGCTTGGACTGCCAAGGAAGGAGAAGGCCCCCGATCACAAAGTCCTGATTCTGGCACAGCTCTGAGGTTTTATGTTTAGTGTGTGTAGTTTGAGTTTGGACAGTTTCTCACCGACAACAGATGAAGGCAAGGAAAGAGCAGCATTGGGCAGCAAAGTCAGCAGCTCATGTGTGTGGCATTTTGGGTGTGCGTGCAGGTTTTTAAGTGTAAGCTTAATACGTGCTCTTTGTAGAACATGATTTTCCTTTGGGACTGACACCACCTTAATTCTGTTGTCAGCTGTCAGCCGTAATTATTTTGTTCTGTCTGCCCAGAAATCTCCTGGTGCGCCAGGTTGGAACAGAGAAGCACACTTGCACTTTGAGGCAGTTATTTATGACCTAGGATTCATCGGAGTGGAGGAGCCTCTCAGAATGCCAATTTTTCTTGTGTTTTTCACCCCAAATAAACAGGAGGGCAGGACAAGGCTTCCGCTCACTGCCTCTGCCAGGAGTGTGCTGGTGAGCTCTGTTCTGGGACAGCTGTACCCTGCAGAGCTGGGAGCAGCTCTGGGTGCAGCTGAGTCCTGCCTGGGTGTGCAGATGATGCACCAAACACGTACCCACAGCTGCATGCTAAAAGCTTCCCACTGAACGAGTCTGATTTCTTTTATGCATTCAGCATTAATCCGACGGTGTTATTTACATATCTGTGTGATGTGACATGGTTTTTAGTCTAGCATGACTCCTTTCATTAAAAGCCTACAATTACCTCCAGATAACCTTCTTTATTCCCTCCTTTTCTTCATGACTTTGACATTCTTGTCTGGCGTGTGCTTCAAGCTTCACTTGGGTTTTGAGGAAACAAATCTTTGTGCCTCTGTGTAATGATTGCATCCTATTAGTATTCCATGTATGTACACCAGTTTGCAGCTGTATCGTTAAACGTAGTGTCGAATAAAAGCTGTTTGACTCATTGCAACCTTGCAGGCATTTTGTTCTTCAGAGATGGTCTCCCATCCTTAACAGCTCCATGTGAGGAACGCTTTTCTCATGTTGTGGTCTGCAGCATAAATTTGTGTTGTGGCAGGCAGGTGCTATTGGGCTATGGGCTGCTGGGACCTCCAGGCCTGCAAACTGCAGCTCTCTGCACTGCTCCTTAAGTGCTCTTGTGTAATAGCTCAATCTCCAGCACATCAAGGAGAATATATTTTGCACCTAATAAGATGCAATCTTACAAATGTATCTGGGTATCATCCTACTTAACCCACTTTGGGCACCATGAAGTGTAAAATCATAATATTTTGCATTTCTACTGGAATTTGCCTGAACACCAGCCTACAAACAGGCATTAATGTATCTAATGTAAGTGCTCGCATCTTGTCATTCTACCTGCATTTATTCCTACACAATGTGTGCATGTTCAGTTGTGTGGTTGTTCCGACAAATAGTGCTGTTATGGGCTCATACAGGTTTAAGTTGCTACGTGCTCCTTTCAGGAAAACAACTGGAAATAAAATGCTTGAGGATATGTTTAAACTCCTGGAAAGCAGCAAGATCTGCAAATACACTGCAGTCTGAAGGCAGGAGAAGAGCATATGCGTGATTTCTCATGCACAGACATGTATGCAAGCCACCTGATCAACTCTGCAAGAGTTGTGAAGATAAATATCTCCTGGTTGCAATTGCAGCTCTAAGCTAGCAGTCTAGCTGCCTGTGTCATCTCCATCTCTGTAGGAGAAATGTGACTGCTTCCATGTGAAGTTAGTGGGAATTGTGGGGATTTGCCACATTATATTATGCAGGTCTTGTGGTGGTTTTAATGAATAGATTCCAGAGAAGGCTGTTATTAATTAAGCTGCAATATGGCTTGGTCAGCTAGCAGTGAGGAGATGCTAACTGGAGCTGAAGGACCCATCTGTGGAACTCTTTCAGAACCACAGCTCAGTTGTCATTGTGCAGCAGAGGGAATCTTTGGCAGCAGTTCAGTGCATTCCTGTGCCAGAATGTTGCCTTTGGAAGACAGAAATAAATGGGAAGCATGGGGATGCATTGTGATGCTTGCCACAGGTAGGTAGCATGGGGACAAGGCACAGTGCTGTGCATCAGTCTTGGGTGTGAATAGATGAAAAGACTGAAGCATATGGTAAGCTATTCTCCATATGAATAACAGCTTCTAATTTGCTTGACACATCTCTAATAACCTTGGCAGCCTTTTTTCTTTGTAATTAACATCTTCATTTGGCTGCTTGGTGAGGTGCAGTGTGTATGTTTGGGCTTGGAGCAACTCAGCCATGCAGTCAGCCTGGAGTGAGGGCAGTGCGCTCTGAGGGGCTGTGGTCTGCAGTGTGTGGTGTGCAGCAGGTGGGTGGGATGATGCTGTTTGCTGACTGACATGGAGAACATAGCTATGCTTCTGTGCAGATGAATGTAGGCTGTGCATTTGGTATATGTGTATTTTTGCCTGGATAGATAGATCTTAGGTCTGCATTATCTGGGCTGCCATTGTTGGATCCTGTGAAGAGTAGGAGCACAGAGCTCCTGCACTACTGGGCTCCTTGTCACAGTTGCAGCTACAGACACCACCTTGTGTGCCACAGCTTCTGGAGAATGTTGGATCTCAGCAGTCCTTCTTCTACACAGAAACAAGATCCAAGTGATGAATGCCACCGGAGCATGATGGAGTATGTGGTCCAAACCTAATGGACACCACACTTATGCTGTGCAGGGTCCCTCTGTCTCCTGTCTTCTGGGTGCTGCCTGCTGCAGCCATCCCAAACACAACGGTTGTTTTCCTCCCACAGCTGCTGTCTGTGTGACCTAATTATTAACTCTCAGCACACACAGAAAGCCACAGGAGGGCCAAACAGGTATCTGTTTGAATAAGGAATGTTGATTGCTATTTTAAGCCTCTTATTGTGTAGAAGCATTTTGAGTTCAGGTGCGCTCCTCATCGACAGCAGTGAGATAACTAGGAAGGCTTTTCCCCTTGCCCTGCAGTTTGACAGTGCTGGAGTTTCAGGCAATTAAAATCACTCCACACGTCTCTGGTGTACCTGTTAGTCTCTGTATTTGCATGCCAACATGATTCAGACTTGAAATAGCAAATTATCTTATTTGGAGAAGGTATTTTCTAGGTTATTTTACTTAATTGCTGCAAGGTGAATATTTCAGGTGGATTGATTTAACTAAATGACACTTGAATGACTGTATTGCTTTGGGACAGAGGTGAGGAAAAACCCTGTGTCAGTGGCTGATGCAAATAAAGCACTTGTTCTTTTTTTTCTGCCCTTCAAGGGAAGCTTCAGACAATCCCCCAGGGGGTGAGGGGTGCACTGGGACCATGTGTGCCCTATGCATCTTTTGGGATCAGCAGCTTCAGTGCGGTGCTGGATGCAAATGGGGCTGGGTTCTTCTCTGGGACTTCAGTGTGTGTGTGTGCGTGTAAAACATGGGTAATGCTTGAGATCCTGACTAAGTGAGGTGTGCTGTATCTGCAGTTCTGCACAGTGCTCAGCTACATGCTTAGGAGTTAACCTCCACCTCCAGGCAGCTCACCCAGGCTGTGTCTGCAGTGCAGGCCAGTGCTGGAGGCCACTGGGCTCTGCAGTTCCTCCCAGCCCAGTGTGGAGTGTCACATGAGGTCCAGGAGTGAGAACAGTGTATTCTCAGTTTTTCCTTTCCTGAGAACTTCCTGCAGCAATTCACAAAATACATGAAGGTACAAAATGTTGATTTATCAATGTTCCCCACTCTGTGTTTTGGGTGAAATCTCTCAAATTTCAGCAGCTGATAACAATAAATTCAGGATGCATTTGGTGTATCTAACTGGCTTTGAAAGCTGTGTGAGGAATATCCAGAACAGTGAAAGCAATGGTCCCAGCTGTACAGAACTCCTTTCCTGTTGCAACTTCATTAAGAAAAATTAGTCCTATGAGTTCTTAATAAAAACAAATGTTGGCTGGTGCCAAAGTTAGTGAACAATAAGCAGAGCTGTTATTTTCAGCTCTGTATTAACCCAGCTCAGCCTAATGTTGCGTTGCATCAAACTCAGAATGCAGCTAGGATCCGCACTGATTGGTCATCTGCATCTCTGCTCCGTGTGATGGACTCACACAGCACAGGGCCACCAAAGATATGGGCTGAGGATCCTGCCCTGCCCGACCTGCAGAAACACAGTTTGTGTTTAACACCGCCTTGAGATGTCTGCTAGAAATTTCCTTTGATTATCTCAATGGTTACTCTTTTATCATTATCATCAGTTTTCTTGTGTGAAGTCGTGCTCTCTCCTGGAGTGCTGTAAGTGAGGAGAAGAACAATGCAAACTCAGGCTCAGATCTCACTCTGTTCAGCTTCACTCAGAGCAGTGGGCATAAGCTTGATGCCGACTCCTGAGCTCTGTAAGTTTTGTTTTTGCTGATCCCCTTTTCTGAACTTTAGGTTTTATCAACTAATGGTAGCTTTGACATGAAGTGCATTGCTAAAACAATTAGCATGTACAATTACATTGCTATTTATACCAATTTTTCTCTTCTAGGGAGAAGTTTTATTTCAGCTTCTCATTATTTTAAAGCAATCTGTGAAAAGTATCACTGGGAAAAATAGGTGGGTGGCATTTAGGGTGAGCAAAATGTACCGTTAAGCAAAGTAGAAACTAGTGTAAATCTCTTTCCTTTGACTTCATTTGCTGCGGATCAAGTTCGATCCTCGTGGTGAAAATCAGGGCAAGTTTTTAGGATATTGAGCTCTTCCCATGCAATGAAACTGAGCAAAAGTGGCAAAAGTGAAACCTGGGTGTTGTTTTTTTCTGAGCTAAATGGGATTATTTTTTCACAGTTTGTTCTTTTTCTCTGGCAGCCAAGGTGCAGTGCTGTCTCTGAGAGCACTGTGCACATGTGGAGCCGTCTGCAGGCACTGTGCAGTGTGGGCACCAGGTGGGGTGAGCCACAGCCATGGCATTGGGCCCCAGCACTGCTTCCGGGGCTGGGGGAGGGGAGGGGGCTGTTGTGGGGTGGGTACAGTCCAGCAGAGCAGTGGCAGCAGTTGGGATTGTTCTGCCCAGTGCCTGGCAGTCAGCTGCTTCACACCATGCTCATTTTGCTGTGCTGTGGGATGCCCGTTGAGGCCTTTTCTTGGTGTGACTGCTTCTGCTGGGGCAGCACCAATCCCAGCCCCTTTCCAATGTGTGGTTATGCATGTTGTGAAAGTAGTACCCGGGCTGTGCTTTGTAATGTGATAAGTGTAGGAAGGGTAGGAGAGAAAGGAGAAGTAGTGAAATACGCTGATTGCAGTTACTTACCTGCCTGATGGCAAAAGCCACAGCAGGACCACGCAGTACTACTGAGCTCTTTTCTGTGCCTGCCTGACAAAGCACTACAAGTCTCAGACACAATGGGAAGTGCTGGAAGGTTCTGCTGAGAAAGCTGGTTGTGCTGCAGGAGAGGTGGACAAGACGTGGGTTGGCTGTGCTGAATGCCCAGCTCTGTGCTGTGAGCTTGGAGGAGGAGTTCCCATTGGGGAGGCAAAACTGAGACAGGGCTGGAGGTGAAGCAGAAGGCGTGCTATGTGCTCAGCACCTCCTGATCAAAGAACTGAACCTTTGCTTCACTGTGCTCTGCTTCTCAGCCTTTCCTGGCTTCCATCAACATATAGAAATAGGGTGCTTTGATTGGAGAATGGGATGTAGTTTTGACTGAAACAGTGGAAAGCATGTGAGCATGTCAATAGTTCAACAGTTCTAAAATTAGAAGGAAAGGAAACCCCAGGGATAAGAAATTTGTATTACAGCAATAGATGTCCTGTCCCATAAAGTCACTGTGCAGCCGAAAGCAGCTGTCTTCACCTGGTGTCTGTCAAACCATATCAGGAGTGTGAGGTGACATCATGAAGTCTCCAGATATATTTTCATGTCATTGAGCTGATTTGTGTCATTTGATAAATTGCATGTTTGTAAAATCAATGTTCTTCACTGCGTGCGCTCTGCTTTGCGGTGTCAGTTCTCTGCTGGAGATGGCAGCAGTTCATAAGAGCCATCAGTCCATGAGATCACACCGCCACTTCATTCAGCAGCCCTCGTTTTCCCGCAGACGTGGCGTAAAAGATTAATGAGTTGTATGAAGATGTGTAAGGTGAATTCTCTTTCATTTTGCTTAATGACATCTGGTTATTATGATTATTTTTTTAGACAGGAGACAAAAGGGAAAATTAAATCTGGTCGAGAAGTGAGAAAAAGCCATGTTGTGCACTGGGGACTGTGCTGAGTTCTGGTACTGAGCTGTTTGGTGCCCTTACCATCAGGGAAGCTGTGCACCTGTGGTGTGGTACTGGGAAAACTGTGTGCCTGCATGGCGGGCAGGTGTGGTGCTGGGCTCATGCAGACACCACTGCATAGCGGCTGATGGGCAATGTCTTCTGTATGTGTGTGCAATAATGAATCCTGTGGAGATTTAGAAACCAGGAGAGCATCTGCTGCCCTTAGTACCTCTGGCCTGCAGCAGGGCACTGAGTGGGTGTGCTTTTAAAATTCCCTTAGAAGGTGCTGGTGATTTTTAACTGTATTGAATTATTGGGATGAAGCCTTTTGGTCCTTCCGATGCTGCACAGAAGTGCTGCAGTAGCGTTATTTCTCAGGGCTGAGCAGTGACCTTGGAAGCAAGGCACAGCGACCCGCTGCAGTTTGTAGCTGTAGGTAGAACTGTTCTGGCAAACATGAGGTGAAAAGAACATCTTAATGAATATTAATGCATTGTAACTTACTACAAAGTGTTTCTCACAAGTTTAATGATAGCTCACAGCTCAGCACACATGGCTGGAAAGGTGGATCAGCATTACTTGGAGCTGACCTCTGCCCCAGGGGAGCTCCCCACTCCTCCTGGAGATGCACTGTTCCTCGCAGCCCACACTCAGCACCTGATGCACAATGCACTTCCTGGTAGCACTGCACAGTGGTGCATTTCTTCTGCTGTGTTGTCAGAAGTGACTCTGCAGCTGTTGGTGCACTGATATCAAATGTGAGTGTTAACACCAGTGTGGTATGTGCCCAACCACACGCAGCAAGGCTGCCTCACTCCCTGTGGTTCCTCACTGCCTCCAGTGAGAAACTCCAGCCCTCCTAACTGACTGGGCTGAGGAACAGAAATATAACATGTGAATCAGACCTGCTTCTTCTGATAGTGTATTCTTTTAGACAAGAACTCTGCACTGACATAGATTTTTTTGCAGCTCATTTTCTATTTTCCATGCCTGAGGTCTTGTAAAATGAGCTGATTTTGAGAGGGACGTTCATCAGTTCTAATTTAGTTTCATATGCAAAGTGCAGTGGTTTTCCTGATGTCTGATTCATTTATTTAAAAAACAAAAACAAAAACAAAACAAAACCAACCCCATCAAATGGAGCTAAAAAGCAAATTCCCAGATGCATTTCTAAAATAAAAAGCCAACTACGCAATCCTTCTATGAGACACAGATCTGTACCAGTCCTGTCTATTAGGTAACAACACAGCGCAGCTCCGTCCTCCATTCTGGCCAATTTTCAACACCCCAGTGACTGATGTAGGATTTAATAGCCTCTCTTGAGTTGTACTGTGTAGTTAAGAGCACATCTGCTGAGGGATAAATCATCCCTTTGAATAGTCCAGATGAATAGCCTTGGTCCTGTATTGTCATCTAACTCAGGTTTTCAGATTCCTCTTTGCTATTCCAAAAAGGGAGGGGAACAGAACGAAAATCTCAGGAATGTGACATTGCATGAATAAACGTGTTTATGGCCATACCCTGCTGTCTGTCTGTCAGATCCTGTGCCTTCCTCTGGAATGGCAGAACATCTGTCAGCACTTCTGATGCCAATGCTTTAAATGTTTGGCTGAGCTGTAGTGGGGGAGGAGGTGGCAAACACTGGCGCTGAAATCTCTGCCCGTAACTGAAGCAGATGAAGTTTGTCTGCTCACTTCTTGTCTCTTCTTCTAATTCTTTTGTTCTTCCCCTTTTCCCCTTTTTTTCCTTCTGCCCCTCCCTCACCCCTTTCTCCCCCCTCTCCTTTCTCATGGAAGGTGGGAAGAGGGGGGAAGATATAAAGTAGCACTGCCTTAAAATGTATCATCTTAACCTGACTCTCACAGAGAACCCTTTACAACACCTACAAGCATCTTCTAATCAGTTATTTGTCCTGTAGGACACAAAGATGGAGGAATGCTTTGTTGCTGCTTTCTGGAGCTGAAGTGTTGAAGACATAAATCCATACAACGAAGGAGCATCGCATGGGAAACACAGCCTTCAGGAGAGTTGTTGTAATGGTAGATTAAATTCTCATTCTAAGAGTGATAGTTGAATGAAGTACAACATAATTATGGATTGCAGGTATTAAGTGGCAGAGCAGAGCAATTGCAGTTGTCTCTCAGCATACATCTCCTGTCATCCCCATGGGGCTCTGCTCCTCCTGCCAGTTCTGGGAAGATGGAGATCGTTCAAAGAGAAGCCAAAATGATAGCAGCCAGGATAGGATTTATGAGGAAAGATTGAAGAATTAAATATGTATGGGCTGGCTAAATGGTGACTTAAGGGGAAGCATAACTTTTTATGAGAGTCTGAAGGTTACAGATATCCTGGACTGAAAGACCCATTCTGCATGGCATGGGCAGAATTGCTGATAGTGATGGGACGATGCTGAGAAAAGGCACATCTTCAAATATTGATGATATAATTTGTTCACATTTATGCAACGAAAACAAACAAACAAACAAAGAAATAATCTCAAGCAACACAAAATCTATGTGAAATGACAGGAATGGCTTCAGTTTTTCTGTTAGCAGAGTCTTGCCATTGCGTCACCGTGCATCTCACAGCAGTGCATGTGGCTCCAGCACAGTGCTCCACTGTCATGGGGTTCTAAGCTTCCCACTGCTCTTGAGACATGGATAGAGGCCAGTTCTTACAGTGGCAAATGGGAGCTTCAATTGTATGTAAAAGTGGTAGATGCTGATTGGAAATGGATGGGGTTAAAGAACTGTCCTTGGGTTGGAGTTGCAGACCACAGCATCATTCTGGGCTGCAGATTGCATGGGATGGATTGATGGGAAAGGACGCCAGTGTTACTACAGTTAACTTTGTTTTCTGAAGCCAATGGATGTTTCCATTGAATTCCAGGAGTTTGGGATTAAGTCTGCTCTGAAAACATCCCATTAAAAAAAAAAACAAAACAGGAACCATTAGCAATTATTTTCTCTTCCTTAATAATTCACCTTTCTGTTGAGGAGCCTTGCTGCAGGTTTCCCATGGACCTTCCTCACATCTTCAGGCCGTGAGTGCTGCAGAGGCCACCTGCCCTGAGATGCTGCCCAGAGGTGCCCTGGAGGCTGTGGAGGAACATCCCTGCACTGCCCTGCCCAGGCAGCACTCCAGAGAGAGGTGAGAAATGGGTAGGGGTCAGCAGGGGGTGGCAGAAAACTATTTGCACTGCTTCCTTTGCGAAGCCAAGTTTCGGCATAATTTGGTTGTCTTTAGAAAAATGAAGCCCCAGGAGGTGATCCCGCATCTTAACAGCTTTGTCAGCAGCTGACTTTCATTCTGGTGTTCTGGGGCCATTTTTCCTGAACTGCCTTTGTAATGGATGGCAAATGTTTACATGCCCAGTGTGAGTTGCTCAGATCCAAAGCCATTCTGGAAATAGTCTGTCTGACAGCCATTTTATTGGCAAAGAAGCTATTTAAATGTGCAGGCTGTGCGGGAGATGAACCGGCTGCCCCGTGTGATGGCAAGCGGAAGCTGATGGATTCTGTTCAGGCCACCAGGTGACCTTTCTGCTTTCCATTCTAATTACTTTCCTGTCAGATGTTCAATTAGAGTGACAGGGTCCCAAATTCCCGAAGATCTCTGTTTTGTCTTAGAAGATTAAAGGGTGGCAACTATTTTCAATACGATTATCATCATTATCTCTGTGCGATTTTATACTTCAGAAGTCAAAGTCATAATAGCCTGGCTCACTGCAATTATTTGCAAATTGCCTTAATGTATTTTCCAGAAGCTCTTTCTGCACTTTGTAATTTATTTATTTGCTAAGCCAATAGCACATTAAAACTCTAAAATGTCTCTGAACCTATATGAAGCCTGTCTGATGGTAAGTGGCATGGACATTGCCAGCATCCCCTTTACCACCGGCAGCCTTAGATGCTCTTTGTTGGAACACCTCCTGTGGGGATTCTCTTGCTCTTGTTAGTAAAATACCTTGACAAACTTCTCCTCTTTTCCCCATTTTTTTTTTTTTTTTTTCCCTCTTTTTGGTGATGTTGCAGCAGTTCTCCATGCTGGTGGAAAAGTTTGTGAAATGTATGTATGAACCAGTATTGGAAAATACCTACATTCACAAAAAATAGCTTCTCCAAACACACCTTGTCCCTGGATGTGTGTTTCAGTGGTGCAGGTGTGGAATGGAGCAGCAGCACACAAGGAACCTCCAGCGGGGCTCTGCTGTGTGCAGCAGAAGGCAGCATGGCTGGAGGGCGGACAGTGCGGTTGGGTACCAGTGCTGAATGCACTGTTAATAACCTGACCACTTCTGTGCCCTTCCTTCTTATTTCTGATGGGGAGCAGGGAGAAAAGAGACAATGTGTCCTGTGTATTAAATGGAAACTAACCCAAATAGCTTCTAAAATACGCTCGGCTAATTGTTCAGGAGTAATTTCCAGACCGAGAGTTACATTGTAATAATTGTGAATAATGACTGAACCACAAAAAAAGGTAGATGGCTTGCAGACATTTTGTGAACAGAAAATGAGGCTAAACTCATTGAATAAATTAATTGCTATGGATTATTCCCTCGGCTTTAATCTGCCGCCTGCTGAAAGAAATCTGTGCAAACAGAAAAGCCGGTCCATAGCTCTCATTTTGAAATGTGGCTGCTTTGCACTGAATAGGAGAGAAAAGAGGCCTGAAAGGCTTTTTGCTGTGTTGTAATAATGTATCACGCTTGTAATACAATTTTCACCTTCAACGTTTTACCTGCCCTTTGGGATGGGGCAGTTTTATAATCCCATTTTATTAGCAAGAAGCAGATGGAGAGCCTGCAGGGAGGAGAGGCCATTTCTCCCAAGGCCACACATTGTCTCTTTGGCAGAACTGGAGCTGGAGTTTGGGATTTTGCAGTCCCTGGCTGATGCTTATGAAATTCTTCTTTTTGAAGGCTTCTCTTTCCTAAAAAAACACACTCACTGAGAGATGAGCAAAACAACCCTAAGCTGATTTGAGGCTTTGCCAGTGAGAATTTGGAGAAAAGAAGAAATGAGAAGACAAGTCCTCCAGTCCTCCATTTTAGAAGATCAGTCCTGGTAAAGAGGAATTATATATTAAGACCCAGACAGATCCTCTCAGATTTACTATCTCAGAGGACAGTGAAAGCTAAGTGTTTTTCTGTGAGGATTATGATTACCTGACAGGGCCTTATCGTTACCAGGAGAAATGACCCTGGTTTAGGAATGATCTGTTCATTTATACATAGCTGTTGCTTTTTAATAGTGCAGTCTTTTCTTGCTGCTATGAATATTAATAAAAATAAAACTAAGGTCCATGTCTTTACTTGGATGAAATCTGCCATTTAGAGCATACTTTGAAGGGCCTTTAGATTAATCTCTGGGTTTTATAAGCTGCTGGCAGCGATTTATGTGGATGTTAGACCAGAGGTCCTACCAGGCATTGCACACAAGCTGTCTGTAACACGTCAGCTCAGGGCAGCCTTCCCCCCTGGCTTGGTTTGGTGTGGCCAGGTGCCTTCACAGGATGTCCTTGAGCTGGAAGTGCTTTGTGACAGCCTGGCAGCTCAGGACAAGGCCTTTGCTGTTAATGGGGCTCGGAGTGGTGTCACTATGCTCAGATTTATGCACTGTGTAGGTCATCCTTTGGAGGAAGCACTGGTGTTGCTCCTTGTGCTGAGGCTGATGTCCCCTGTTGCTGTTATTTATAGCTGGGCACTGTGCCCCTGCTGCTCACTCAGCAGTGGGAACCTTGAGCTCCAGTCCAACTCGCACTGCATGACACAGCAGCTGATGTGCTGCAGGGCTGGGTTAGGGCTGGAGCAGGAGATTCTGCTGAACAGAATGCATGTACCCCATCTGGTACCATTGCATCCACTCAGTTTATCAAAACAGATTCTTCCCCTCCATTTGATAAAGTCTAATGGAGCTGAACAAGAACCCAACACCAACGTGAGCTGTGTGACAGCTGAGTTGTCTGTTGCGGGAACTATCCAAAGGCTGCGCCCTCTCCTACAGGTTCTGTTTTCTGGCAGCTCCTTCAGAAAAGCCACTTTCCCATTGTGACTGCTGTTGCTGGAACACAGTTACCAAATACTGGCTTTGACACTGTGCTGTTTTGTGCTGCTGCTGTTGGCTTGTTTAGTGCATCCCTCTGTGCACCCCTCAGCTCCCACTCTTTGCAAAGGCCCTTTCCTCCTAGGACTGCCATTCTCAGAGCTGCCCACCCGAGCACCCCCAGAGCACTGCTGTGTGGCTGCTCCAGGCCCAGCTCTGCACCATGGAGGGGCTTTGTCCCTGCTGACTTCTTACCAAGAAAACCTCCTGGTTTCCTTCTGCTGCTTCAAACACTCACTGAGAGTCCAACTTACAGCATGAAATGACACCAACAGAAAGAAACAGAAGTACGTGTTGTTTCCCGATGTGCCTGAAGCCGTAAAGTGATTTGTATACAAATGAAAATCAAGATTAATCAAAATCTCTTTCTGCACGTTCAGGTGGGTGAAACTCCCAGCAGCAGTGGCAGAAGCACACTGCACTGAGTTCTGCAGAACAATGTCAGTCTTTTTAATACAATGCAGTTCCCTCGAAGTTACATTTTCTTCTTCTAATTTATTTGCATGAAAAAGATGGCATGGCATAAATCATCCTGTGTAGGTGGCTGGGTTATTTGCATTTCAGAGGTTGTTTTTAACTTTGTATTAAAAAGGAATTTGCCATTGAGAAGCTCTGGGAGGTGCTAACTTTTTGTGTCCAGTGATTCTCAGGAGGTGGTGAAAGACATTCTGTCTGCTTGGGACAAACCTACCCCAGTCTGGATCTTTCTTAAAAAACAGCAACAACAAAAACAACAAAATGAGAAACCAAACTACTCACTTACAGCAAAGGCCGGGAGCAGCGCGCTCTGCAGGTGGCTCCATGGGGTTATGGGACATCTTGGACTGGCACTGGGGCCTGACAGCATCTCATAGTGTACCTGGTGCTGCTCCTCCTCATGGATGGGCCTGGGGCTCTGGAGGGCCTTGGTGAGGCTGCATGTGGCTGTTTCCCACTAAAGAAGAGTGATGAGAATCTGTACCTTAGATTCAATACAGCATGGAGCACACAGGGACCAAAGCAGCAGAGTCAAATGTATTTTATTAGTGATGAGCTTAGGCTGTGCATGAAAGAGCACATCTGACGTGTTAAATACATTGTATTTCCCTTCAGGAAGGGAGTACGCAGAGGCAGAGGCTGGCAAATTGAGCTGATTAGCTCAGCATATCAGTGCTGAGAGTGGCATAGACAAAAGGTCAGTGGTGGACTGGGGATAGAAGGGGCTGGAGAGGAGCAGCCCCCAGCTGCAAGCAGGACAGTGCTCACAGCTCCTTAAAGATACGGGGAAATTGATCGCCGCTTCATTATCCTCCTTGCTGATTCATCTGCCCATCAGCCTTCCAGCAGTTTCTTACTGCTGCTCTCAGCTTACTCTCTATTAGAATGGATCTGTGGTCAAGTGGTCCTTAATGATACACAAACATCCTAATAC
The DNA here is from genome assembly GCF_039878825.1 of Excalfactoria chinensis. Classification (NCBI taxonomy): domain Eukaryota; kingdom Metazoa; phylum Chordata; class Aves; order Galliformes; family Phasianidae; genus Excalfactoria; species Excalfactoria chinensis. Next base: position 734,236 of record NC_092837.1, read on the forward strand.
ATTGTAAATTGAATCCCGGAGCTGGCTGGGACTGACTCTAAGTGCCTGGCACTTCCTGAGTCCCGGCTACCTGATAACCACAGGGAGAGCTGTAATGTGACCATTATTGTTCTCCCTCCTTACACAGAACTGCTCCTTTCCAGTTCTCCTCTCGAGATGGCTCCCTTAGCACTTGAGGTGGTGCACACAGCTTTCACCAAGTGGGACTCTGACCTGTTTCTGCTTGAATAATGAGTCCTTTGTTTGTTGTTCTATTGACAGCTCCTTTTCTTTCTGTGTGGGCAACTGCCCTCCAGCTCCTCCAGGAATGTTTCCTGCATCATTGCAGTATCTGTGTTCACGTTCTGCATACAGGCAGGTGGAGAACGATACTGCATATCCTATAAATGAGTATCCGTGTCTGTTCTGTCGTATCCTCATAATTTATTGGTTACCTTAGGATATTCATAGAGATGCAGGTGTTGATTTCCTATTTTCGCAACTATCTGTTTTATTGGAATTAGTACTCTTTTGGTTGAGGTGCTTTCTTTTGTCTACGGCTATTGCACTTTGGTCTTTGATCTCCTCAGATCTTGCAGACTGAGTGGGCTGGGGTTTGGCCACTGCTCGAATGAGAGATTTATAGGAATTCCGTGATGCTGACAGGTATTGTTTGGGACTGAAGATGGCACCTTCTGCTTGGAGTCAACGCTGAACAAGTACCCTGGTGCAGGGGGTGTGCAATGCTGCAGGCTCTGGCTGTGGAGGAGCTGCAAAACACATCCTACGTGCCTCAGAGTGTCTCAGCCAAAATCAAATGTATGTAATCAGTCCTGCATTCAAAAGCTTCAGAGAATGTATTGTTACTTTTCACTCTCTCCTGTAATGTAGCACTGGGGATTTCAGTGCACAGCCATTCTCAGGAGAATGGAGGGGAGGAGTGTCCGTACCGAAGCAGCGTGATGCCAGCACTCCTCAACGTGTGCCTGCTGCGGTGTGCTGGTTTAAAACAGGAACCACTGCTGGCCTGCTGGGCATCTGGGAGCTCTCACCTGAACAGGGCATGGGTTGGTGCACTGTACGGCAGCTGTCCCTTCCCATAGGAATGCAATGCTCTGTGCTGCAACCATGACTGATGCTGGGGCAGGTGTGGGGCTTGTGGGAAGTGCCCTCTTGTGCTGCACAGGAATGCTCTGAGTTGGGAGATTTCCCTGTACCAGTGTGGAAAACAGGTGAAAAACTGGCCATTGATTTCAAAGCACTGTGGGACTATGATAACAACGTTCTCCAGCCACTCCCATTTGCCATTAGTGAGTGACCCCTTAATCACATCAGCAAGTAATCACTCACACAAGTAATCCTATTGACACCACTTGTGCTGGAGCCACATTGTTATAATTTAGCAAATAACTACTCAGTTGTTTAGAATATAAATTCTTCTAATTTATGTAGGATTGGAAGGCATTTCCATCTCATTCATTAAAGAAAACATAGTGAATTGTCACTTGCTTTGCACATCCAGGAAAAGGCAGTTTTTAGGCAGCACAATGCAATAAATAGAACACACCTTTTTCTAGCAGAAGTAATGTGAGTTTCCCAGCCAACGTCTCCTGTGTTTTTCTGTTGCCTAAAGGGTAAACTTGGGCTGAATTGAATGCTGGCTTCCTCCCAGGTAAGTCACCATCAGTGGAGAAGACCATTTGTTTTGAACGCTGTTGTTGTTTAGCTGGTGGTGGGTGGCTCCATCCCGCAGAGCTGCCTGTGTTCATAGAGCTAATGTGAGCAGGAGAAAAGGAAAGTTCTGCCAGAGACCTGCTGATACACTGCTTGGGTCATTCACAGGGTGTAACAACGGCTGTGACAACCCGTTGTACTTTTTGTAGACTGAGGTATGACTCTGCTTGTTTGGAAGCTTGGAACCTGGCTCCCCATCCCTGGGCAGTCCTGCAGTTCCCACCAGTGGCACTTCACCCCAAACACGTTTTCCCAAGCAGGGATGCAGCACTCAGCTCGGTGCTGGAATGCTGTTTTTGTCTCTTCTACCTTTCTTCTTGTTGCTAAGTAAATAGTAAGAACATTCCTAACTGGAAAAGAGAAGCTTCACAGAAGAGATTGTTTCTTATTCAGTACATTCTCTCACACTTGGGATATTGATGCACTTTTTGGTAAGTCCGTTGTCCATCTCCCCCCCTCCCCCCCCTTTTATTTTATAGGAAAAATGGTGCTCCAGCTGCTATTTGTGCTTAATCTCCTGAGCAGCAAAGGAAAATGGCTTAAAATATATATATATATATCTCTGGAGTAACACAGGGAGAAAAACAAACTGATAACTTCTGACAGACTGATGGCTCCTTCCTTCATCTAAATCTTTATAGATTAGCGTGTCTCTTCTTTCATGGATATGTTTGTTTGCACTGTATCATCTAACCTAATCTGTACGGGAAGTATATTTATCCTAAAGCAGCGGGGCACTCGTACTGCTTGCTTGTCACCAAGAATAATGGACAGGAAAGGTAAGATAATTTCAACCATATTAAGGGCTGAGGGTGACTATGGGTGTTTTGATATGGGATGCTAGGAGTGAATAAACTGAAATGCTTTTGTTACATATTTCGCTAATAAAATAGAGCTTTTGTTATGGTTTCTTCCAGTGTTTCCTCTGTTGCACTGCTGAGCCAGGCAGGAGGGCTGCTTGAGGATAGGGTGACACTGAGGGTTGGCTGGGAGCCCCAGGTTGGGCTGACCTGGGAAGGAAGGGGTGAGTATGTGGGACCCCCCAGCAGGACAGGGTTGGAGCCTCCCCAGGTTGCTGCCTCCCACAGAGCCCCAGCCTGTAAATGGAAGACAGCACTGAGCGAGGGGAGACATCACTGGGCACACCAGCACCAGGGATGAGGCAAAGTTCCCAGTGTCAAAGGTGACAATTAACTGGGCTCTTTTACTTTTTTTCCCTAGTGTTTTGCTGATGAAGCTGACCATCTCCAGAAGCTACCTCCTGCCTTTGTTCAGTGACCAGCCCTTCTGCAGGTGAGATGATGTTATCTTCTGCTGTTTGGTATTCAGGTGTGGAAGGAGCCCTTCAGCAGTCCTGCTGCTTTGTCAGATGTCCCCGTTTTCTGCGCTTCTGATTCTCCCTTTTTCAGTAACTCTTCATTACTGCCTTTACTACCTTTCATCTACTGATTTCACAGCACTTCCACAATTGTCAGGAGTGATTTGAATTCTGATCCTGCCCTCAGAAGTGCCTGCAACACTTCCAGCTTGCAGTCATCAACAATTGTACCTGTGTTGTCTCTGCTGCAGCGTCGGAGTCTGTGCAGGAACATCTGGGAGCCACTTGAGCTGTCCTTCAGACCCACAGGGGACACTCAGAACACTTTGGTGATTTTCATTGTATTCGTTCCGACTTTACATTAATTTTATTTAGACTTTGCATGTTGAGCTGTACTTGTGAGCCCGCATTAGGGAACTGCACATGACACCTTGCTCACATGGGGTGCCATGCCTTGTATTTCCACAGCAATGAGCTCATTTCCCCCTTGGTGCATTCCCTCCCCACCGTGGCCTCCCCTTCCCTGCCCAAATCCTCCCAAGATTTGACGTCTTTTATATTTCTTTCTTCTTGAGAAATGTATAAACTCACCTTGGCTACAACTCTTGGGCCACCGCCTAACCTTCGAGGTGATGACAACTTGATTGGTGAATCATAGATTTCAGTACCTCTGAAGCTGTGATTTCTAAATGCATCCTTTCAGATAGGAATGGTGTTTCTCTATTTTGTGTTTAATTTACTCTGATGTCTTTTCATTATTGAAAATCTTTTCCACTGTAATATGAAACAGATGTATACAGGAACTGGCCATTTACATTGTGTAGTGTGTAAATTATGGACCCAAAGTCTTGGATGCTGCAGAAATTCTATCAGTGATATTCCTGGCTAGACAATGTTTGGAGTCAAACTACCACAACCTGCTGACTGGGCTCACACAGGCACACACACTCTCTTCTCTTCCCAAATCTGTTTTGTTTGGGGTATTCTAGGGTCTATAACCTCTACTGCTGCTCAGGCAGCCTCTCTCATGCCTCTTTGCTATTCTGCCAAGTTCTTAACTTCCTGCTCATCTTGTTCTTTGCTCTATGGGTTATCACTCTGCCCCACACCCTTTCTGGGCTGCTCTGGTCCTGTGAGCTGCCTTTCCTTGCCCTTACATGCAGCATTCCAGCCTGAAAGCTTCCCCTCATCCCAGAGCAGTTCTGCCTGGAGGCTCATTGCCATCCTGATCAGGCATTTACATGCTTCAGCAGGTTCTCGAAATTAAAAGCCTGTTTAAGAGTGCTGTGACACTTTATAAATCATATATCATATGGACTGTTCGCTGTACACAGATCACAACAAAGCCATTTTTCAGCTTGCTGGGTGCTTTTCCTCAAGCTGCTGCACAATGTATTGCTAACGAGGCCATGGGGTGGCCCAGAGCCACCACCTTACTCCTTCTCTTTTCCTCTCTTTAACCTCTTTAGGATTACTGGTCTTACAAGGCCATAGTAAACTGAATCTTATCTGTGTTGGAGACTTCACTGAAAATGATGAATGTATTTTTTGTGCAGAAAAGTGAATGCTGTGCAAGTAGGTGAACTGCATATGTTTTGTATAGCATCTGATATACATCTGCCTCACAGATGCATGGCTTAATGGGAAAACCAACTGCTAGTTGCACACAGACTTGCTTAATGTGCCTCATTGAGTCCAATTTAATCTACCTGCAAGGAAACAGAGCTCACCTCCATCCCTAGATTGTTCCTACTCCCGATAAATCCAATTTGAAAGTCTAATCTGCCACTGAAAAATCTTAGCCTTAAAAAGGAGGTTAGTCCTGTTAAGAAGTTTGCGGACAATTGTTCAACACATCCTGGGTAGCAAAGTCCTTTGGGGTCCTCCATGTGACTTGAATGGGAGTTCAAGCAAACCTCCTGCCACAAAAATAGACCAAATCAATACTTCGATTCATCCCACGGAATGGAAAGTGTGATAATGTGCTAAATGCTACTTTGGCTTCTGATATACTTTTTACATTATAAGAACTGATGAAGCATTTAATGGGAGAGAAGAGAAAAAAACAACTAGTCAGGGAGTGCTCCCCTAGGCTGCTGAGTACATGTGGTGTGATAAAATACTATTATTAATCTCAGCTGGGGGCAAATGATGGATTCACAGTAGAAAGAATCAAAGCCCATGCAAACAAACCACAATCACGTGGAAAAACATCTCAAACATAAATGCAAAAATTACGGATGTTACATGAAGCTTTGTGGGAAATGGTCCCAAATACAGCCAAACATTGAGCAAAGTTTTGAATGCAATTACTTCTCTTTTTTCTCCTTCCTCAGGTGGCTCTCAGTGTGGTATTCCCCATTCCCAGCTCATTTTCTGCATTGTTGCTCCCCTTCCCACAGCCTGCAGCCCATCCCTCATGTCCTGCTTTGTTCACAGTGCAGAAGCCAGGGCTGCACATTGCCCTCCTGCAGGGACAGAGGTGGCAGAGGCTCCCAGTCCCATGGCCATGGTCCCCTCCAGCCCTTGGGTGCTGTGGTGTCCCTGGTGAGGCTCTCCCTGGTGTTGTGTGCTGGAGAGCAGCAGCTCGGGAAGACCATCCAGAAGAGGTGCTCCTGTAATGCTGTGATTTGTTTGGGCTGAGTCTCTATAATTTATTTCATCTTAAATCAATTTAGAGCATAAATAACGAAGCACCTCTTAATGGCCCTTGGGCCAGGCTGGGGTTGAAGTGTGTAGTGCAGCACATGGAATGGAAGGAGCATCTCCCATTGTGACAGCTCCTTGCAGGGCAGGAATAAGTCAGCCCTATTATTGGCTCAGACTGCTCTCAGATCCCTGAAGTCAAATCCCCCCGGTTTAACACACACCAGTGTTTTAAAAGCTGCCTCCTCCTTTTCCTCAATTTCTGCATTGCTTTTAACTTCAATCAAAAAAGAGTGCTGCAAAGAGCAAAAGCTGGGGATGGAAGCTGACTCAGGGCTGAACTGCTGAGGGCTCCCTGTCTGCTTGCAGCATTCTGGCTGGAGCTCCAAGCTGCTGCTGGGGTGGTGCTGGGTAAACCCTTCCTTCATTCCCATGCAGATATTACCTCATATTTCTGATCTGAATTTCACATTGTCTTCTGGGAACTGTGATACTTTTCTGCTCTGGAATGATGCAATTACAATGATGTGTGTGCTGCTACAGCTGCTCTCCTGCACTGAGTGTCACGTTTCCTAATTCCTGAGACAATATGGGAAGGTTTAGCACAATCGCATCCATTAAAACCAACCACTGCTATGATGGCAAAGCTCTTCACAATGCCTCAGATCTGTAATTTGCACATGAATCCCAATCAGTTTTCTGTATCTCTTGGATGGGAATGAAACAGAGATCACTCATTCAGCACAGCACCTGACAGCTCAGTGCCCATGCACAGAGTGCTCCTCACTGTGCTCTGGCCCACCCCACCTCACCTTGGGCTGTACATGCAGATGTGATCCCCCATGGGATGTTATTTCACAACAGGAAAATCAGCACACTGTTAAGCAAATACAGTCGTTTTCTGATGGTCAGATGTACAAGGCTGATGGAGGCTTTCTGGAGAGGGAGTTGAGCTGTGTGAGCTGTTGGCTTGGTGCTGCTGCTCCTCCTGTTCCCCTCTCCTGTTTTCCTTGCATGCAGGCAGCCTTCCTTGTAACAAATGACTCTGTGCCCACCATCACTTCATTGCAGCATCAGGAAGAAACAGATAGATGTTGACGTTTACCTGGGTAAGATAAATAGTGATTGGGTGGTGGGTTTCTTGTCTGAAGATGGATTGAGCAATAGAAGCCATTTTCCCTTGCACTTTTCTTTTCAGGTGGCTGAGAAGCAATTTCAAGCAATGGAAGTTTGGGCCCTGTAACGTTCATCATGTCGGCTCTAGGAGAGAAATTAGTCACAGTGTGAGTAAATAATGGAGAAGGTGCAGAAGGCAGAGCGAGGCAGCATTTTTCTCCACCTTTTGATTGCTACAATGCAGAAGGCATTGCCAAGGAGAAGTGCAATCTGCAGCGTGGTTGCCTTCCTCTGCAAAATGTGGCCCTAGTGCTGGGCAGGAGATCACCGTCTAGGAATGCCTTCTGGTTTTACAGCCAGGACGCCCTCTGATTTTATAAACAAATCTTTTAGCAGCTATCAGGGCTTTCCCATAGCTCTGCAAAAGTTGCTGTTTGCAGTCCCTCCTGGTTTCCTATGGACCAGGCAGTGCAGAAAGCCATGGAAGCATCAGCACATTCAGGCTGCAGGACAGCATGGCTGAGAGTTTGGAGCTCTATTCCTGCTTTTTGGGTTGAAAGGAAAACATGCCATATATGCAGTCAAGGTCTGGGGACTTCTCTGAGTCAGCTCATTATAAACCTAAAGTTAATTCCTTAACCCACTGCGTGGTTTCTGCTGAGGGACCACTGCCTCTCTGCCCAACACTGTGGATGAAAGTTCCTGTGCTCTTCTGGGGTAAGAGTAAATGACTCTTAATATTTGAGTTGTTCTTTCATGTGTACCGCTTGCCTATACTGATGGAAAGAATGTTCTATGCTTACTGTAACTGCTGGAAGCACAGATTTCATAGGATGAAAGAGCAAAACAACAGAGAACTGTTGGGGGTTTCAGTTGGAGGAAACTGAATCCCATAAACAGAGTTCTGTAGGTGTATCTCCCAGCTATCTGTTGCCTCATCAAAGATGCACTGTGCAACGATTTCTGGTCTGTGCTCTGACCTTGAATGGAGGTTTGTGGCTGCTCGTGCCACACTTCCCTTTCATCTCAAGGCCACGGGAAAATTACTTCTGCTGCAACTTCTCCTTCATATTCATTCATCATTTCCATATGGTAACAGTGCCGTGGTGCCATGTGCTGTGCAGCTCAGCCGTGCTGGGAGCTGCCAACGTTAGAATCAATTTTTGCTCTGAAGCAGCAATGAGGAGCTGCTTCGTGTCACGCTGCAAAGAAATGAGCTCTGGCTCAAAAGCGGTTGATTCTGTTTTCCCATTCCTCATATCTCCTTGGGATCTCGGAAAGTTTTTTGATCATCTTGGACTGGAAGGATGAGCTTTTGATGATTTCCTCTGAATATCATTTGGGGGTTACTTTTCTATGTATAGCCAATAGCCTATTTTGTGAGGTCACAGGAAACATGTTTCTGTGAATCGACTTAGTTCGTTTCTACCACTACTGAGTCTGAATGTGAGGAGCTGTGTGATAACTGCAGGGTGGGATGGTGAAATCTGGCACAGATCTGGCTTTTGATTTTCCTGTTGTGTGTCAGTCTAACTATTATGCAGATGTTTTGGACTGTGGCTGGTGGCTGCCCTGGTGATGCCAAAGGGCTTAGGTCTGCAGTTAATAAAGACCTAGACTTGGGTTGATGGAGCTCTGCTACCCCCTCTGATAAGGAGATCCCTGGGAGCGCAGCACGCTTCTCTTGCTAAGACAGAGAAAGTGGTTGTGATGGAAAGCACTTGTGGCCCTGAAACATGACAGTTTGGGACGTTTCTCAGTTAATGAGATTTTTCTCAACTTACAGCCTACCTGTTGAGCAGCCTGACCCAGCCCACTACTTGTACACACTGGTGGTAGCATCCCTGCTGGGAAAGGACATGGGGCATGGGACTCAGATCTGCATAGGGCAGCATGAGCACTGCTGCCAGGGATGTGTGTGGTCCTCATCCAGGTGTGAAGTGGTAGGGGTAGAAGCTCCCCACCAAAAACTGCTTACATACAGAAACCCACATGAATGGGCCTCAGGAGTGATTTATTGAGTTCATGCTTCAGAGACCCTGCAGTAACTAAATCTGCACCTTTACAGAGCTGGCACTAAATCTATGGAAATAACTCACTTCAGAGAGCTGACTGTTTCTTGGCTACAGGATCAGTGAGTGCCCAGGTGCAGCTGGTCCATCTGGGCCAAGGCAGCAATACTCAAAGCAATACTTTCTATGCCTGGGCAGTGGTGGTGGCAGCAGGTAGGGGCATGTGAGTCCCCATCACTGGGATGTGCCTGGGCCAGGAGCATCCCAGGAGAGCTGCCCAGGGGCCATGCTGGAGGTGTCAGACCCAGCTCAGGAGACAGGTGATGTCTGGGGGCTTACAGGGGAGCAGTGCCAGCACTGGGCCAGTTTATGTTTCCCAATACTGCCAACAGGCCTGCTTCCCCACATCATGCTGTGCTGGGATCCCAGCTCTGTGCTCACAGCCAGAATCCCACTGTGGGAGTGGGGACGGTCTGATGCTAAAAATGTGATAGGCAGAGCTGAGGTGGCGGCTTTCCAAACCAGAGGGTTTCTGACACTGCCATGTGGGAGCTCTGCTCTCACCCAGCCCTCACTGCTGTCTGTTCCTCTGGAGTGCTCGGGCGGCTCTGCAGGCTTTGCCTACAGGAGGGATTCACTCATGGATCAGATGCCACAGCATAGAGAGGATGAATCTCTGCAAAACATGGAGAAGCAGAGGCAGAAGATGTAGGGGGAAAAGAAAGATATTTGAATTTGTTACTAAGAGCAGTGAAATAAACATGGGAACGTTTCCCAGGAGCAGAGCTTGTTATGGTATATCTGTAAAATGGCAGAGGGTCACATGGATGGTATTTGCAGAAACATGTCACTCTCAGTCATGAGCTGCGGTGCTGCTGCTCTGTGCCAGCTGGATGAAACACACCAGAGAAATTCACTGCACACCAGCACAGTGCTGAGCATTTCCAACGTGCCATGATAAAAAGAAAAAGATTATTGCAGTCACAGCATATAAGTACAGTTATTTGATAAAGGCAATTATGAGAATATTAAATTGGGAAACGTTAACTTTGATGAATTGTGCAATGTTTGCTCCCCTTGTATTGAAGTGTGGTTTCAGGTTTCTCTTGGTAAGAAACTTGAAGACTGGGTGCACATTAACACGAGGCACATTTCCATCTCTTCACAGCAATGACTTGGCCAGCATGATTCGGATTCTGAACTAAACACACAGGGTGCAAACAGTCATTGCAGAGTGAGGCCTGGGTGGTTGGCACAGATGAGTGCAGGCTCTTTCATACAGATCTCTGGGACCTCACATCAGGTAACCCCCCTCCTGTAATCAGCATCTTCTCAGCACGTGCACTGAGACGTACCCACCTCTTCCGTATGGGCTTTCACACAGTGCACCCACACACTTCACACAACAATGTGTCTTACGCTGTTCTGATTGTGCTTCCAGAAAGATCCCTTTGGAGATCTCTAAACTGATACATAGCAGCTGCTTTTTTCTTTTTACATCTGATTTTACACAAATTTTGTTGTTTTTTGTATTTGTTTTTTTTTTTTTTAAATCATGTTAGTGATCTGTCTTCAGCTCCATTGGATGCTCCTGCCATACTTCACAGCTGGGTACTGGCATACGCGGTGTAGTTCTGATAAAACATGTTTCCTGTACCATACATCACTCCCAATTTATTTAGCAGCTCAAAGCTGCTGCAGTGGTAAAGGTGGTGATATATCTGCTCCATTCTTTGAGGCACAAACACAATACTTCTACTTGGTTTGATCCACTCAGGTCCCTCCACACCCAGTGATCACAGTATCACAGTATCGTGCGAGTTGGAAGGGACCTTAGAGATCCTCGAGTCCAACTCCCGGGATTCGAGCCCTCTGTGTAGCAGAGCAGCATTTCTGCCACTTACGCCACAGAGGGGATTCGAACCCCGGGCCTCTGGTGTTGCAAGCAGCAACTTATACCACTGCGCCACCGGAGGCACACTGGAAGCACTGGGATACTGGAAGCTGTGCTGGGATGTGATGGCCCCAGTGTGCCTGCACAGTCCCAGAGCAGTGCTGGCAGTGGATTGAGTGGGCAGTGCATCTCTGTGTACACCTCTGGTATCTAATCAGGCAGAAATCATGCATGCAGGACTTATCAGGATGCGTATCCTGGGCAGATGGTACCAGAGGAGAAATGTGCTCTATGTTATGTGTTGTTTGTGGCTACACTTCATGATTCTGTGAAGCAGAGCTGTGCTGCAAAGATGCAGAGCTAGATCAGTTCATGCTATGAGATGTCATTGATCCCTTCTCTTTCCTTGACCATGCCAAGGCTGCCTGCAGAATTTGGATTTGTTCTTTTAAGTCATAGTTTAAAATTCAGAATAATTATTCTGGCTCTTGGGGGTTGTTGTGATTCATTTGTACTTCCAAAGGATTTTTACATCTTCAGAGAGCTTTTTGTTAGTCAACTTTATTGCATAAGTAACCCAGAAAATGACACCCAATAATACTCCCCATCTCTCCCCCCCCGCCTCCTCCAGCCCAACCCCCTAAAAAAACCCTAAAAAAAACCAGAAAACAGAAAGAAACGGTGCAAGCAAGTTGTAGGTGTTTTACCTGGTGGCATTTTCCTTTCTCAAGAACTTAATACAGAAGCAGCATCCTATGCCGGCATCTGCAGGATGTGGATCTCCAGAGTCTGCAGCCGTACCCACCTCATCCCTTGGGTGCTTACTGGGCTGGGAAAAGCAAACAGGAATTGGGCCTTTGAATTGACTCATGGGCATCTTGGGACTCAGGTCATGCTTCAGATGATGTGGATGAGCAGCATGGGGTCCTCCAGTACCTGTGTCTTAAGGACCAGCATAAGGCTTCTGAAGAGCAGCTCATCTTTGCACGTAGGCTGTATAGAGCTGTTGTCCTCATCTGGAAAGCCTTGCCATAGCAATAACAAGAATACCAATGCAATATGTGCATGTGAGTTAAAAACTGGCTTTTGGTCATTGCATTTAAGTAGGCTGATAGAAAAGCCCATGACTGAATTGATTATGGCTTTTTAAAAGTACGGTGGTACTTCTTGAAGTCTCCTCAATGAAACCCGATCTGTTGTTTTCCTTTAGACACAAGGGACAAAATAGATGTAAAAGAGTTTCTTTGACAGGGAACAGTGCCCATCTCTGTTAACCACTGACTGGAAACAGGGCAGAGCGGGCAGTCCCAGTGGCTGCAGACCATGGAAGCTGAGGTGGCACTGCGCAGCGTGCTGTGCCTGGGCGGAGAGCACACAGCCAAGCAGCTCTTCAGGGAGACACAAACTGAGACAGGCCAGCCTTCCAAGGGACACAGCTCTCACTTCATCTCAGGGGAATGCGAGTGTATTAGACAAAAGATACTATCTGAGAGAGACATGGGACTCAGCTCTGATTTCTTTGCGTATCATTTTACTTTGAGTGCCAGTGCTACAATCCCAGCAATGCAGAGATGCAACATTACCACACTCGCCTTAAGGAACAGAGGTGATCCAATCCTTAGATGGAAGTAATTGTTATGTTGAAAAGTGACATTTGGGTGACATTTTCAAGATAGCAGAAGAATAGTAATTAAGTGATTTTTATGGAGTAGCACTGCTTAACCACCCATTTCCATGCGCCTTTGAGAAGTGCAGATGTGTCATCATCCTCTGACAGAGGCTTGGCAGAGTTGGAAGGACATTGGATGATGCTTTCAGCCTCTGAGCCTTAAGTCTCAGCATAGAAAAACTCAGCAGATAGTTTAGTACGAGTCCCTAACAAACTTCTGTGGTGTCTGGCAAAGAACTGTAGGGCTCACCCTCGGGCCACAGCATCTTCACTGGCACAATTGTGCACTGAGGATTTCACAGTCAATTACATACTGCCAAACTCACTTTTTATTGAACAGTGCTTGTCTCTAACTCATTAATGGAGACTTGATGAGACAAATTTACAAGAGATGACAATGGAATGAAAGCTGTAGATAAAGATCTCCTGAACTTGGCCTTCTGCAGACCATTATGCTCTCTGATGAACGATTTCAAGACATGTCTATCAGTTGCTGGTAATGCAGACTGAAAGTGAATGTGTCTGCATCAAGACCGAGGAGGTGAAGGCTTCGGCGAGTTAACATGCACTCTTGTCCATTGGGTTACATGTCTACCCTAAAGACTATGAGATTCGACAGCTTTTATTGCCTTTGACATCCACTGTTGATCCATCACTTCTCGGGAATAAGAAACGTGCTCTGACTATCAAAACCTTCATGGTCTGAAACACTTTCTGTTTTCCAAAGAACTTGAACTCCAACTGAAATGAGATAAAATTGGTTTGTATTAGTGCCAAGGAGCTGAAATCAAAAGGTCATTTATTGCTAATAAATATTAAGGGAAAACTGGAAAGTCTGATACCCAAGAAAAAGCATGGTTTGCTGTGAAGTGAAAGGTGACCCCTGCTCAGTGTGTGTGCACATAAATACTCTGTGCAACGGCCTGTAAGCAAGCTGCATGCAGGCTGCCCAAGATGGCCATGTACCTGGTGTGAATCCTATCATGAGGAAGATTTTCTCTATTCACCCTTAATCTGCCATTCATGTTTGTATATAACTTTACCATATCCTCTCCAACAGCACATATAAATATCACAATTATTTAGCATTTGATAGGCCATGAAATGTTAAGAAAAGCACCCTCCTCAGTTAGAACATCAAAAAATCCCCTGTAGAGGAATGGCTGGAGGAGTGCTGACCTCAGCTTGTTGGCTGATAGAAATCAGCCTTCGGGCAGATCTACACCTGCAATTACAGAACTAGATCTCTCTATGTGTGTGCTATTGGGAAAGGTGAAAAGTAACTCCTGATCTTCCATGGCAGGCAGCTGCTGTCCCTTTGTGGCACAGGAGTGGCCCTGCTTGTATTTGATTTCCTTTGATGCAGAAATGGGGCTGAGGAAAGCTGCTATAGGAAAAAAGTGAGTAGCACAAACCATGATTAATATGAAATAACTAATTGGGCTGCAGCTCTGGAGAGTGGTGCAAGGCTCTGAGACAACAGAGGCATAAAACTTTCCATTTGTTCATTTGAAGTGAAGGACCACTTCTGTGCAAGTTTCTTATTGGTTTGCTGCGGGAAGGCCAGCTCCATTTTCTTGCTGCATTTTGTTTGCAAATGTTAGAAGGGTGATTCTCTAGGTTACTTAATGAACATGCCAAATACCTAAATACTGATCATTGCATTGGCTGCATTATGGGAAGAGGAATTTTCAGCCAAATCATCTTTTTTTCTAAGGCCTTCTCAGTGGATGACACAGCTGGGCACACAGCTGCAGTGCTGCAGCATCCGGGAACTGCTAAGGTGCACAAAAATATTTGCTTTGAAAAATCAGACTGGAAATCTGAGGATGCATTTTTTGTCTGCTCAGGTTGTGATTGTGATGGGTGAGAAACTGCTTTGCCCCCTGCAGAAAAGTTTTAGCTTTATCCTATTCCCTGCTCAGCAGCACCGAGCTGGGTCTTTTCAATAGTTGTTTGGGACCAGGGGAGGAGATGCAGTCTCAGGAGTGTGGATGCTGCACACTGTGGGTCCTGGGAGCCCTCTGCTTCCTGCTGCAGTGATCTCTCCCTCAGCAGCACAGGAAGGAAGGTTCTGTTTACAGCCAATGGGATTTTAATGGAGTGAATATTTGTCTGCATTCGGGGGGAGTATTTGTTCCATTGGAGCTCTGAATGGTGTTTGGAGACAGCAGAAAGCCCATTGCACACGTGGAAGCTCAGTTTGAAGTAGAGCTTTACAAGAGGTGCAGCTCTGAGCCAGCACTGCGCCGTGCACACACAGCTTCTTGCAGAGCCATGCGTGGTATCACTGAACTGTGCTGGGCTTGGGATGCAGCACTGTGATCTGCTCCTTTCCCATGCACAGAGCTGGCTTCAGGATTACATGTTACAGATAAGTTAAATGCATGGAAATACACCATCAAACCTACTGCAAACACAAACCATTTTCTGTTCTCTGCAGTAAATACAGACTGACAGAAAAAGAGGGATTTGCTGCCGAGTCTGGACAGCCTTCCCCCTGAATTACAGCCTTGAATGAAATGTGAAATCCCGAATGTACTCATTTACACCAGCGGTCCTGGTTAGCCCCTGAGCTACTGCTGCGATAAGCATTCATAGATTGCTGAAGTGCTTCCACTTTAGAGAACAGAATTGTGCAACTTTCTGATCAGAAACAGAATTTCTCCGGCTGCCAATGAGAGGAACATACTTCAAACAGGAAGGTGTGCACATTTCTGAAGGCCAGGAAAAAAAACAACCCCACAGTGGTGGTAGAAGAGTGAGAGAAATTCTGTATTTATTTCTGAGAAACAAAGCAGCCCATTTGTGCATTGATTGTCTGGGCTGATCCCAGCCATGCTGCAGCCAGGATTTGCAATGCCATCTCTGCCTCTGTGTGCTGCAGTGCACAGATGTGCCTTTCCTAGCGGAAATCAATGCAGCTGCAGGATGCCTCTGGTGCTGCTACTGTCTGTGGCTTCCTTGATTAAACTCTGCTAAAGCCTAATTACCTGGAATGCCATTCTATTTCCTTGGCAACGCTCACACAGCTGTCAGAGCAGGAAGCATTTTATCGGGACATTAGAGCCACGCATAGCACATGCAGCATAGAGAATTACTGCCCCCAGAGCCAGAGGACATCTGTGTGCCATGCAGTGCTGGTAGCCAGCAGGAAAGCAGTCTCTTGGCACCAGCCCTGATGGCAGACAGGATCCATGTGGGTGCAGGAGCTCCTTGCAGGACTCTCAGGGCAGTGGGTATGGGGGGGCTGGGTGTCCCATCCCCACCTGGCACTGCTTCTCCATTGCCAGCAGTGACAAAACCCACGTCTGCGTGACATTATCCATTGGCAATCCATGGCTCAAGCCTTCTTCAAACAGGGAACAGAAGGAGAGCTGTCACGTTAACATTTCAGCTGACTCCAACCTCCTCCTTTTTTCTTCAAGCGTGTGCTTGAAATCCGCCTCTCCTTCCCCACACTGCCGGATGGAGCTGTGGCACAGCAGTGTGAGCAGTTGGCCATCTGAACTCTCTCTCTGCTGGGAGGGTTTGAGTAACAGTGCAGAACAGGACAGCAGTGGTGGATCCAGAGGGGTGTTCTGATCCTGCAGTGCTGCACCACACCAGCTCTGTTGTTCTGAAAGATGTTTTCTCTGCAAAGTAGGCCCAGGCTGCCCCATGCCAACAGCCACTCCTCAGCCCCTTCCTTCTTTCTGGTGCTCCATACATACGGAGCTTGGGGCACAACATTTCTGCTAGGAAGGGGTAAAGCTTTGTGAGTGAGAACTGCAGAGCAGAGCCCACAGAGGGCCATGTCTGTGGTTGGGAGCAGCCAGCTGGTTGCTCTGTTCTGCCATCCTGCACCATTTTACACCAGACTCAGGGCTGTCCGGCGTCTCCTGGAGCCCCTCCTCACCCTGTACCAGCTGCTGCAGAGGGAGCTGCACCATGGGAGCTGATGTAGGATGTGTCAGACAAACTGAAAAGAGGTTACAAACCAGTCTGTAACCACCAGGAAGAAAGAGTGTCCCTTTGCAGCCATAAGTTGCTGTAAAAGATGTGTAGGGATTTCCTCTCTGCTGAAATCTCTTCCTTTCTTGTAGTTCCTTGCTAAGCACTTCCCAAGTCCTGATGTCCACAGGGAAGGACTGCATGCCAGAACCAGGGCTCTCTGCTCACTTGGTGGTGCTGGAGGAGGAAATCCTGGTGTTCATTCAGACCTCATGTTTGTTCAGATAGCCAATAATGATGGCAGTGACAAACAGCATCTAATGAAATATAGGCTTCCAAAAGACTAGGCTTTTGCAGTCTGCTGTGCGTAGATGATGGAAACACTAATGATAGCTCATGAAGTTCAAGGCCAACTTGGGTTACACCTCTTTCTCTTTGATCACACAAGCAACTGCAGATGGGTATTTCAGCCACTGCAGATTTATTGCCAAATAAGGACACAGCCTCCCCAGGCTATACTCAGCATATACTATATACTATACTGCTGGAGCTCTCCAGCCCTGTCCTGCAGCAGGAGCAGGGCCTTGCACCTACCTGGCAAGGCAGAGCAAACAGCAGCAGCTGAGCACTACAGGAACAGCACTGGGAAGTTCTTTGCATTCCAACCAGTTGCCTGTGTGGTCACACAGTCAGGTTTGTCCTTTGCTTGTCGTATTTGCAAACATTCCCCAGGGCTTTTTTTATTTTTAATTTGTTTTTCATACAGTGTTTTGAAAGTAGTTTTCTTTGTACAAGGAGCTCTATTCATACATGAATGCTAGAAATTGTACACAAATAACGCTGTCTCTAATCCATTGGTTATAAAACATGTCATAAAAACAGCAAAGACAGAATAATGCATGGTTTCTACTATGGGCAGTCCTCCTCTCTGGGTGCAGCTGTGCTGGGGGTGAAGGCTCTGCCCATTCCCAGCTGCTGCCCATCAGCTCCATCTGCCACAGATCCAGGTGTGACTACTTTCTGATCACCTTCATCAAGAATGAACCTGATAAACAAAGACCTTCCCTTTCTAATAGTTTGAAGTCCTCTTGTTTGTTGTGTTTGTTTCCCAGTCTTTGTCAGGAGCCCAAGCAGTTCTGTGGGATGATCTGAGCAAGTGACTGCAATAGAGATGAGCAGGTAGGACTGTGCTGGGAGTGGTTTCCTTCTGAAATGGCATAGCTATAAGTATAGAAGAGAGCTTGTGTGTATGATAAAGTGGTGCTCAAGGGTCCAAAATAGTCAGAGACCATCAGGGAATCTATTGATGAGCTCCTTACCAACCTATATGGAAAGTGTGTGCAAGGAGCTGAGGTGAGCCTATCAGAAGGGGTCCTGCCCTAGCTGTGCTTTGCTCTCTGCTCTGTATTGGCAGCGCAGTGCCTCTGCTGGCAGCAGTGCTCCTGTGTTCCCTGGGAGCTGTGCTGTTGATGGTCTCATTTCCGTGGGCTCTGTTAACACCTGTGTTGTGACTCTGGGTTAGGAAGGTGTGCCCTGTTTTTGTCTTCCTTTTTTCCTCCTGTTTTTCTCTAGCCCTTTTCTCCTGGGTGAGGGTTACCCACTCCTCCATTCCCTGTTCCTCTTTCTGTAAGCACAGTAGATGGGAACAAGCTGTCTGTTGTTCTCTTTGCAAACGCCGGAGTGCTGAAGTGAGCCCACAGATAACAGATTGAAGCAGCAATAATTGGGAGAGAAGAGAGAGAGAGATAGAAGGAATGTAAACAAGTCACTGCTGTGACAGTGAAAGCCCCAAGTAAATGTATTAGGCAGAGAGAAATCCTCAGCTTTAATGAAATAGTTGCTGGAGGTTTTCTGATGCTCTTGGAATATAAACCTGATAAACACAAGAAGTTGCCCTTGGCTACAGAGCTTTAGGGCAGGTTTCCCATTCCCAGTGTCACTTGCTTAGCACTGAGCTTGATCTGGACCCTTCATTCAGCACATGGCACACTCTCCTAATCCTTGCTTAGAGCTCAGTAAGGAGCATGCTTCAGTATTTATGTTTCCGGGGATTACCTGCTCTAGCAGATGTGCTTTCTTTGCTGCTCTTTGCTCATTATAGATGGCCAGGGCAGATTAAAGCCATGAGACCTTTCATGGCTCTAATTCCTATGTCCTTTTCCTTATCGCTGTTTAATTTCCATATAGCCAAGTTAAAAACTTTGAAGAAGAACAAAGTGGAGATTTAAAGCTCCGTATGCAGGGAAAAAGCTCTCGGGAGAGGCAGCTGCACAGGAATTTTAAGTAGAAATGCTAATTCTTTGATGTCAGCCTCTGAATGGCACTGCCCAACCCTGTGGATGCCTCTTGGAGCTGTGTCCCCCCAGCAGCTGCTCTGGGCAGAGCTGTGAACCCCAGAAAGTCTCTCTGCTCCACCACGAACTCTGAGCAGCTCCAGAGCCTCAGAAGGACAGGTGCATCTTGGAGACTAAATGCACACAGACTGAAGAGCAGATGATTCCAAATCATCCCCATAATTAGTGCTGAGTGGGGGCTGTCATGTGGAAAAATTCAACTAATCTGTAACAGAGAAGTTCTAATACAACAGCTGGATTTCTAGTGCTTTGTCGTTGAATCTAGCTGTCAAAGCAGTAGATGACCTAACAAATGGCCTGAGATGCTGTAAGTGGTAGCTAGCAAAACGTAGTGAATAAACAGAGGTGATGATTTAGGTGGCAGCCAAGTGTTGTGCAACTCTGGCTGGGTACGAAAATAATGGTTTGTGTCAGAGTGTAGCTGGAAGAGTTGCTTCTAAATTGCACCATTTATTCGAAGAAGTGAACAGGACGAGTCGGGACCACTATAGGCTGTCCATGTCTTATTCTCTGCTGGCAAACAGAGATGGATTTCTGGTCACTGGGGAAAACTTCCCTTCGCTAACAATGTGAAACCTATGGTGAGCTTCTTTCTAAAGCCATATCTCAGGAATATGCTTTCCATCTTTCAAATACTGACCCCATAAACTGTGGCTCGTTAGTCTAGGAAGCATCCCTATTCTGTGTATGAGCTTTGGAAAGAAGTGATGCTTTCACATGCTGTGGGAGGACCCAGCCCCACGCAACTGCTCTGCTCTTCCCTTGGTATTTATAAAGCTCTGCCTATGCTCAACATATGGGTACGCAGAGTAACTGTAGCTGAGGAAACAAAGGGAAGTGTTTCTTTAACCACTCTTCTCGATGGCAAAGTGTGGTGCTGGGATCTTCGGCCAGAAATGGTAGAAGGGAAGGGCAGAGCCTGGATTGATGTGGCAAGACTTTTCTTCAGAGGTGAGGTCTGCATGAGTGAATCTCAGCTGTCTGTTGTGCCACTTGCATTGGAAATACCTTTGATGACATTCCAAATGAACATGTGGGCAGCCTTTCAGAAGGGTGGAAAGCAACAGTGCTGCAAAATATGCCATGGTTCTGGATACAGCTCTGCAAAGCCAATGCTTTGTCCAGGATGCTTTGAGATAGAAAGTGAGAGCACTGCTCTGAACAGGGAAGAGAGGAAGTAGTAGCCCAGGAGTGTGTTTCTTTCATTAATTTCACAGAAGCGCTAATGTTGGAGGGTCAGCCTCTGAATGATGGGCTGTGGAATCCCAAACCTGCAATGTGAACATTAAGGATTGTACTGGGTAGGAATAAACATGTGAGATGCAGCTGTTAGCATGAAATATGTATGAATGAGGTGCAGAGGATGTATGGCAAGGTGCAAACTGCTGATGCCTTGGAGCTTCCAAACTTCTTGGCCAAGTTAAAGTGAAATTTCTGCTGCAAGATGCACGAATTCAATCCAAGTACCAATCCAGAGAAAAGAGGTACTGTCTCCTCCATTTAAGCTAAATACTCAGAGTTCATTAACTAGAAATGTTCTTTCCACTCTCCCACGCAGTGACCTTTTCACCCTGCTCAGTGCATTCTGCTCTGTGTGGCTCACTTTAAGCCAGAGCCCATTCCCATCTGTATTACTGACCTGGGGCACAGTGGTGCACCCCAGTGAGCTCACAGGGTACACTGGAAGAACCTGGGAAGCAGCTCTACTGATGGGTCTGAGCTTCCTGGTGGTCACCACATTGGAGATGAGCCAGCAGTGTGATACTGCTGCAAAAGGAAAAAGTCAACAGCATTCTCCATTAGCAAGGGTACTGCAGTCTGGGTGAGGGGATGATCCTCCTGCCAGGGCACAAGGAAATTATTTGTGCTGAGTGGCCAGGTGGGCAGCCTGGAGAAGCTGTGGGGTCTTGAGGGGATGCACTCAGTGCTAGTGACCGAGTAATCTGCTGTTCTGGTGTGGCTTTAGCAGTAGGTGGACCAGGTATCTCCACAGATCCTTGTCAGTCTCAGTTGCTCTAATTATTGTGAGCTGTCAGTGATCAACCAAGCAAAGGAAGGAGAATGCATGGCCTGATGTCCTCCAGACTGAGGTCAGCGACTCAGGGCACAAGGTGCTAGTGGGCAGTATGCGTGCTGTGGTTCCATGCGTGGAGAAAGCCAGATGCAATAGGAAGAATAACTGAAAAAATATATGGAAAGGGAAAGAAAATGACTATTTTTTCCTTCTTTTTATGGCGTTAAAATGCAAGAGAAATTGGGAGTTTATTTCATCACCTTCCAAAAACCAAAATGAGTATTATGCATTTATATTTGATTTTTGCCTTTGTCCAAAGCTATTAATTATCCTTGAACAGCAAAGCTGGGTGACAGAGCAGTGAGTTACTGTGTGGAGCTCCAGGACAGTTAAGGCATTGTAATGGATCCTATTAAAGGGAAAATGGTCTATAAAGTGATGAAAAGCTCTGGTTAGGCCATGTAAGTGATGTACCAGCTATAGAGCATCATCAGCCTTTTACCATATAGGGGTAATGGAGCACAGGCTGTGTCATGTTGGAATGCATTCAGATAATCCATTTACTCACATATACACTGTTCTGGTGGATATACACTGTACTGTCTAGGGATGCTTTACACTATGGAATAATGACATAGAGGAATATGTCAAACGTGAAAATAGTCTCTTTTCCTCTTTATATGGCAGTATTGCAACAGGAAGTAATTTTTCTTCTGTCAAGTGTTTGGTTTGAGTGACTTTGAATGCTGCTGGGAAGTTGCAACAACTGACAAACACAAACACCTTGCATTTCTGAGCTGTGCTGCTGAGCACTTCCACTGCCATCCTTTTGTCTGTGTGGAAATGAGGAATGCACACAGATTAATTAGGATTGAGCTCTCTACAGAGCAAATGGCTTTGAGTAGCTTTACATGTTTTGTTGAAGCAATAGCAGTTAGCAAGAAATGCATTTGACAGCAACCAATATTAATGGGAAAAAGGCTGTTCTTCCAGTTGGTCAGAAATTGCCATGAAATACTGCTCGTTAGGTCATTATTTCTGTTAAAACATTGCAGTGGAACCTGAATTTTTGTAGATAAGCATTTCCTCACTGTATCATCTCTGCTTAGATTTCAATATCACTGCCCCACCAGTTGTTGCAGCGGAGATGCTTGTTTATCCTAACAAGTAGTGTCCTGCTTATGGATTTGATGACCAGCTCTTGTGGGGGTCTGGGTCCTCTTGTTCAGTCACAACTTTAAGAACTGTTCTAACACTCACTTCTGTGCTGAGATTCTGCCTCAGAACCTCCTTCTTTCTTTCCTCCACTTGGGAGCCAATGAATCTACCCCTAGGGAAAGACAAATAAACACTGATGCCTAGATGAGTTCACTCAAACAGCAGCCAGAACTGTCGTTAGTTGTTTTAAACTGGTATTAAAGGAAAAACAAAAATGAGTTATGTGACCACGTGAGAAGTCAATCTACTGTCCCCTTCTGCTGGGGAAATGAATGTATGGCCAGCAGAGGTGCTGGTGCTTCTGCTGTGTGCTAATGGATACTTGGCTGAGGGCAAGGCTCAGTGTGGTGTACTTTCTGCTCTGCAGAGCAATGCCTCTGGGTTCTGCAGGTACATTGAGCAGGCTTAGCTGAAAGCCATGCTTGCCATTAATTCCAGCTCACAAATTTCAGCACTGAGAGACAGTGCTGTGAAAAATGCAATGAAACCAAATCGTTGTTGGGTTTCTCAAGGAAAGTGACCATAAACAGCAAGCTGTTGTGATTGCCAGGAATCTATAAAGTGCTGCTGTGCTGAGATGCCTAGTGGCACAGAATTCAGTTACCCAGTAACTTTTTTTTGGCACCCATAGTGAGCGGCTGCATGGCTGAAGGAGCGCCATGCAAACACCATCTGTATGAGTAATGGCTGGTGGCTCAGTGAGCAGCAGTTTGTTCAGTAATGTAAACCTAACAGGCTCAGCATACTTTTGGGAACCCCCAGAACAGCAATGGTGTGGTGCTGTGGCCAAGGGTGGGATCTGGCTGTGGGGGTGGGGGGAAGGAGGGGGTTGGAGCAGTGCCATGGGGCGGTGCTGTTGACAGATCACTGTGTTCAGCTGCCAAGCAAAGCTGTACCATAAGGACAGCGAATGCTTCTCCGAGCTCCAAACGCCTCACTGGCAGCTCAGTGCTGTGGTGTATAGCTCTGCTTGTGCTGCAGTCAGTGTGTGGCTGTGGCAGAGCCAGCCCTTACAGCAGATCGAGGGCAGGGAGGGGCAGCTGCATCAATGCTGGGCTGTGGCTCTGTGCTGTGTCGGTGCTCAGTGTGAGGGGCTGTTCAGGAAAGTCAGTGACTGCTTTCCCAGAAGGGTAATTGATGTAGGATGGCCATTTCTGTTTTTCTCACTTAAAATATTGCTAGTAATCACAGATTAAGTAAATACAATTGAGAACCGCTTTGCCTTCTGTTGATTAGCATTCTACTTATAATAAGGCGTATAATTTTTCTAGTGTTCAACATGACTCACTTTTAGCCTTGGTATGATTTGTTATTCAGCTCTGAGTGAAGAGAGCTGTGGCCCTTCTGTGCTGGGGGAGCTGAGCTGTACATGTGGGCTGCAGGAGCTGCTGGGGCATGGGGGGCTCTGGGTTGTTGTAAGGGACACAAACCCTGTGGTACCAGAGGTGGAATAAACCTGCTTGACCCACAGTATGGGAAAGGAACTGCCCTGGTTATGGGGCAAGTGGACTAAAGCCAATGTTAGCTTCATGGCAAGGTTCCAACTAGCTGCTCTGAAATCTGCTTCATGTCCTTCTTATGGGGTTTCCAGTTCTAGAATCCATCCCCTCTTGGGTGTCAGAATTTGGGGTAGAAGAAAAAACAGCAGAATTGGCAGGAAAGCAAAACAGAACCAAATAAATGACCAATCCTGGCAGCGATGCTTGGTTTGTTCACAGTCAATGTTTTTTGGCGATGTTCCTCCCCCACTTTATTTCCTTAGAAATATGACTATTCTTTTTTTCTCCCTTGGTTTTGTGAAAGCAATTTGCAATTGAGATGTGTTTCTGCGATCCCAGCAGTGCCGGGTCTGGCATCGCTGCTCTCACGGAGCACCATATGCTTCCTTCTGTTTGTTTGCTGCCTCCCAAACACTCCCAGATCTTCTCATTGGTGAGTGCATGACAAAGTACCAGGAAGATGCTGGCACCCAATGCTGCTGTTCCTACAAAAGGGGAAAAAGTGATGAATGTTTTCATTATCTGAAGAAAAAGATAAGGAGTTGTTTTGGGAACCCAGCTGACAGTTGTAATAGCTGTTAATGTTTTTCATCTTAAGAGCAAGAATTTCAGGGGAGGCAGGTAAACTTCTGCATTAAATTTGCATTCAAAAGAAAGGTAACTGCCACCAACAAAAAACCAAACAGCGCTGCACCTGACTTTCAGCAGTCTCTTATCCAAGATACAAAGGAAATGCAGTGGGGTTTTCAAAAGTAGCTGGAAATCCGGCGCCTTATTTGTATCTGCCCACAGTTAGCAGGAGTTGGTCCTAGATCCTGCTCTCTTTAGAAGCGGTAATCTTTTGTCATGCAAGTAGCAGTACAAAACTGAGAGGATGCACATTATTCTGCTGTTCTGGGAAATAAAAACAAAACAATAACAAAACACATCTGAGAAGTGTTTTAACAAGAAGTGTTCTTGCTCAGCAAACCGGACTGCATTTACTGCAGACATCTGTGTTTTTGGGGACCCTTTTGGATGCCGGGGTAGTGTGACACCTGTTGCTTTGATCAGTTTTAGTGTAAGCTGCTCAGACCCTGACAGTGCCTCTCCCTGCTGTGCTGCTCTGCAGCAGAGGGAGATCTGGCAGTGTCCCACATCCAGTTGAGCCCATGTTTGGGGTCATCACACACAGCTCATTCCATGTTTCAGCTTTGCAGGACAGTGGTGCTATTAGATACTGCTCGGTGCACCAGCATTACAGAATTCAATTATAGCAAATCACCCTCCATGCACCCACAGGGAGGAATCCAGTGCAACTATCCCCCCTCATGGACCTTCTGCTTCCCTCGCTGCTCTGATGCCAGTATCCTGTGTGCCCTAAGTCACTGTTGAAGACTGGGAGGGCTCTACCACCTCATGGTGGGGAGAAGCTTCTCACTGCTGTTACTAATCTGTCGCATCCAGCAGAATGGGTGGATATCACCTGAATCCTAAGGATGGTTGTAGGAAGTGCTGTTCAGTGCTCATTATCAGCAGCCAGGACTTCAGCCCATGGCCTTACTATTGATGTTTGATCTGCTAATCGTCAGAGCTTCACCTTGCTCTTTGCTTCCCTCCTCTCAGCTCCTCCACATCAGTATCATTCTCACTCACGGCGATGCTCTCTGAGCCCACCAGCAGGGTTCTTACATTTGTAAGACCACCAGTCCCTGTGGTGTTATGGGAGTGGTGTAGGAAGAGCTCCCTCCAGCCCTCCCCTGATCCTGCAGCCTCTTTGTCCCTGAAGTCCTCCCTGAAAATAATCAAAGAAATTCTGGTTTTGGAGGCGTTGTTTGGGTAATTTAAAACTACCACTTTGCAAGTGGTTTTGTTGTGAATTTTTAGCAGTTGAGATTTGCAGAACTGTCCTGAGTGCAGCTCTTAGACGTTTCAGTGCTCTGGAAAGGTTAAATCATTTTCTTTCCTTGTGTGCCCCTAGGATGGTCCCAGTGTCTGTGAACCAGTACTCACCCAACCTGGAGCCCCGGGGCTGTGCAGGCGGTGGTGAAGCTGGGCTGTGCGGCTGGGCCATGCTGACATTTCCAGTCAGGTTGTTTCCTCCAAGTTAACAACGTTTTTCTTTCATGCAGCTGTTTACCATTAAATAAAATTGATGGTTCCCCTTGCAACACTGTTGTCATTTCACTTGCTGAGTTGTTCAAACCAGCTCCATGTGCTCACATGTCTCCTCAGGCAACTTTATTTTCTGCGTTTTTTAACCTTTTCCCTTAGATAAAGGAATGATGTTTGTGCTCTCTGAATGTGGTGGTGGAGCAAAACAAATGGCCCTGGCAATCCCAGCTTAGGGGGGACTGAGAACCTTCTGGGCTGTCTGTCCTGTGCTGTGCAGCTGCAGGCTGTGAGCCCTCTGCCTCTGTGGGCCTTCCAGGGACACGGCAGCCCGTTTGCACAACTGCCTGACTTTTAGATAGAGCCACATATGTATATACATGAAATATTTAACATATATATATATATACATATATTTATATATATATATATTTAACATATATATATATCACTGTGCAAATACAATACACTGTACCCATGGAGGGAAGCAGGCTGCTTTACCCTGTAGCTAGCGGAAGGATCAGTTGGAACAGCGCATGTTACAAATGCTTGGACCCAAAAATGCATTCATTATCTCCTTTTCACTGCAAAGAGCAACCAGGAGGAGGTCCGTAATCAAAGCAGGTGGAGCAGGGAGTCCTGCACTGCTGAGATGCTGCATGGTGTGCTGTGTATGTGTGTGTGTGCCTGGTGGCATGCAGTGCTGCTGTGGGTTCTGCCCCAGCACAGCAGCCTCAGGACAACCACCCGCAGCAACCCATCTCAGAACAGGGTGGTGATGTCATGCATACAGCTCTCAGTACTTCCATAATCCAGGACGTGTACACCCACTGAAACTGCACAGGGGAGGGACAAGAGCTCTACCTGCTGAGCTCAACTTTTTGCAGAGCTTTTTCTTCCCATCTGTGTGTACCAGGCAGTGATGCTGAAAGCAGCTGGAGTGCAGTGAGAGGTGTGATGTGTTCCCTCTAAGGGGTCTCTTCCCTGCAGGTGCTATGGGGCAAACATCCCCTGTGCTGCTGCTGCTTCCTGTTCTGGGTCTGCCCCCCTGCTCAGCTGCCCTGCTGGTTCTGAGCTGAGGTGCAGAGAGCTTTCTGATCATCAGGCTGTGTCCTAAGTTACATCTGGCATAACCGTACAGGTGCACAGATACACAGAGATTCCTCATTCCATTTATGCTCTGTAAGGCCTCGTGCAGCACTTCTGCCGGTGGCAGTTTGGGATGTGACAAATGGCTGTGCTGCAGGTGCAGGGAGCAAGAAGCACCACTGTGCCTGGCTGCTGGGATGGAAGCGAGCTAGTTTTAATGGTGGGATGCATTTGAATTGTTATGGTGTCTTTTTCACTCTCACTTTATTATTGTTATTTAATTTATTTGTCACCAGACTGCTTTCTGGGCCTAATTAAATGCTCTGCTAATCCAGAACCAGCTTTTGATTCACAGAGTTCAATCTGGTCCTCTTATGCTCCTGGCAGCAAACCCTTTTGCTCTGACAATGCATCTTCCCAGCAGGACCAGGAGCTGCTCTCCAGCCAAGATGTTCTTTCCCACCAGGGACTCATTTTCTCTCGCTCTCTCTGCCATTTTTCACCTGTGCTATCTTTCTGCTGGAACTCAGGTTTGCAAATTCCAGCTCCTTTGAACAGCTTTTTCCCCCTGGTAAGAAATGCAGATCCTGCACTCCAAAAATAGAGGTGATTCCAAGAACGTATCAGCTGTTATGCCTTCCTGCACTCCTGGATTTTTAAGGATGTTTTTAGGTTATTCTGTTTCCTATTCTGATCAACACTGTTACATACCCTACAGTACCCACGTTTCCTACAAGTTCCCCTACTGTGCTCCCTAATTAACAACCTGCACATTCACAATTAGCAATTGGTTTATCTCCAGTTTAGTTTGTTCCAAAATGTAGGTTGATATTTTAGCATGCTCAGTACTTCAGTAAAGGAACTGAGAAAGCGATGGGGCTGAGATAACTGGTGGTTAAAATACAGTGCAGAAAAGGACAAAAGACTGTTTGTTTTCCAGTGTGTCAGTCAAGTCATACTGCCTCAGCCCTGATGGCTGCAGGGCAGCAGCGCAGTGCAGTCTGGGTGCAGAGAGGTGATGCTAATTGCAGCCCTGCAGGGGTGGAAGTGGATGGTGAGCACTGAGATTGGGCAGAATGAGGACCCAGCAGTGCAATTTTGGTCCTTCTGACTTTGACTTGCTTATGGCTGATGCCAATTCTTCCTTAAAGTCCCACCTTTCTGCTATAGATTGAACCTTTATTTCCCTAGAAAAGCTTGCTTGGTGGAGCCGATACTAATGCCAGCAGGACAGAGAACAGTTTTACAGACTTCAATGCTTTTCCTGCTTAGAACTGAAAGCACTGCTGAGTGCATCCCTTTATTACCGTCTTTACTTCATCACAGGATTGCTTTTTTTCCCCGGGGGTTTGTTTTTGTTGAGTGCCCTCAGTTTCACTAACGAATGAAGTGCTCCTCCTTGGTCGCTGCACTCATTTCAGGACGCTGTCGGGACACAATGTGACACAGCATGCAGAGCCCTCAGAACTGCCACAGGACTGCAGCTGTTGGCTTCCTCCCGGCAGTAGGGCACTCAGAAAGACAACACGAGGGAGAAATAACCACTGGGACCGGAACTAGGGGCTTAGTGAATGTAAATCAGGGTGCGGTCTCAGCCTGCCCTGCTCTGTGCCTAAGCCCAGCCGCTTCCCATTGTCCCTTCTTCACTTCACGTTGGTTCCCTGCTCTTTGCGTTGCTGCTGGCACAGTCCTGCCCTGAGCACCAGGCAAGGTCTGGCGATGTCAGCTCTTCTGTTCTGCTGCAATTCGGACGTCCCGCTCAGTTCTGTTTGGACTGCCTGCCGGGCTCCCCTGTATAAACAGCCTGTTCTCCCTAAATCAACCCAGTGCCCTAACTCAGCAGTGGCTTGCAAGGTGCAGTACAGGCAGCCTCTTTCCTCCTGTCTGATAAAGAGAAAATAATCAGCAAGCCAATAGTGATCTCATATTGCCAAGATAGAAGTTCTTAAATTGGGACTGAACATTGAATTGTTTTAAATATGCGGTGCCTCGAATGGTGCAAAACCAGCTCTGAAGGAATTGGTTGCTTGGTAAAAGCTGCACTGTTAACAGCACAGCAGCTCCTATTGAGCCTGTACTCACTCTCAGCCTTTCTTTTTCTCCCCCACCCCTTTCCCATCCCCTCACAGGCACTGGTTGACATTTGCTCCTCAGCTGCAAATGGCCAACCCTGCCCTGGCCTGTCACCTCAGCCACCACCCCACCCAGGACCAGGTGATTTCTTGCAAGAAGAACCAAATAGGTGATTTATTTATTTCTGGGGATTTTTTTTATTATTATTATTTTATTTTTTTTTTATTTTTTTCTACTTAAGAAAGCAAATATCGTAGTAATTTTTGCTGCTGATGGGGTCTGAAAAATAAAGTAGGCAACCACCATGGTATCAGATGCAGGTTGATTCTTGTTCACATAGGGGTGACAGTTTGTAACAGAAATGCAAAGCCAGGGACTGAAGTGATGGAGCACCTGGTAGGAAAGCAGAGCCAGCCCGGGGGGAGCTCAGGTGCATGCTATGTACCTGAGTGATGGAAGGGCTGGAGCCAGGATCCACCCCTTCTCAGACATCATTTAAGGGCTGACAGTGGAGGTGAGGGTGTTTTGCTGGAGATCTCTGTGTACCTGAGGCCTTCCAAAGGTAAGTGGCTTTTTTCTTTTGCTTTTATATCCGTGGTTGCTGCATTGGGTGTGTCCTCACCTACTGCAGCTTTGCTGCTCTGCTGTATTTTCCATCCCATTGCAGCATTACACAGTTGCAAAGTACTGTTGTCTTCAGGAGCCTCACATTATGCAGTCTGGGAAGTACAGCATGAGAACTGCTTTTAGGTCTTGACTGCGGTAGTAGAAGTGAAAGATGTTGAGGGTGAGCAAAGCAGAATGAAGTATTGCGTTGTGAATTGCAAGCACATCTGAGGGCTGAGGGAAGAATTAATGTTTCTTTAGCTATTGTGCCCTTACATTTTAATTCAGAAGTTTATAATGAGTGTTTTGATTGTTCTGTTTCTATTAATGTTCTTTTAATCTGTGTTCTGGTGATACAAGAACTTTCTATCTTACAAAAATGGCATGGTTCTAACTTGTATTGCTGGTAGGAGTGAATCCTCCTCTGAATCCCTGTGTGTCCTGTTCTGTGGGATCCGCTTTGTGCGGATGTGGGTTTGTCTCTGGCTGATGGGTGAAAGAGTAATGTTACTGATGAGCATGCCTTGTGGCAGTCCAGCAGGATGCAGTAGCTCTCTCTTTCCCTTCTCATTAGAACCAGTGCTTAAAAATCTAATTGCTTCCAGTGACTTTGGTACGGAACACCATGGCCTTACCTGGGAGCTGTGGCATGTACTTTTTCCAGTGGTTTTTTTTCCCCGGACTTTTTGGAGTCCTTGCTCTCTTCCACTAAACCCTTGTTGAAGATCTAATGCTGTGAGGCCCTTGGTTGGTGGCTGTGGTGGGAGGGAATGTTGAGGAGTGGAGCTGCTCCTCCTGAGGAGATGCTGGGATCTCAGGGCCCTGTGCCCTGCCTGCAGCAGGACCCTCACAGTGCTTGTTTTATGTGCCCTGTGTTTTGGCACATTTTTCTGTTGTTGCACTGTTCTTGCCACTAAGAAGTGTTTTGCACTTATTTTTGCACCCCAGATCATGGTTCAGAGCCCCAATGTGGTGTGTGGCTACGGTCATGTTTATCCATTCCTAGTTTAGAGATAATCCAGTGGGACATAACAAAGCCAGGGTGATGAAACAGCTTCAGCACGTGGTCAGCTCTGTTTAACGGTGGTTGATGAAGAAAGCATACAGCAAAAGTTGCTTCCCCAGCGGGTTCTGTGAGCAGCAGTTTGTCAGGTTGCATTTCTCAGCGCCATGTTACATTACGTTCTGTTATGATTGGTGCTCAGCTGCTGGAATGTGGCATCACTTCAGAGCTTCTGCAGAGCACTGTGAGCTGCTCCCAACCACAGTTTAGTGTGGGAGCCAAACAGCCCCTGGTACCTGGGTCGGGGTGTAGGTGGGTGTTTGTGGGGCTCCAAATTCATGCACAGCCCCTAAGCTCCTACATTTATGCAGTGCAGCCCCAGTGTGACCTGCGGCAAATGGGACCAAACCCAACAGTGGTGCCACAGTGAGATGGGCAGAGCAGCTCAGCTGAGGCAGCACTGCTGGGTTTGTCTGGTGTAAGCACTATTTCTGTGATATTCACTCGGTGTTTCCCAAAGCCTGTGGTGGCTGTGAGCTACAGATAATCCTTCTGAGTCCACGTTAGTTTCTTTGCAAAAGCACGTGGTGTCTTGTTTGCTAGTAAGTGTGCTCCAAGTAATTAAATTGAAATTGCAGCTGTCAAAAGGAGAGAACAGAGCAGTGATGTTTTGTCTTTGCTTTCTTTGGATGATGTTGCTGACATGTGAACATCCATCCTCCCTTTGCTGTCTATGTGGAAAGAGCTCTAACAAACATAAATGGAGTGCAGTGCTGTGGGGCTGGGCTGTGGAGGCACTCAGTTACCACCGTGCTCTGCGGCTGCTCCATCGCCTCATGCTCTGTGCAAGCCAATTAGTGTGAGGAAGTGCACCCCCATCTAACATCCCAGTCATTCTTTGGCATGCAATCATTCACCATAAATGCACATGAAGCTGGAATTCAATTAATCAGCCTGTACAATAAGCCCGTCTCTTGCTATTTTTCCCCAATACATTTTTCTTTGAATAAAAATGTAATTGTCACTGCAAAATATCAGACCAGAGCCACATAACAAATAGCTATGGATTTGTAATTAAACCCAATAAAGCCTAAGATGAAATACAAAAGGCAGAGAGCTAAAATCCAATTAAAACTTATTGTGAGAAACATAATGCCAGTCCTTTCCAGGCAGAGTGCACTGTACCCTGGTATGAAATAACAGTTACTGGGTTTGATAATGAGTCCCGAGGTGCAGCTTGAGGGGTGTGCAGGAAGAGGCAGGGATGGGGATGGAACCTTTGCCTCCCTTAGTGCCCGCTGGCAGGCACTGTTTGCTGCCAGCTGGGAGCTCTTGGTGTGGAGAAACAGGCTGTGCACAGGGCCAGCTCCGTTCCGTGCTCTGGTTCCTTGTGAGAGTTGCTGTGGACCAGCAGTGGTGTATGGATATAAATGGATTTTTTCTTTTCTTCACTTTGTTGTCAGTCCAAAAGCTTCTGAGGCGTGGAAGTAAATGTATGAAGTTAACTCAGATGGAAAACAACTGGACCTGGAGCTTAAAGTGGGGAAAAATATTGGATTGCTCTTCCCAGATTTCTCATTGTTACAAAATAACTGTAATTATGCGCTCTTCTTTTCTTTTTCGCTATCGAGTTCTTCCATTGTGAAACATGCAATTCTCCTAAATAGCAGAGAGAATCAAATCAGCCCAGTCCCTCATTTCATTCTGACCCTCATCTCTTTAAAATTTGATGATAGGCGTGACTCCCTACTGCCTATTTTGTGTCTTTGTAGCGTTAATGGCCTATTCAGTAATGCCCAACTGCTTTGTGCGTTTCTTTATTTCAGCTGATGGTGCTGGCTCTGCGGCTCCGCCCTTCAGCTTTGTGCAGACCAGTTCTGACCCAGAGTGGCAGGGCTGAACCACCCCTCTGCACCCCAGAGCTGTTCCTTGTATCATTTGTGTGCCCGTTTCCAGTCTTCCACTTACCGGCTTCCACAGTGACCAAAGTTCTAACCCCCAAGGAGTTAAGCCATGGCTCCCATCCTGAACGATTCTGAAACATCCAAAATGAAGTAAAGGCAAACAATGTCACGTTCAAGAAAGTATCAGCTTGGTTCTGGACTCTGTCATTAGAAAACAAAGAGAACCTGAGCATCTGGGCTGCTGGAGGCCGGAGCTTTCCTTTCCTTTTCCCCAGATGAGGAGACCTGCTTCTGCCCTAACTAACTGCACCTGTGAGGGGGAAGGGGTTCAGACGTGGCCCTTCAGTGCCTCCTTGGGAGACATGGCTGAGCTTCTGCATATATACCAGAAATCTGTTTTCACATTCCGACTCACTGAAATCACATTGTCACATTTCTGTTTTTTTATTTGTCTGTGTCATATGTTTACACACAAGGAACTCTGTTAGTAAACAATGTGACATTTAGGACCACCCTCCGCATCTGAGGCTGAACAGCACTGAGTTTTCTGTGACAGGCAGTTACAGAAATGGTTTGCTCTCCTTCAGGAGGGCAAGACAAACTGCTGCTTGCGTTGCCTCCTGCCAGGAGCAGCTGTGTCCTCAGGGCAACCGCAGAGAGAGAGGGTGGCTATTCTTAACATGGAATTAAAATAAGAGCTGGGCTATGGTGTGTGTGGCAGGGCACACATCTGGCTGGGTAATGTAGGTGCTTCATGGGGCTCCATCTTGCTGGGTGCTGGTGGCTCTCACAGTGAATTCTGGATCAGAAGCAGATACCTAAATGATTTTAGTTTAATTGTATGCAATATTCTTACTTCTGCCTTTAAGGAATCAATCTTTAAAGATCTTTCCTTTGGAATGTGTTGTTCAGAGAGAGCTACGTGCTGACACCTGTTCCTCTGCCTTCAACATAGGCCTCCATATAACTTAAATCTAAGTAACATCAAAGTGTTCATCACACATGGGATGTTGCAGTCAGGAAGATAAATAGTGGAGTGGTAACTGGGGGGCACTGGAAGAGAAGGAGCAGTAAGAGCCTGGGGAGGCCAGCAGCTGAGGCAGCATGCAGTTGGGACTGGGGTTATGGATGAGCTTCCTCAGCCAGAGTTCTGCATCTTTAAGGGCTGCACTGTCATACTTCTGGCGGATAAATATATGTTTGTGCAAACAATGTCAAAAGCATTTAGGCTGCAAACTTAAGCAATGCAACGCATATGGTACTGTTGCTGCTGCCTGTGCTGCTGGCACATGGCAGGGACAGGGCTGAGTGTCCCTGGGACCCTCCACCTGTTTGCAGAGGGGCAGAACGGCCCATTGCACAGCAAGAGTACAAGGGTGCAGGTTTTCCTCTCTGAAGCACCCCCACTATGCCCCTTGGCAGATCTTTGTCTTCCCACATGCTGTTCAGGGGTGCTGGTTGTCACTATGTGTCCTTCCCTGCTCCCCATTCCTCCAGGTATTAACAGAGCAGTGGTTTCTTAATTACAGTTCTTGGCAATGTTATTCAGGATTTCTTTTCTTTTTTCTTTTTTAATTATTTAGATGGAGAGTTGGATTCTGAGCTGTTCCTTACTGACAGCTTCCTTAGAAACAGCATCTAAATGGCACAGAAAGTGAAGACAGGGCCAGAAACCATTTCCAGGGAATCAATTTTGTTTCCATGTGGCTTCCTGCTGGCCCTGGGAGGCTGAAATCAGAAGCAGGCATTAAATCCAGGGCTCCATGAGGCAGTCATGCTGGAAGTAGCTCCATTGGAGGCACACACTTCTGCAATCAGCTGAGCAGGACCTGCAGTGGGGGCAGGCAGAGCTCCCTGCTGCCATCAGGGCAGTGTGGGGAGGAGGCAGGCAGCCTGCCTGGTGATGGCCTCATCTGCAGGAGGCCCCATTTCCATGCTCAGAGGACAATCTTTTACTGATATCTTTTTTTCTTTTTTGACTGTCTGATTTTCTTGTAGTAGATTGCATTGGAGATAGAAGCTCTTTTCCTTCCTCCTTCCATTCTGCCTGGTGGTGACTGCAGGAGGTGCTGTGCCAGTGCACAGAGTGCAGTTTGTTCTCTCTGGTTGCCTAAGCTTTGCTTTCTGTTTACTTTTCTCTTTAATTACTCTATTAGTACAATATTTTAAGTGTATTAACCAAAATAACTTCAAAGGGTTTTAACTTTGGTATGTGTGCCAACAATAATCACTGCTAACTCTTAAACAATTGTAATAAAATAAGTGTCTTGCTGCTAATGATACCTCATTTGTTTTAAAGATGCTTTAGTAGGAACAGTTCCTACAATTATTTCAACTAACGCTTAACTGCTATGTCGGATTTTGAAATCAAAGTACATGCATGGAAAATTACAAGCTATTCTGCCACACTCAGCAGTGCACAATCACTCCAGAAGCCCAGGAGCGCTGCTGGTTTTGAAGATCATTGCAGAAGATTAGCTACCTGTAGTGGCAATTAGCAGTGTGAATTACAGAGCCGTGGTCTGAATCCTCCGAGTGTGACAGCAGGCAGCAACTGCAGTGGGATGCCCCGGAACTCCTCCCATGCACAGCCCCTTTCTCCATGTGCATTATTGCTCCCTGGTGAGACCTCAGCTCTGGGGTCATGGTGTTGTTCAGGTGCAGTCACCCCTAGAGGAACCCACAGCACTTCCCTGTCCTGTGCCCAGTGCAGCACATCTCTGCCTGTGGAGTTGCTGATCTGAACACTGCTCCAAAAAGGGAGTGTGTGGTTGGGATCAAGGTGTTTGTGTCACTGATTTCTGTAGAAAGGCAATCAGGAAATTGCTTCTTTGAATTCTGGGGCATTTCAAATAGTAATTTAAAGTGCTGCCTGTTGGTCCTTTTCAGTGTGAAATCAAGAGGATCTGTAGGGCTGCAGCTCTGCGGAGGATTTGGGCTGCTGTCTTGGAAAGAATTCTGAATAATTCAATGTTTAAAAAAAAAAAAAAAACAACAAACACAAACAACAAAACAAACCCCACCAAAACAACAGCAGCAGCAACACTGATTAACTTAATTGACCAACTGCTGCCACCTGGGCTCTGAGCACCTGGGGAGGGCAGGAGCTGATGCCTCTGCTCTGAGAGCTATAAAGGGCTGCTGGGGTGGTGGGTTCCTTAAGTTCTAGCTTGTTTAGGCTGCTGGGCTACGTGAAGTTTTGTTTGAGATTTGTTTCTTTTAAATATTAATGTTTCCATTTTCCACATTTGTTTGGGTAGTGGAACAAAGTTGCCTTTAGCTCAGGTTATGAGCAGTGTGCTTTTATTGGGCCCTTCCCAGCTCCATTAAGAGAGCTTTCTGGGTAGGCTGTTCCATCTCAGCCCTCCCTCAGGGTGTCCCTGAGCGCCCAGTGCTGCATCGAGCTCTGGAAATGAGCAGATGAGGCAATGACTGACTGCTGTCCTAAATGCATTGGAAAGTAATTAGTGGTGTTGGTTAATTGGGATATGTTTCAGGAAAGGGCATCAGGAAGTCTTTTTGGGCTGTGTGACCCCAGGGCAGCAGTGCCCTTGCTAACTCATTTCGTCTCCCCGATGAGGCTGCATGTTTGTTGCTGATTTTAGGTTGCAAGTGGATAAGGAAAAATGGCTTGGGAGGCATGTAGCTAATACTTTGAATGTGGCATATGCCCCCATAAAATTACTTAAAAGGAAAATAATGATTTTGAAATCTGATGCAGTCACATAAAGCACAGCGCTGCAATGCTTTCAAGCCAATTAAAATGAGATTGGTTTTCCTTTGGAAAACAGATATAGATTCCAATGGATACAAATGCATTAATGTAGCCGTAGATTTTTTTGGACAGGAAAACTCCTCAAACCCTCAACTTCCCTCCCTGAGCCTGTGGCCATGCAGAGAGGGGTGATCTGTGCTCTGCTGCTGGGTGAGCAGGAGCTGCAGCCTGGAACTCACACAGACTCAGTTTCTCCCTTACACCAAAGAGACAGAGCAGAGCAAGATGCATTTATGCTGTAGACTTTATCATTGAAGTGTGGAGAAGGAACAGCCACTAACAAGTAAACTTCAAGGCAGAAATTAGAACATATGCAAACACAGATGCAGTGGGAGAGAAAAAGTTGCTTTCTAAAGTAAATGAAAATGCACACAGCACCTGCAGCCTGGCAGAGCCTAATGAGCTGTGACTGCGATCAGCTGGACTGTGAGCAACTTTCTCCAGCAGTGATTAACAAGTGAAATGCAAATAGCACAAGGGATGGGGTTTAGAAACCTGGGAAGATGATTTTGGTTGTTTTCTTTTTTTCCTGTTTGAAAAGCACATCGGGGTGGAGGGCAGAGCCAGGCATAGACTGCAAAGCTGATGCTCAGTGCAGCCCCAGTGTGTGAGTGCACGTGTGCAGGGCTGGGTATGGCCCCAGCAGAGGAGCAGTGGTGGCTGCATTGGGGCATCCTGCTTCTGTTTGCTCTGAGAGCAGCACTGAGGGTGCTGTGTGTGCACTGGGCTCCTTCTTGTGAGTTCTGCTGGGAGGGGGGGAGGAGAGAAGGTGGTTTTTAAGCACTAATTGGAAAATTAAGACCATTCAACTCCCACACATCAGTTTGTCTTGTTCTGCTTCAACGTGGTCATTTAAACAGGGATTTTAAAATGTTGCTGTGACAAGCCGTTTAAACTCAGCAAAACTGCATTATTTCCTTAGAAATTCTGATCTCTAGAAGCCCTTTCCATCCCCTTCAATTCTGTAATGCTCTGTGTGGCTGTTGTGCTTAAAGCACTTCTGTGAAGTGGGCAGAGCAGCCATAGTGCTTTGAGTTGTAATTTTGGGGCAGCTGCAAACATAGAACTCAATGTTCTTGAGGGGAATAACTTTTCAAGTCCAAGCTTTCTCCTGAAGGCATGTTTGTTTTGACTGTATCTGACTGCACCATTAACTCAAAGTAGTTTCATCTGTTTGATATAAGGTGGATTTTAATGATATTTCTCTAATAAATTATACATATAGATAACAGCTGGCAGTATAGACTTTCTGTGAGGGAAAAGGCGGCATGTGGCCAAATGCAGCTCACTATTTGCTCAATTTGTTTTGTGTCAGAGCCATCAGCTTCTGAGATTTGCCATGGCTGGAAAGCCAGGACTTAAGAAAGGCTTTTTAATGACATTATACCCAGGTTTTGCCTTTATGATTTTAATTCTCAAAGATGGGAATTGAAAAGAGGCGAGGAATGTGATTTCAGTGAGTTTGCTGGGAGCAGTTAACATACAAACGTATTTTTTTGTGGCCGTGGAGCAGCTGGTGTTAGCAAACAGGGCTCTTCCCCAATGAATTTATTTTCCCTTTCAAGGATGTATGTGAGCTACCAACAGAAATGATGGCCTTTCTGGCACTTTTCTCCTCTTAGTTGAGCCTTGCCTTCCCACTTGCTGCTTGCATAAAGTGTTAAACCCAATCCTCTGAGACTGAACATCTTTTGTAGTCATGGAGGTCATTAATTTTAATTAGATGGAACATTTTTACACTTGCTAAAAAATAAGGATCAGTCTCAACAAGTTTCATTAAATAAACAGTGTATTAAAATGTTCAATACATCTCGGAGCAGATCTGAAGTCATCTCATCAAACGCTGCTCAGTTGGAGAGGCTGGGGGGGGGGGGGTTGGTTTGGGTTTTTCCAGACATGGGATATGGATAAACTGCTC
Source organism: Excalfactoria chinensis (assembly GCF_039878825.1). Classification (NCBI taxonomy): domain Eukaryota; kingdom Metazoa; phylum Chordata; class Aves; order Galliformes; family Phasianidae; genus Excalfactoria; species Excalfactoria chinensis. The sequence continues at coordinate 772,081 of NC_092837.1, forward strand.
AGTTGGAATGCTGCTATTGTAAATACATGGGGGGCTCTCAGGGTGTTGCACTGCTGTGCTGCAGACGCACCAAGCTCTCTCCCCATCCCCATGGTTCTATACCTTTCCCGTCATTCCCATGGTCATTCCCATGGTCCTTCCTGATGCAGCCCCTTATGTCAGAACAGTGCAGGCTGTGAAAATCAGTGTTGGAATACCTGAGGTGGGATGAGCACTAAGGAGGCTGTTCTTCCAGGAATGCCAGTGTCTCAGCTGCCAGCAGATCTTTTGCTGACAGGAGGGCTGTGCTGAGTGTTTCCTTTATGCCTTTTGTTTGGCACATCTCAGCTAATTAATGTTCTGAACTGTGTGCGGAACGTTTCCAAATGGGAATGCCTAAGTATCCTTTGTGTGAGAAGGTCCGTCAGCACAATGCTCAGGAGATGATTGCTCTTGCCACTCACTGTGAAAACGTGTATCAAGTGTCTTGCCAAAAGTGAAAAACAGAAATGCATCCTTAATGTGAATATACTGGTCCCTGCACTTCAGCCTCCTTTGCTTTGAAGAGTGGCTGCTGCTCGGTGTGCAATCTGATATTACCTACAGAAGAAGTAAACTTGTGCAGCTTAAGCAGCTCAGTGCCATCCTGGAGTTTTGTAGTAATGACACTGCTGCTCCTGGAAAACAAACAGCCCCTCTGATCTGTGCAGTGGGTGCCTTCAGGGCCCACACCTGGAATTCAGTATTAAGCCCACTGCCTCCTCTGGCATTTTTTTCTGCAGCACTGAGCTCATGGCCAGCACGGGCAGCCTTGTGCCAGCAGTGTGATGTGTGTGCCTTGGCAGGGAGCTGCTGGCTGCTGCTGTCATTTGTCTCTGAAGAACAATTTCTGTAGCACATTTTCTCCCCTTCTTCCTCGCCCCCATCACTGATGTCACCAGGGCTGGCCATCTCCCAGCTTTTGTAGCACTGCCATCAGCAGAGGGCTGAGCAAGAGCGGCTCACTAAGCTAAGCACTGTAACTGTGTGCAGGAGGTGTGATGAGCACTGCCCGTGGGCCTGAAGGCAGTGTGTGTGGTGCTCGGGTACACTGGGCACTGTGTGTCCCTGCTTTGTCCATCTGGGCTGTGGGGGTCCTTGTCAGCAGCACTCTCCTAGTAAGTAGGAGTTGATGCACTGTGGGAGTGTCTGCACACACGGGCTGTAATTTACCAGGGATGCTTCAGTGCCTTTCAAAGTGGCATCTCACTTAGTCAGAACAAATGGGATAGATAGTGAGCCAGAGGTCTGCAGCAGTATGTCAAAGTATTTTATAGAGCCAAAAAAAAATAACCAAAAAACTATAAACCCAAACCAAAGAGCCCTGACAGCCAGGAGAAATGGACAACCTCGAGCAGCTATTTCTGCCTGTGATTCAGTGTGCTGCCTCCGAGAACGCATTCTTTCTGGAACTGAAATGGCTGCCATAAGGCACAATTGTGTTCTCAGCCAGGACAGCAAGGAATTTTCCTTCTGCAGGTTTATGTGGCTGTGTTTGGTTGTTCCTGCGAAGGCACAGTGCAAGTGAATGAGTTAACATTCGCTTTGGCTGGTGTTCAGCAGAACCCTTGGGATGTTTTTTGCTGCACAGCACTCTACTGTGGAGCAGCACTGTAAGTCAACTGTAGGGAAAGCAGTTTTATAAAGGCATCACCAATGGCATTAGAAAGCTGTAGGTAAACATAATGGGACTTTTCTTTTTCAAGTGTTTCAGCTTGCCTATGGGTAATCAGTCTGTATGTGGGCATGTCTGGGAAGGAGCAGAGTGTCGTTTTGGGGTGGACTTCCTGGGAATGCCTCTGCTGGGGCAGAGCTGGGGCTGGAAGGGAGCAGCTCGGTCAGAAAGCCTGGGGGTGACAAAGAAACCCAGGTGTGGCAGAGCAGAGCCAATTTGGCTCCAGCCATTAGTGTGTCATGCGGTGAGAGGGGAGGGAACTGTCAGTGTTTTGAGATAATTATGTCATTAATCTGCCTAAAAGTCTTAGTGTTTATGTAGGAAAAAATGGCATAAAACCTAGGTGCAGCCCTACCAGTGTTGTCTGGGGAGGGGCTACAGATTTCTGGCCCCTCAAAGATGTGTCTGAATTTGGGCAGATTCATTCTGGATATGACTCTATTAGCTTACAAGTGTTATTGTCGGCAGCACTGAAATGCCAGCAAGCTGTGTGCTACAATGGAGCCAGGGATGTACAACACAAATGATTAAGGAGCTCGAAGAACTTAGGAGGAAAGATTAAAAGAACAAAATGTTTTGATTGGATAAACAGCAACCAAGAGTGGCTGTGATAATCAGCTACTCCTCTGTGAAGGGTACCAGTGCCAAGAACTTCATTTTAAAATGGATTTGGCTGCAAGTGACAGGATAAACTATGTGGCATGGATGAAAAGTTTCTTTTTATTATGTTTAGAGCTGTTAGACTGGAGATGTTTCCAGGTGTTTGTCTCTGGCTAGATCACCCCTTTGGGCACCAGAGTTCAATCTCTATTCTATTGCTTTCATGCATGGCAAAAAGATGTGGTGGTCTCTGAGCCCATGTTCATTCGTGTCAGTGGGATTGAGGATGCTGAGGAGGAAAAGCATTATGGCGATTACTTGGGACTGAATACCCAGGCAGATGGCAGTACATGTGTGGGTATTTACGTATCTAAGGCCAAAGTTCAGGCACTGCCATTGTTCATTATTTTCCTGGTTGTTTTTCATGCCATTCTGTAATTGTCTGTGCATAAGCTTCAACCTGAGATGCTTGCAGTGTCAAGCATGTCAAAGTCATACAATACAACCTCATGTCGACCCATTGCTGTACGTCCTGGATCCAAACTAAGTAGGGGTGACATTCTTCCTGAGCTCAGCACACATCACACATTGCAGCCATAGACAAAAAGCAGAGTGTGCCCTATGGCAACTGCAGGGCAGATTGGGGATGCTTGAGAAAACCAGACCAGGTGTTTTGAAAACCAGCCTGGGTCAGGGAGTGCCTTGGGGTAAAGGTGTGCTATGAGAGGCAGAATCTTAGGCTGAGAGGAATAGAGACTGTAGGGTACTGCAGCTTGTGGAGGAGCTTTTCACCTTTAGTTTCAAGAGCCAAGCAGGTGTGTGCAGACAGCCACATTCATGGGGCATGGGGATCTATGGCAGAACGGTGCCCCTGCAGCAGGTCTCACAGGGGGGTGGGGATATTCCATTACCTATTTTCTTCTAATGCCAACTTGGAGACCAGTGCTGCATGTGGACAGCTGCTGAGCAGAATAATTCCAAGAAATAGAACTAGCTATTTTATTGTCTAACAGTAGCACCCAAAACTCCCATCTCAAAAAACTATTGTGAGATTGATAAGAAGTGGTGATTCATTGAAAATTGCTAGTCTGGACCAAAGCACTGAGTGGTGCTGAGCAGATCAGTGCCTGCTGCAAACTGCTGGTATGTGGGATGGGGGCATGCTGCACATCCCAGAATGGCATCAATGCTCCAGTGGGAATCTATTAGTGGGGAGAGGGGAGAAATATCTGCAAGTCTGATCAGTCTGACTTCATGGTTTACCCCATGGAAGCCACACAAGATATATACCCAGGAAATCCTCTAGGCTGGGTGGAAATGTTAGTGAACATATTAGGAAGCCAGAATTGTGATGCACCGAGGGCATGAGCTGCTGGATGTCCTTGCAGGCAGTGTCTGCTCCGAGTGAGGGACTGATATTCTCAACAGTGCTTGGTGCCATTGCAGAGGGGGAACAGTGCTTCATTTTTCAACAAAGCAATCCAATTCCAACAATAAAGGAGGTAATGCTGTTCAAAAAATAAGCTCTTATTGCTTAGTATTTGCTCCAAGCACTCCTGAAAGATGTCCTGGGCAGGCTGCTGGCAGAGAATACTACAAGTATGGCTTTGGAGCAAGGTGTGAGAGTGGGAACTCATATGGATTTATATCTCTGGAGGAAATCTCTTGTAAACACCTTGGTACAGCGCTGCCTGATCTGTCCCATGGATGTAACTTTGATGTCAATTACTTCAGCCACAAGGAGTGTCAGGAATATTTTGGGGTCTCCAAATCAGTGACAAATGACTGGAGGCAGGGAAATGACAAGGCTTTACTGCTGGTGATGTACCAATGACCCCTTGGGACACCCCGGCCACTAACCTAACTCTGTAGGATGTGTGTGAAGTCAGGCTGGGGAGCTGCAGCAGTGCAGAGCCTGTGATGCAGAGCTGTGAGGATCCTACTCAGTGCCCCATGTCATGCTGTGTGGGGTGCTGTTGCTATGGGTGTTGCAGCGCTGTGGGGTACCAACAGCCTGACCAGTGTCTGCCTCGTTTCCTGCATCCCAAGCATTGTGCTGGCCTGCCAGCCTCTCTGTGCTGGGGACCAGATGAACTAACCCTGCAAGCTTGTTCTGGCTGTCTGGCTGCCAGCTGGTGCTTGGGGAAATGGATGTGCTCGTTGGAAACCCTGAATGCTATGCTCAACAGTGCTGGTGGGCAAGAGTTCCTTCTACAGACCTGTGAGTTCCCAGCTTGAGCACAGTTCCTTATTACAGGCACGATGAGCTTCCCAGTTTGTTTCCATAAATAGGGATTGCATGTGCATGCAGATGGAAGTGTTGGAGCTGGCACATAGCTTGGCTAGAAATCAGCTTTTATTTAGGGAAAGAATGATCTTACAATGGTTTCGGTGTACCCTTTTAAACAAAAATATAACCGTAAGGAAACAGATTTACAAATAATGTAAGCTTTTGCTCATAGTCCTGATTACCCCAGCAGTAATGCTATGCACCAGTTACCACTGATCCTTTGTTCCTTTGCAGTGAATTAGTACAAAGATGGGATGTACGTCACACCTTGTGAAGAAATTATTAGAAAGTCTGCCCAGTACTGCTCATCACTCTGATTTTCTCATCCAGTAATGACTGAAATCTTGCTCTATAGAAGCTGTCACCAAGCTTCCAAAAAAGATGATGATTTAAGTGTTCATTCAGAGCCAAGGCACATTTATCTGTGACTTTTTGTTGCATTACATGCAGGGGTCAATAGCAAGAGGGGTGTTTTCCCTCCACCTCATTTTGGAGGTGTCTCCATAGGGCAATCTGATGTTGCTCAGTGCCTTAGGGTGAGAAGGGGAGCTGAGCAGTGCCTGGGGGGGAAGGGAGGGGGGGCTGCCCCTCAATAAGGCCCACCAGTGTTTTGCCAACAGCATGTTGGCCTCCATGTTCAGGGAGCTGAAGTGAATAAAATCCTCAGACCTGGAGGGATAGGTGTGTTCTGTCATACCATAAACTATTTATGGCATGAGCTTGTGCTGCAGCTTGAGTTGGGTCTTGGAACGGTGGTGCCATGAATAGGATTTCACATGTGCTGTGGAATTCCAGAACCTATTGCATAGCTGTTTGACATGCAAAGTGCGAGGCTGTTTTTTTTATTAGCAGTGCTGTGTGTCTGACAGATCTCTTTGCTAGTGCTGTGGATAGACATCTTAGAAACAAAATGTAATAGAAATTCTGAGCGGATGAGATGAGAATTAGCTGCCTGTCGAGTGCTTCCCTGTTTATCTCCAAATGTCAGCATTCCACACTCAAAGTTTTGATAGGAAGGCCTCTGCTGTTCTGGGCTGGAGAATTAGCAGATGAGAATTAGGGTTTGGGGAGAGGGCTAATTGAATCAGCTGTGATTACAGCAGCCCTGTGAGGTGCTGGGCCAGGAGGAGCAGTGGGTGTGCAGCAGGGGTGGTTCACACTGTTTTGCAGAGGAGCCTTTTGGCAGAACCCGGTACCACCACACACCCAGGACAGAGGTGTTGTTCTGTTCAGTGCTCTCTCTGGAGTACTGATCACTCCTTCCATCCTCCTCACTCCTTTACACCCAGTATTTCCACCTTGGAGGCAAATATAAAAAGACCAAATAGGAAATAACCACTAAGAGCACATCACCAACCTGTGGACCACATGAGAATGTAACAGCATGAGCACCGTTTGGTTCTGTAAGAGATGAGGGTTGCGTTGCTGTGCAGTGAACAGGAAGGGGTCACCACCACTTGCCCATTCCTCACTCTAAGCTTTGTTCCCTCTACAGATACTGGGCAGGAGAAAATCTCCATACTTGCTTCCCAGGGCCTTGAGAATAAGTGGAGAGAGGAAAGATCAGGCCTTCCTCCCACGAATGGCTTTGTAAGGCAATTATAAAGCTATAAATAGACTTTTCAGAAGGCAGCAGCCTATGAAATCAGTATCAAACAGTTCTGCTACCAGTACAGCTCTCGGTAGCCTTTCAGTTTCAGTTCATTGGAATGTTAAATGGCAGGGAAGGGAGGGGGAGCTGCTGGTATTTCGGATACTATTTGTTCCATTATTCATCTCTTTCATTCCGTATGAGTCATCCTGAGATGGAACCTCTTTTCAGGAGTATGCAGCGTGAAACGCTCAGTGCATGCAGAAAGGGGGCAGCGGGGCTGCTAGGGACTGCTGCACCAGGGGCGGGGGAATAACCTCCCCATGATAGAGTGTAACTGGTTCAGAGAAAAAGGTGATGAATTGCAGGTCAAATACATACACTTACAATGTCTTGAATTCTGGTGTGAGTTATTACACAGCTCTCTTATATGAATGAGTTGTAAAGAAAAGTGGTGACATACTGCCACGTCCTTATGCGTACTGAGGATTGCTGATGTTAAGAAGCTGGGAAGGATGGTGAATGAGGGAGAGTTTGTGAATAAGTGATTTTTTGTTTGTTTTTAAGGGAAGAAGACTGAAAGACTTCCCTAAAATTAGGGAGAAATAAATATTTGGAATTAAAAGCTGTTTGGTAGCGTTTGTAGCAGGAATTCCTTGCCACAAGTGTAGAGAGGGGCAGAAAAAACTTGTGAGCAGTGAGTTTAATACAGTACTCTCATCTGTCCTTGCAATTAAGGGGAAAGCCTGTCCAGCATGAGTAAAAGGGCTTTTCGCACACCTGTTTGGAGTTGTAAAATCAAATTAACATTTGCAGTGCTGGAGGTTGTAGGTGGGTTCCTGCCTGCAGCGTTAATGGGCTCTGTTCACACATGGTGATGCTGATAGACCTCTGTGCACCCATACACTGCTGTCTGCTTGTCTCCATCCTACCTCATCCTGACCCTCAGCTGGGATGGGACACAGGCTGCATTCTGCATCAACTTCCTCTGTTCTCATCATCCCTGGGCTCAAGGAATGGGTTTGATGCTGCTCTGTGGGGACTGACCTCCTCCTGAACTACACATCTGGTGCACAATGCAGACTGATAAGGAATTAATTCTCGCTCTGTGCAGGCAGTGTGGGGTGGAACAATGGGAGCAGCGGCATCCCATGTACCGGCAGTTATCAGCTCTGCTGCGCGCTCCAGTTCAGATCCTCTGTTTTTTTCCCTGGCAGCAGCATGAAAGGGTGGGAGGAAAGAATAAAGCCCAGTACTAATCTCCTCCCCCCACTTGCCTTTGGATACGTGTTTCAGGAATGATTTGTTTCTGTACAAATCCTGTTTTTTACACCTTTTTATTAAACAAAGCCTCCAAATAAATTTTAGCTGCTTTCCTGCCTGCCTAATCCCCATGTTTTTGCACAGATAAATCTTGTATAATTAGCTGTAGCTCTGCAAGCCTGCTGTGCCTGATGAGAATGCAATGAGACGCTCTGTGGCATGGCTGTGGGCTGCAGGTCAGCATCCTGCATGGGGCAGCCCCACTGTGATCACTGCCACCCAACCCCTGCAGCCCCTCTGTGCAGCTCAATGGGCTCTGGCACCTCCTCAGGGAGGCACAAAGTGTGTGACAGCCAGTTGGGATTTGGTAACAATTGAGACGTCATATTCCATCTTAACAGAAGTATCTTCTGCATCCAAACCTAACTCCCCTTACCCCCTTCCTCACCATTTCAACCTGTGAATGTTAAAATATAGTCATATGGAATGGGCACAGGGACTTGGCATGGGACAGGGAAGCTTCCCTTCAGGGTTTTGTGCTCTGTGCTGGTAAGGACTGGTGTTACTTCTGGCAATGATGTGTGCTATTTTTCAGGTCTTTCAGAGAATTTTCCTGTATCTAACATGCTGAGGGAGGCTCCCCAGCTGTGTGAATGACTGAACTAATGGTATTAACAGCAGTAACACTGACACAATTATTTTTTCAAGGCTGATCTCTATGCTGAGTTACATTGCCTTGCAGAGCAGAATGCCCAGTTAACCTGTTTCAGCTCACAGCTCTGCCCTCACATCAAGTCTACAAGTTTTTGCTCATCAGCAGAAGGGCAGAATCACACGGTGGATGAGCAGAGCATTATCTGACAGAACATGTGGGCTTTTTACTTGCTAGCAAGTTGCACAGCTACTGGTAAAGCAGTTTGAAATGAGGTGGCCTATGTCCTTATCATAGTCCAGGCTCAGTGCAGTTTATTCTCCCTCTCCCATCAATGCAGCTGTGTCAGCTGCCATTCAGCAGCTCTTCCTGAAGTGCTCATTGGCATTGCAGTACTGACTTCTTGTGCTGGTTTCTGCCATGACCACACAGCCTTCCTTCAAAGCCGGGACACGCAGCTGTGTGTAGAGAAAGCGCAAGAAGAGAGAAATCAGCAGAAGTGTTTTTAAACTTTAGAGCTGTCCTCATCCAAACATACATCAAAGCACTGAGGCATCAAACCAACCTACTCCAGAGTTTGTTAGAACATTTCCACTTCAAACCATGAAAGTTTAATATTTTTCAAGGAAGTTTTTCTTCTCTGTCATAAATGTAGGTATATATATAAAGTACAAAAGAAAAGGAGGAGCTGGGGCACAAACATGGGTCTGTGCTGTGTGTGGGGTGAGCAAGAAGGGCCGTATCAGAGTGTTCTCCACTCACTCGTGCACCACAGTCTGCCTGCGTGCTGTCCTTCAGGGTGCAATGGAGCTCAGTGTTACCGGAGTGCGTAGTGTGCTTTTAGTTGCCTTTCCTCCCAAGAGGGGTTAAAGCACTACGGGTGGGATGTGACACAGTGTCTCTTTGCTTTGACCTTGACTAAATCAGAAAGGAAGAGTCTGAGTGATGAGCTCCGTAAGGTGTGGGGCTGTGTGCTGACCCCAGTGAGCTCAGCTGTTTGGTGGCAGTGGGTGTGGGATGGCAAACTGCAGGGAGGTGTGGAGGAAGGACTTTCTGCTGTACTAAGAACGTGGGAGACTGATGAAAACGAGAGAGGAAATTTTTGCAAATGCTCTTTAGAAGACCTCCCTTCCTTCTTTTCTTTCTTCAAATATGAAAACACGAGAAGATGAGAATCTCTCAGAGCCTTTTGGGTTTGGTTTTGTCTCTGTGGAGGCTTTGCCTTGACTTGGAGCTCAGGACAGAGCTGGAACTGAGCGCTGCTCTGGGATGGGTGCACTCAGGTGGCTCCTTGTCCCCACTGAGCTGGCCTTGGAGCAGCGTTGGTAGCCATGACGCGAGCTGCTCCTTGGTGCTACCTCTGCCAGGTGAAGCATGTGGGGTATTGTAGGAGCTGTTGTGGCAGTCACATCAGGGCCTGCTTTTGAGATGGGAGCTTGAAAAACAACCTAGGAGGATTTTGGCTTTTTTTTTTTTTTATTTTATTTTTTTATTTTTTTTTAGAATGAGTGTGAGCAGGTGGTTGTTGTGTATCTTGAGGTATTTAAGGAAGCATTTCTGTGTTAATGCTCAGAGGAAATGTCCAGCGTTTCCTTACCAATGAGATCCATTCTGGCAATTCATCCACCATGTCCTTTAAGTGATCCAGGAACAACGGTGCAGAGAAGGGGTTGCAGGAGCTTCAAAATGAAGCTGAACAAAACCTGAATGCATTCCAGCAACAATTGGCTTCTGTACGCAGAGATAAGCTGCCAAAATAACAAGGCTGGTTTGAAAGGCTTGCTGGTCTGATCCTTACAGGAGTAAGGAGGGATGGATTTCCATCTGAGTAACGGTGCTGTGGCAGCACACAGCAGAGCACCGGGCTCAGTCCTCTTCAGGGCACAGCGAAGTACATTGGTGTGGGCTTCTGGAAGGCACAGAACCTGTCATTTTGAAATTACACTCTAAAGCCTTTCCCAGGAAGATGTGGTATTTATACAGTCACCACTGTGCGACCTTGCTGGGCTTTCAAATAGGAAGGAAAAATGCTGGCATGCTCCATCACCTCCAGGTTGTGAGGCTGCAGAATGAAGGTGGCTGAACAGTAGGTGACTGGGGCAGCAGGATGAGACAGCTGTGTGTGTGCAGTGCTGTTGTGTCACTGGGAATGCTGCAGTGAGCTGGGGGAGCAGGGATGGGTTGCGGAGTGTAGGATGGGGAATGGATGGCTGAGAGCTGAAGGGAGTTTCTGGTGGATGAGAAGATCCGGTTTGGGTATGAGGATAGCTTAACATTGACCAAATAACAAAAACAACCAACCAAAAAAATCCACAGATTAAACTGTCACAGGAGCTGTAGAGACGGGCTGTGATATTGTGATAATTATTTATCTCCCCTTAAATCAGGCACTGAATTCCCAAGGATCCAAGGATCCTCATTTGCACACATTGTGTCCGGGTGCTCATAGTGTAGCATTTGTGACCCAGCACAGGGCAGGACTACAGCCCTCCCCTGGTAACAGGTGTCCGAGGTGAGGACTGGCACCGCTCCCTGCATTTGTTAGAGTGAGCCACAGCCCAGAGTCACGGGAGAATTTTAAAGGATGGACAATGTAATGCATAGGATGAGGTGAGAACAGCTGGTTTGCTTTTTCTAACGCAAAACCTAGTGCATAAAACTGAGGTGAAGACAGTCGGCAAAGTGCGGAGCAGAAAGAAAAAGCATTTGTTTTGCTTCCCCTCATACGTACATCTGTTGGCAGTAATTGAATCTATCATTCCCAGGAGGAAAGAAGCAGCTCACCTGCTGGAATCCATGCATTAATTGGTGTGAACAGTGAGAGTGCCATGAGAAGGCAGCACAGAAGGGGCGGTTTCGGTTGTTTGTTTCGGCAGCAGTAAATGATGAAGAATTGCAGATTTGTGGTGGCTAAAATAGGTGAAATCCTGAAGTCAGATTCTGCAGGTGTCAAACCACTTTTACATCAGACAGCAGCAAAGTGCTGATTGATATCGATGTCTGTGCCCAGAAAGGTGCAGGGCAGTTCATCTTCTCTGCAGCTGGAATTTCCCTCTCCTCTTTCTTCATTTACAAAAGCACTGAGCTCAGCTTCACCATGCCAGCTCTATGCTGTTTGATGATGGTTCCACTTCGGTATAAGATGTCCCAGTACTTTCATTCTCAGCAATCTCACCCAGAGAGCTCACTTGGGTCTGCTCTTCCAGTACAGCTCTTGCCAGCAGGAGTCACCCACCTTGCTGCATGGCGGAGTGCAACAAACTCAAAAGCTGTCAGTGTTTCTGTATGGTGTTTCTGTGTGGGTGGGGGGCAGCTTGGGCTGGCTTGCAAGAAAGCAGAGCAGGGGCAGAGCTCATTGCTGTGTGTTGCAGGCAGTGTGGGCACAGAAACCAGCACTGCATCAGCAAGCAGTTCTGGAGGGAGATGTACCACTGATGGTACTGCAAGGGGCTTCTGGCACTGATGTCACTCTCAAGAACCAACAGACAAGCAGCTTTATGAAGCTGGAATGGTGATCAGAGTGTTGTGACCACATCATTGTCTTTACATGAGGCTCTGTGGGGCAGTGCTGCCCCATGTGCTGATTGATGGTGGTGACCTGGCGGTGTCCCACAGAGCTGCCATGCCTGCAGCACCATTCCAGCGCTCTGTGCTTCATCTTGGGACTGCTATGTGCCCGGATTGCTCTGCTGTAGCCCATTAATATTCTTTATGAGCATTATGCTAATACCCACTTTTAGAAATTCTAGGAACTACAGGAGTGCAATAAAAAGCCCATTACAAAACTTGCAGACATGCAGATTTCCCACCCCGAAATATCATTGCGGTGGATTGCAGCCATGTAGTCGTGATTATGTTGACATAACACAAAATAAATCTAATCCGGAATGCCTGGCTGCAGTTACGAGGCAGGGATCGTGCAGAGGAATGTGTGCAGTTTGCTTTGCACAATTCTGATTAAGTTAATCAGTTTTTATTTGCCTTATTTGTATTAGGGTAATTTAGCCTTCAAGACAGCTTCAGCCACACAGGCAGTGTGAATTTTAGACATATTTGCCATCAGCTGTGTATGTATCCCATCCCATCTTGACTTTAAAATGTTGAAAAAAAAGGAAAAAGAAAGTGTGCTTTGTATCTGCTTCAGTTCATACCTATCAGCCACCTGCAGTCACACCTACCAGGGTTGTCAGCCCTCAAAGTGGTGTCTGTGGCACACGGGATGCCATGCGCAGGGCGTCCTTCCAGCACAGCGTGCTGAGCTGCTCACACCCTCAGGGCACCACAGCCGGGATCTGTTCGGTGGCTGCAGGGAGCTGGTGGGACACGAGGGCTGGCAGCAGGAGGTGCTTTGTCCTCTCTTGTGGCAGAACCCAGTCCTGAGCACTAGTAACGACCTGCAGCTCTCTATGTTCAGTTCTGTTAGCAGAATAACCTGAAAAACAAGGTCTTCAGGAGTGATCTGAGCTGACTTAAAAAAGAAGAGGTGCTGTAAAGTGGGCAGTTACGGTAAATACAGTGATTTGTTTCAGCACTAAGCAGTTCTGGAACTATTCCCTTTCACTGCAATAATTACAGAAATTCCCTCCTGTGCCAGTTCTGTAGATGAATTCCCAACAGCAGAAAGAGCTGGGAAGCTTCTGGCAGTGCAGGAAATGCATTGTTGCCGGTCTCTGCTCAGGGGGCCTCAGGCTGAACTCCTCCTGCCCTTCTCTGCAATCATGGGTCATTCAGTTTATCAACCTACAGATCCCCTAATACAAATGTAAGCCGGGATTGACTCAGCTCTGTTTTAATCTTTGGATTCCTATGAATAACAAGTTTTTTTAGCTTATTTGCCCTTTATGAACTAGCAGCATATAATATCCTGTAATTGAAAATGGGTTTTTGTACTATATGAAACCATGCAGGGATTCCTGTTGTAGTTAAATGTAAGGGCTAGCATGGAAATCCATCCAGCAGCTTAGACCTGAAGCATTACCTTCACTACACAGATTGATAACTTCCTCAACATTTAGATCTTTCCTTGATCTGCTTCAACAGTCTCTAGTGGTATAATCAATGAAAGAGATGTGTTAAGTGCAGAAAAAATATAGCATTGATTTTGTGATAGACCTTGTTCTCTCAACAGGTTATGTCTGCTGGTGGGCAGAGCAGGTTGGGGGCTTCACAGCCAGTGCTTTCACTGGGAGATGCTGGGGGCTGCTGGGGTGATGGTGGGGAACAGCATGCAAGAGTAGCTCTGTGTGCTGGCTCTGTGGGGCATATTCCATTCAGAAAATAACAGAATATTGCTTCTGGCATGAATATTTTATTTCCACTTAGTGGGAGATAAATATGGTTTTGAGCTGAATTGGTACAAAAATGAATCTCCACATATTAAAATTTTGCTTTAAGGAGATATTGCGAGCTATGGCTTATTGGCTTGTTTATGGTCTGAGTCTGCACATGCTGAAGGCAAAAGGAGCAGAAGCAGAGCTGGTTTCAGACTAAAAGAGGAGTGATTTAGACTGAGGGTAGGAAAAGGTTATTTGCACTAAGGGTGGTGAGGCACTGGCACAGAGTGCCCAGAGAAGCAGCAGTACCCATCCCGGCAGACAGCCCAGGTCAGGCTGGGGGGCTCTGAGTACCAGAGGAGCTGTGGGTGTCTTTGCTCACTAAGGGGAGTGAGACCCAATGGCCTTCAGGGGTCTTTATTCTTCCAACCCCAAGCATTCTGATTGAGGTGCCCCACGGAAAGGTGCGTGTAACTGCACGTTATGGCAGTGAGCTGTGGGGGCCTGCTGCTTTTTACTGGTTTAAAAGATGGAGACCCTGCTTGGATAAGATTGCTTCCAGCAGCTGGAGCACTGTGCTCAGCCGTAGGGTGGGTAGCACATGCCACCAGCACTGCCCTGCTGCTCCCTGCTGTGCTGCCAGCGATGATGAGTGTGGCTGCAACAGATGAAATCTCACTTTGATGGTGCTGAGGGGCAGGAGCTTTGATGTCAGCCAGTCCGTCTGAACGTGCCCTCATTCTTTCTGTACAGAGTTGGGGGATATTTTCTGGTCCTCTTTGATCCTGCATAATGATTAGTCAAATATTAAGTGGACTGTTAACGAGGGAATAGCGTAACAAGAAGTTTAATCTTCTTTGTCAAATCACTTCTGGAGAGAGCCAAATATTTGTGGACCTTATGGTTCCTGCATATTTTATAATGAAGTCATATTTTATGTATCTATCCCTCATCTCCAGCAGAACCCATTGAAGGGGGAGCACAGATGATTACTTAATACAGCTCAGATCTCTGAGAGGATTACACAAATGAAGGGTATCTCTGCAGCATTTCCCTTCCCAGACAGCAATTATTCGATCAACCCCCTTGGAACACATCCTGCTGCAGCACAGAGCTCTTCTCCAGGAGCAAAGCCCCACTGCTGGCAGAGCCCTACAGGCGACCTCACTTCTGTGTTTGCAGCCAAACCTGCAGTGGTGGGTAACCTGAGATGGGCACAGGGATGGTGTTAGGCAGACACACTGTACTGCTGACCCCTCAGAGATGTCCTTACAGAGTTCAAATCACAGGAAGGAAGACTGTGTGGAGATGTTGGATTTGTGATGGGGAATGCTTGGTTTTCTCTATTTCTGCATGGTATGGCCTCTGGAAATGATGGAGACAGAGATTTGCTGTGGTTTGGAGTGAGAAAGATGGGACGTAGGGGTTGAGAAGCACTGTCTGTGTTATGTGCTCAGGGAATTAATTAAGACAGAAGAGAGGGGATGGCTTTTTGAGGCAGGAAATGCAATGAATGCATTTTGTCACATATGCTAGCTTTGATGCTGAAGTGGTAACCAGAAGCGGGAGACTTCCAGATAGCATCTCTCCTCAGCCCTCCCCATGCACCTCTGCTCTCAGCACCACAGAGCAGCCCTCTGTATGAGAGGCACAGAGCAGCACAACTCCTCCATTACCACTTCTCAGCATGGGAGATGCCACTGTGATTAAAGTGCCAAATGATTCCCATTCGCATTACAATGAAATGTGACCACTGCTCTCCATGAATGGGACGTTTTTGTCACCTCTTCTCTAATAGCAATATCTATCTGCTCTGTGCTGGGTAATGTGGATGTCAAGTCATATTTCAGTTCCAGTGAGATGACTTCTGCTTGACAGATCTCATTATGTCATAGATCATCCAATTGAAAATGTACATAGGCTTGGATTAAAAGCCCTTATGCAGAAGGCTTCCACTGTATGAGGTTTGGGGGAGGCAAACTCCACTCCTTGTGTGTGTCTCTCTCTCTCTTTTTTTTTTTTTTTTTTTAATTAATATAATCTAATACCAGAAAATTGCAGAAACGTAACAAAATCCAATCAAATTAATCATGGTTGTCAAAGACTGCAATTGAAAATCATAACCTGGTCTTCACAGAGCAGATGAGTTGCAGCTGTCCTCAGAGCAGTGTCTTGGGGATTTTAGACCTCTAAAGCTAACATTCTTTCTCCTCATGGAATTCCATTACTCTTGAAGTGGTACTACCCTTCTTTTAAAGCTTTCGTTGTAACCGAGTGTTGGCTCAGCCCTGCACAGTGAGCAGACACCTGATGATGAATCTGAATAGATTCACGCAGTGCAGTTCTTTCTCAGGCAGTGCCCAGAGGGGTGTTCCACAGCAGTGGCAATCTGTGCCCAGCAAGCAACCCGTGTACCTTTGTCCTTGTGAAACTGGAACTTATGGGAATGATGGGTGCCTAATTAGAGCCTCCCAGGGAAACTTCCTTTATGTGCTCCAGGTATCTGAGCACGGCAATCCAACCAAAGCCTGCTGCTCCTTCTGACATTGCTCACCTGAAATAACCTCGGGATCAGAAGCTGTCCTCTCCCTTGCACCTTCCTTATTGTTTCTGCCTCCTACAGACCAGGGCTGGCCTTCTCTTTGTGCATTCTTTCCAACTGGATTCTGTTCTCTCAAGTAATAATTTGCCTTGCCATGGAAGTGGTTGCTTTCATTAAAAACTGCTGTATGTGTAGGGTCAGCTCTTCCAGTCACCAAGGGAGGACTGCTCTCTTCTCAGTCAGCTGAGAGAGCTGAAGTAAAGCCCTGTGCAGGGCTGCCCTGGCCTGAAAGGAGAGACGGAACTCAGCTTTGTTTCCCGAACAGTGTTGTGTGAGACTACATGTCTTGAAAAATTCTTATCCTAAATGTGTAATCCACATCCTAATCCTGTATGCTTGTTACCATATGATTGCATTGGATGGGCTTTCATTACCTACTTGCAATGCCCTTGTCTTAATGCTCCACCTGTGCCTTTGTCCCACTGAGACACAGCAGAAGCAGATCAGTGTTTCCAAGAATGTCAGTTGGGAAGTATTCATGAACGGATATCATCAGATGTGAGGGCTTCAGCATGTCTGCAATATGGCAGGTAGATGAAACATGCAGATCATGGAGCACACAGTGCTGCTGCTGGTCAGTTGTTCCACACTTCAGTCATCTCTATTTCCTTTGAAGCAGTTACTTATTTGTCTTTCTAGGGAAGAGTAGAACTGCTTAATTATTCCATTACTGTTCAGACAATGAAGGGATGGACCTGGGTAGGTACCTTGTGCCTTTGGAAATCTGTGCACCAATGAGATGTTCTGCCTGGGCAGCTCTGGATAAGTTCCTGTTCGGTGCTCAGTTTTACAGACCCGAAGAAACCTTCTCTTGGTGATCAGCTGGAGAACTGATTTCATAGTCATGATTTGAAAGACTTCCAAAGAAATTCTGTAGATGTACAACAGTGTAAATGTTTATCGATGGTGTCTTCTGGCTTTTCTTTGTTGTTGTGGAACACAGCTGTGTGAAAACCAGAACCATTTTGTCTGAAGTTCTGTGCTGTAATTCCAGTGATTCCTTTTTACTTTCTTCAAGACTTTTTTTCTGAGCTCCCTAACAGCTCCTCATGTTTTTTCATTACCCCAGACTTGATTCTTTGGTTCCGTTGTTCATTATTCCACGACAGGACTGAAACACATTCAACAAGGGATTGAGGCGGGAGGGATTTGTCGTATGTTATGGTTAACCTGTCCTTCGGAGAAAACAGACTTCCACCTCCAGCAACATCAGGTTCTACATAAACACTGTGCTAATGAGAGCGAGGAAAGAAATTGCATTTGTGCCAATGGTGGGAAGGAAATGCTTAATTTTCCCATTAGTCTATCAGGTTAGCTCATATAAACAACACGATTAAATTTTTCTGTGTGTGCCGTGCTTTATAAATAATAACGATAATTAAAAAGCCATGCAAAGCCTGAGGATAATAAAATTATGTCGCAGTAGGGCTGGGAGGATAGAAATGTTGGAACAAAGATGGAGCAAATCCATCAGTGCAAGGGCTGTTCGGACAGCAGCAGCTGGAGGTGCTCTGAGGGACTGATAATGAGTGTGGACTGAAGAAGCTTCCCAGCAGCATCAGTGCCTGGGAGAGGGAGCTTGGAATATCAGCCGGATTCCTCAGATGAATCGACTTTCCCCTTAGTTCAGGTTTGCTCTGCAATGTTTGAAGATGCTTCATTTGCAAAACATTCACAAAAGGTGAATGCTGAGGTTGCTGTTACTGCAGTTCCTTGTTACTGAGTCCCAGATCTGCACGCAGAGGGAAACGCACTGTGGAGTTGCTTGCAGTGATTTTCAATTAGGGAAGACAAATTTTGCCGTGTGAGTGATTAGATAAAAAGTACAATAAGCGACACAATGCATTTTGAGTGATCAGGGGGGTAAAACAGAGATATGATTTGATTTGCTTGCAGGTAGCTGACAAAGCAATTGGAATTCCTCCTGTGTTGTACACGAGGATGCAGTTCCCTGAGGGGCATCAGCAGGTCTGGGGCTGCCCAGCACAGCCTCTCCTTGAGGGGACAGTTCTCATAGAAGTGAAAGGCTGCAATAAAAGGGGGTGTAAAGGTCAGCATAGAACCCAGTCTTTTCTGAGCTTCAGCTCCTCATGTTAACGTGTAGCAAACGTGGGAACTTAATTCACTGCCTTAACCCTTCACATGAGACTGGAAGACAGTTTGTGGTTGAGAGTCCTGTGCGGACCAAAATTTGTGCTGCTATTAAGACTTTCCATAAGACACCCCAAGTAAAAAGTCTGAAATTCCCAGTTAATGCTAGTGATGGCATGCATCCCTCTGCAGGGACTCTGATTTCTGCTGATCCATCCGCAGACCTTGTGTGTCCCATCAGCTGGACGCTCAGGCAGTGCTGTGAGTAGGGAGCCGTGTGCTCCGGGCCCCAAAGCACTGTTAGCAGCTGCTGGGCTGCTGGGGGCTGTGCTCAGTGCTCACAGGGCTCTGCTAGCACTGCCCCTGCATGTGTAGGCTGGGAACGGACTGGAATTGTGCAGGTTGAAGTGATTCAGAGGCTCTGCTATATGGGGCAGTGCTTTGGCACGTGCAGGCAAGCAGCTGGTGGATGAGTTCAGCAGAGCTGCCCCTATTTTGGGTTTGGAGAAAACAGTGCTGGGTAGCACAGGGGTGTGTTTGCACCTTCACTGTTGGCTGATGGCCTCAGCATGTAGAACCACCCCAGCTCTGAGCTCCTGTCTGCAAGAAGTGGCATTAAATGAAAAGAAAAAGAAGAGTGTGTGAAATTATGGAAATGCAGCATTGAAGCATTATGGAAATTGGTGGATATTTGCAGTAATATCATTTACTTAATGTCATGTTGTTCTGATAATAGCTCTATTTCCATTATGAGGAAAAAAAAAACACAAAAAGGCACACACAAAAAAGCATGACTTGATGTTTCTTTATCCTTATCTATTCCCATGAGACAAGCTAGATTGTCAGGCAGCTTAACGTGCAAATCTACATGAATATGATTTAAGGGCACAAGGGATCATGAGGAATCTGTTAGAGCCATTTGAACTGCAGTGACACCATCTGTGGCTGCTCAGTGCTTTTGCCTAAGGAATAGGAATGAGGCTGTGGAATAGGGCTGTCTTGCAATGAAGGCTGCAGAGTGTCTCCTGGTCTGCACCAAGGGCAGCCACAACTTCAAACCTTCACCATGCACCTGCCTTGCAGGAGCCCTCATTCACCCTTCCAACTTCCACCGGTGAGCAGGAAGGGAAGGGCTCCCTAGATATGCACAGCACTGCACCCATGTGGCTCCCACCTGCTGTGTGCCCCCACTGTGTCACTACACATTCTCTGTCTGATAATGGTGTGCACTAAACCCATCTCTCCCTGGGTCTGTCCACTCCTCCCCTTCTCAGGAAGGACCGTGTTACTGAGGTGCAGAGCAGAGGGACACCACAGTCCACTTTGTTGCAAGTGCCGCTGTCTGATTTCTGGGTCTATGATCTTTTTGTTACAGTTTTGGTAGCCTACCAAATCTCCACAAGCAGCCCATGTGTATCGTGAAATTAGGAATTATCTTGTTTAGAAGATTGTTAGGAAAATTAGTGGGGCTTTATTTTCTCTTGCTTCATGCCCTGATATGGGAGCACAAGGAATCCTCTCAGCTGTGTGCAGCAGTAATGGTCCTCTCTGGGGTCCCTGCATCACTGTGTTGTGAGCAGTTAAATCTGCTCAATCCCTGGAATTGTTATTTGTCAGCATAATTAACCCTAAAGGAATACTTCAAATGGGACAACAGTTCTGGTTTTCCCCAAGAAACACGCAGTGGTACCAGCTGTAGTAACGTCAAACTAAAGGAGTTTAGAGTGAGCTTTAAGTTGACATCTATGGAGCACACAGGATCCTTTGCAGCCTTTCCTGAGGTCTCTGTTCTTTGTGCCCCTCTCCTGATAGTTGCCACCTTCATTAGGGCCAAATTAGTTTTGTGGTGTGCCAAATGCCTTTGCACAGCAAGGAGAAGCAGGTTGTGCTGAGCTGGGGATGGCACTGCTGCCTGTGCCCACCTGTTGGCTGTGGTGGGAGGGCCTCTGCGTGCTGATTGCAATTTCAGACAGTCCTCGTTAACGCTGTGCAATTAATTACTCTAATGATGCATTCATTTAGATTGAAAATGCGATACTAGTAAAGTTTAATTAAAAAAATCAATAACTCATTACCACGTTACCCCTACACCTACATGTGCCACCAGATTAATCTCTGGTGTTGTAGCAGTGGTCCCCACAGCTCTGCGGCGATTTGCCTCTCTGTTAGATGTGATTTACTGGAAGGATAATTGCAGAAGGAGCTATTTGGTCGCTGCTTTTGTTAGGCAGCAGCAATGGGCCGGGCGTTGGATCGATGCTCCCTGTGTCAGGGCAAGGCTGATAGGTACTCCTGGGTAGAGTTTATCTTTTCTATATTTGTTCAAAGAGAAAACACAACAGTGCTGTCTGTGTGCCCGGCTGGGATTCTGTCTTTTTGCAGCACACAGGAAGGAATAAGGCACAGAGCTATTAATTAGTGGCTGCAGCCCTGGCATGGAGCCCAGCAGTGTTACTTACCAGTGGTGTTTCCAGCCCTGGGAGCTCAGGGGCTACTGCTGGATCTGTGGCTGCGGCACAGAGCTGAACAGCACTGAGAGCACAGCCCTTCCAGCAGGGGCTGTTCAGTGTTTCTCAATGGGGCAGATGGCAGGAGCGATGGCAATCTGCTGGAACTCATCCAAGTGTTTGAATGGGAACCGAATTGAGGAAGGAGCCCTTCTGAAATGGTATTTGTTCCTTGATGGATAAAATACATCCGTTATTGCTGTGTTCCTGTGCAGAAGCTAGTGTGGGCTTTAATTAAATTTTCCCTGGTGGATGTCATGGCACAGTTCTCAGACAGTAGACACAAACTGTGTGCAGCGTGGGAACCTCGGTGGGCGCTGGGGCCATGGGGTGCCCCACATACCTGGAGAGCTGTCCCTGCTCTGGGGCAGCACTGTGCCCAAGGGCTGAGGTTTGGCTTCAGCTGCTGCTCTTGGAGGAGCGCTGCAGTTCTGCATGGCCACCAGCATAGCGCAGAGCAACAGGTTCTCACTTGCTGCTGATGCTTCACTGCTCCAAGAAGCACTGCTGGCTGATGTCCGTGCTGTGCTGCAGCTCCCCACACTGAGGTCTGGGCAGAAGAACTGTAACTAACTGCCTTCTGGTTAGTGAGTTCTTCCTCTTCAGAGACTGCACCGCTGTCTGCAAACTGCTGCCAAAGCTGATGATGGATTTTGTAATTAATTTTTATTTCCATTTGTAGCAGCACAAATAGACTGCAGGCCTGCAAGCCTGTACACCCAGCCCTGTGCTGCTCTCTGGGTGCTGAGGACACCTCAGGCCATGCTTTGCCTTTATCAGGAAACTTTAGAGCTTATTATCTTAGCTGCTATGTCACATTCTTCTAGATTTAAGGAAATAGAATGTGCCATACTTTGCAACAATTGCAGCTGAGTCCTCATCTCAGCAATCCCCATCCTTGGGGTTCCCAGGGAACCACAGCTCTGAGCCCCATAGGAGGAGCCATTCCAGCTCTAACCCTGCACCCTTCCTGGAGTCACAGCCACACTAACAATGCTAACAGTGATTCATTATTAATAATTATGCTTCGCCAATGTGCACTGCTTTTCATTTTCATTGTGCTATACATACATTAACCAATAAATCTCTACAGTGTTCCAGTGAGAGTGGTAAGTGCTGTTATTTTTGTTTTATGGACAGCAAAATGAGATACAGAGAGGTTAATAGCAAGTCTAATTGGACAATAATTGCCCACTTACCACACTGGAAATTAAGAAATAATCCTCCCATTGTCATCACATCAGCAGAACAAGGAGAGAGCAGCACTCCCATCCCTCCTGTCCCACTGCTCAGCCAAACAGCCCACATGAAACAAAAGCAGAGGGAGCACGAGAGCAGGCAAAATTGTTCTGATTTGTTTAACGTGTATTCCCCACCACTGAGTCACTTCAGGATGGAGGGCAGTTGTGCAGTTTACTTGGAAGTGTATTAAGAGGTGGTTTAAGTGAGTCCTGCCCATTTTTGAGATGTGCATTTTGGAGAAATGGAAAGAAGGTCCTGCAGAGCTGCAGGGCTCCACCTCACACTGCTCTTTGCTCTTCTCTCGCTCACAGAGCAAAGCCCAGCACCACTCTGGGGTGATGTTGTAACGTCAGCATTGGCATTTCTGAAGAAAATGCAGGTTGAGCAAGAAGGTCACTGCTTGCAGCAGCAGCAGAGTGCTCTCCTCAGGGCTGGTGATGCTCCTCACAGCACTGTCCCTGCAGGGCCCGGTGTCAGGTTGGGGAATGGCAGCAGCTGTGCTTTGTGACACCCTGGGAATAAGACCTGGAACCTCTCCTCTCTGCTACTGCATGCTTCCCCTGGGCTGAGCAGGGAACTGTGGGGAGGACACAGGGCCTGTGTGCAGCACCAGGATGCTGAGAAATGCCCCACTCTGAGCCTGATTTACCCCCTGGACATGAGGGGCTGTGAGCTCCCCAGAGCTGCATCCCCACGGGCATCAGTGTGAGCAGCAGTGCTGGGCACACCTCAGTGTGTCCCTGTCCTCACAGCCCACACTTGGCATCACGAAGGCAAACAGCACTTGAGCCAGGTGTGCTCTGCATGCTCCAGATCTGCTCTGTGAATGGCTCACACCTGGCTGCAGGCTGTCCCTTGCCCAAGGGCTTGTCTCTGTGCTCTATGCTTTACTGTGCACTGAAGGAGAAACTGTATCTATCTCAGTAGTTTTAGTGGCTATAAAGTAGTAAGTGCTGAAGGAAAGGTCACCGTCACTTGTTAGTTCTGATCCATGAGCTGATGGCTGCAGAGGGGATGCAGCTGTGAGGGGTGCTGCTGGGCTGCGCTTCACTGGGTGCATCCTGAGGGCATTCACTCTGGAGCTGACTGTTCCTCAGCCGCCTGTCTCCTTCCTAATTGCCTTCTGCTGGATGTGTGGGAATTCTGGGCTCTACATTAAACCAATTCAGAGTTCATTTACTGCGCTCTTCCATATGTCTGTGTATGTATCTGCAATGTGTGTGAGCGTGTCAGTGAGACACTGGTGTTTAACCAATAAATAAAGCGCTCTGTATAGCATGGTAACTATCTGGGATCAGAAAAATGAAATGGAACATAAATTGAACTAAGGTGTTGGTTATTTATTCTGACCCCTCCAGCAGAGGAAAGCGGGGCAAAACAGAATAGTTTGAACGACCACATTTACCCAAATACAAAAACACACCTACCCTATGGTTAGTTTCCAATGGAAACACTATGCTAATTCATTTCTTCTGAACGTTTAAGCCTTCTTCTACCAAGTAAATAGGACTATTATACAAGTGACAGCAGCTATATTAATGTAATGTTTTGAGTATTGGTTCCTGAGTGACCTGTTTCAAAACGTTTTTTTTTTTTTTTCTTCTAAATCAGCATTTCCAAAGGTGTGTTGATACACAGCAGAACTCAGCTTTCAGTGTTATAAATAAAAGGAGACCAGAAGATATATTGGAGAAGATGTTGTGCCTCTTTCTGGGTTAGCACTTGAAGTTGGCTTCATCTGGTTTCCAATTTTTAAAGCAAAATATGTGTTTGAAAGACAGCACCCAACAATCCGTTGTATGGAAATCATCCACCTGAGTTTTCCCATAGGAAATGAGAAATTCAGCTTGAATTTGGGTTCCTGCTGGGTGAGTGTGTCTCTGCTGAGTGCTGCCTCTCCTCTGAGGGTCATCCCACAGGTCAGCCCAAGAGGAAGGATGTACTGATAGATATTTCAGGGAGTTCTTAATGATTTTCCTTTCTTTCAGACATAAACATACTGCTCATTCTTTGCCCTTCCCCAAAGCCATTCTTGCAGCATCCATCACGTTGCAGTATCTCTATCCAAAGAAAGAAAGTGAGGCTCACACGTAATTGATTTCCTAATAGACAAAAGCAAAACGGCTGTAGAATGGTGCCCGGATTATCCACCGTGCAGCTTTGTTTGATAGAAACACAGGCTTTGCAATACCTGATCCTTGCTTGGGGGCTGCCTTTGGTCTCATTTTTCCAGATGCAGTAATGTGGTTGTTGGAATTAAGGTCCTAATTCGGATTCCTGGCCTCATGTGGTGCACAGCAGTGGCCACATTATCTATACAGTGCTGGCAGAGGAGTAGGATCTGGGCTGGCTCTCCAGTCCTGAGGCAGCTGCAGCAGCTCTTCTTCGTTGTGTAGGTGCATCGTGAGCAGCACTGCGCTGCTTAACGTAGAACTGAAGTTGTGAAACACAAAAGGAATGTAACGGCGTTTTCCAGATTTGTATCAAAAATCTATATTGGACGATGTAAAATCCTCTTTGTCCAGAGGTGAATTGTGTAGCACTAATGTAACTTTTGATTAAATTCTCTACAGGAGATAAATAAATCTACAAAAATCTATTATTTGCAATTAAGCTCTATAAAGCCGCTCAGTGCGTATACAAATGGGGAGCTCAGACAGATGGGCCTTTCAGTGTGCTTTATTTTGATGGGAAAGCTCCTCCTGATAAAAAGTGATGACAAAAATAGATTTGCTGTCAAGGATGGAACAGTCTTTTTTTAATGCACTCTGAAGATTTCCATAAGGCTTCTGCTCTTTAAATACGCACTATAGAACATCCGCGGAGCTCCATGAAAGTCAATATCCCTTGCCAATGAGTAAGAAATTAAAACTGATGACCTTACCTGCTCCTCCTCAAACTATTGATCCCCCCTGGCTTTGTTTTCCTGCTGGGTTCCCCATGTTGCGGGGTTTTTCCTCTTGGGCAGAGGGTGTGGTGTGGCTGGGGCACTGCTGGTTGGTGGGCAGCCGTGCTCCCCACTGCAGTCAGAGGGCTTTGAGGTGATGGCTCTTGCCATCCCAAGGAGAGAATTAAAGTGCTCTGAATTTGGCTTCTGTGAATCAATCTGTTCAGCCCGGTGCTGGAAGGACAGGGGCTCCTGCTTCTTACTTACACCGATGGCGCCCGGATTGGGAAAAGGATATGTTTAGATTATAGATTTTAATTAAGACTGAAAATAGCCTCTCAATTATATAACTAAATTGGATGGAAAATTCAGTTCTTTGTACGTCTGAATTGCTTGTTTCAGTGATTTGGATGATTAAAAGTTGAACTGGAGATGGGGGATACTTGTTACAGGATATTTTAAGTCCTATTTAGTGCCATTGCGAGTAAATAAATACAAGTGACTGTCACAGGAGTGAACGAACGGAATTGCCTGCAGTCTCCCTGAAAGCACTGCTCTGCCCAGTGACATAGCTCAGTTTTAAGCATTTCTAAATCACCATCAGTGCTGCTGAATACTGGAAAGTGCACTCAGCGTTGTGTGCCGACTCCTCCTGGGGTGGAGGAGTGCTGGATCTGGGGGGTGCCCGCCTGCCCCTGACCTACCGGCAGCTCTCCTTCCTCCTGCTGTCTCCTGGGATGCATCCAGAGGCCCCGGGAGCCCACAGATCTGCCAGGAGAGAGGCAGGGTGCTCTGGGCTGTGCTGGGGCTGCCACCAGCCCAGATCCATCAGCATGTTCAGCATCATAAACACGTCTGCTGTTCTATGGGAGAAGGCAGTGTAGAGCCTGAGCCACTCAAGGAGGCAGTGCCATCTCTGCTCCATCTGCCACAGTGCTTTGTTATCCTCAAACAGTGCCATCCTTTGCATAGCTGTGCTCTCTTGCTCAGCTCACCATGTTCAGACTGGCAGCACTTGGATGGACAGATAAGGTGCAGGTCTGCAGCAGAAGCTAAAAATGAGGTCAAAATGCTCAGGTGACAGCTTCCCATCAAACAGAACTGACTGCATTGTTTCTGTGTTTCAGTCATAGTATTTAAGGTTAGGGGTTGCATACAGCACTGCAGCAGAGGGACGAGCCAGCAGGAGCACAGGGCAGCACTTTGTCCCCTGCCCAGGAGCCAGAATGGGAGCAATGCCAACACAGTGTGCTGAGCAGGGATGGGGTGCAGCTGGCAAAGTGCGAGGCCTTTCAGGATGAGAAAGGAGCTGCAAGATAAAATGCCATCAGGGAAAGCTGGGAAAGCATCGTTTTCTTCCAGATGAAGACAATTTGACCCACATTTCTCAAATAACTCATGTATTAGGTTTTGTTCATTCTTGTTTCTCCTGGAGAAAGACAAGCTGCCATCCAGCACTATCTGCTCTGGTGCAGGGAGCATTATCTTGCTCTGCAACCTGTTCTGCATTTCGTAGAGCAGATAAATTAGAGAAGGTTGCTGACTCTCTGCTATTTACATGTGTACCAACTTTGTTTCACCCACACATGCTCTGCCTTGAGGCCCAGTCATGGAGGGGCTGCAGGTGCCAGCAGAAGTGAAGGATCTTGCAGTTGGTGCCTTTCCCTGTACCTCGCCTGCCTGCACTGGTTCATGGGATTCTCATGCAATCCTTCTAGGGATGGTTTAATTTTTTGTAGCACGTTGGAAATCAAAACTTCTCCTCCAGTTCTGCTTACCTGTAGAATTATTTGTCTATTACAGAACAGAGACCCTTCTGCCCTTTGCTCACATTAAGCTGGACACAGCTTTTCCATTCTGCACAGGGATGGTAAGTACCAAATCAGTGCAGAACCTCCATTAGCAGTAACCCCAGCACCAGCCAAAGTGCAGCTCCTGCAGAGCACCAACTGGAGCCCAGAGAGCCCCACTCAGCACAGGACTGCTTTCCCACCCCTTATAGGAACCTCTGCTGGGTGCTGGTGTTATTCCTGTAGGGTGGATGAGTGGGAAAACATAAATGACACCAACTGCATAGCACCGTGATACAGCCCTGCTACAGGCCTTATGCACCCATTAGACCAAGTGGAGCTTTATTCACTGTGCAGGCAGCATAGAAAATCAGAGCTGTGCAGAACTTCGATGTTCTGCTCTACAGCCAGCCTGAGTGCTTTGGTGGTTCTCAGAACCACTTGGGAGGTTCCTTCACTGGGAGATTTGGGATCCTACACCACCACCAAGGGCTTCAGTATGCTTCATTTTTCAGCTGTCCTGGTCCTGACAGAGTGGAGCCAGTCAGAATTACAAACTATGCTTTTGCCTTTCATAGCAGAGCACTCACACATGGCTTAGAGCTGTATCAGAGCCACGTGCTGTAAGACACCTTCTGCCCTCTGGGGGTCCTTCCCAGGCACATCTCCAGCGCTCTCTGTCCCACCTGTGCTTCCTGTGGCTGTGACAGCAGCGCTCATCTTTCAGGCTGTGATCTCTGTGAAAGTGGAAGGAATGCTGAATGTAACACAGCTGATAAGGGCTCATTGTGCACTTTGCTGCTTGGGATTTGGCTGGCAGTCACCAGGTTGAGATAAAAGTACTTCAGGAAAAAAGGGAGAAAAACGTCCAAACTGTGAATATGTGGAAGGGATCAGTAGTTTTCCAGATGCGTGGAGCATTGATCAGAGTGTCACCTGCGCAGCCAGGCTGGTACTTCAGAACTGTGTGGCTTCCCTGAGCTTGCATGATGCATAGAACGTTTGATGGACTCTCTGGTTTACGGATGAAGGAGGCTTAAGAATCAGGGAATGATAGATGTATGCCTGAAGCAGATTATTTGAGATTAAAGGAGGAAAAGGTATCACAGTAACCATCATTATTTTTTATGACTTTGTGGATGGAATCCTCAAATGTTCTAAACCCCACTGGCTGCCCGCAGCTCCAGGACACTGGTTGGGTGTCCCCGTGTCATCTTCCATTTTCAGAGGTGCTCTGCAGAAGGCAGGCTGGGGGTCAGCAGCAGTCTAGGGTGGGCGGGGGTGGGGGGGATGGTGTGAGTGAGCAGTCCTCCATACCTTTGGAGGTAGGGATGGGCTGTGCAGTCACTAAATGCTTGGGTTCAATTCCAGGCTGTTCTCTGTAATCATTAACAGTGGTTTCTAATCACAGCAACTTCTGCTGATGGATGATAATTGTCCTCCAGAATTGAAATGGATACTGACTGATATCTTCAGTTCAATCCTTATTAAAACATCAGTGAGCACTCGTTTTTAATACACATTTTCAGACACGAAAATTGTTGCTATATGCATTAGAGTCAAGCCCTAATGTGCCCAACTTGGGACAAAATATATTGGAAAATGCATTTCAAGCTATTGCCTGGACTCTTGCCTAATACATCTTACCTGTAGCAATTGCTTCCCCTTAATAGATTGGGTCACACTATTATCACTGCAAAATTTTAGGAGAGAAAATTGGAAATACAGAATAGGCTTTTTCCACGCTTGTACTTCAGTGTGCATCAAATCCTGTTTTTGTAACTTATTAATGATAAATTGATCTCAGGAGATACTAACTCTGTATTTACAGAGTGTTTAGACGTGCCAGGGGCTGTTTTAAATGTACCAGCTTCTCGGTGCTGATTTCTTAAATCACAGCTGTTCTTATAGCACAGCATTCAGATCCAGTGCTGTCCTTACCCACACCCCCAGTGTGCAGTGATGTGAGCAGAGCAGCACAGCAGCAGGCAGCCCTTGGCCCCTTGGCTGCTCAGGCTGGGGGTAGAGGCCTGGCTCAGGGTCCACAGGGAGTGGGGGTCTCCCAGTGCTGTTCCCCAGGTGCAGTGCAAAGGCAGGGCATGGGGCTCAATCCCGACTGCCCCCAGCTGCCTGGCAGTAGTGGCACCAACTCTGTGTGATGTGGAGCTGCTGCTGTCCTTCACCGTGTGCTTGAAGCCCTGTTCTGCCCTTGCTTTGTGTTTTGGAGGCGCAAGCTGTAATAGGAGGTAATGTTCAGTGGTCTTTGAACCAAAGGATTGTGTAGTAATGATGGTAAATTGATGTCTGGCACAGTGAATTGCATGGCGGGGAGATGTGTCTGAATCACAGCTCATGGTGGCAGCTCCTGTTGACTCGAGCTCCAGGCCAGGGTGATGGCCCTGTGTGTCCACTGCAGCAAGAGGACATGGCTCTGCCCTCAGCACAAAGCAGCAGTGGCTGTCATGGCACTTCTGAACTGGCCCCTGAATTCCCCCCCAAGTTTACGTGTAATTTTCATTGGAAAAGTCATTTAACTTTTCCTGCTTTACTGGCGATTTTAAAACAACTTTTTTTGTTGTTAACTACAGGGAGTGGGGCAGTCACCGCCCATGGGAGTGCTCTAAAACATGGAGATGTGGCGCTGGGGGTCGGGGTCAGTGGGCATGGGGGTGTGAGAGGTCTTTCAACCAGACTGAATCTTTGATAAAGTCCTTCTGCAGAGGGGCTGCTTTCTGCAGGCTGGAGTGGAAAGAATTTTATGAGGTTTCATCGGCACATCTTCATTCCAGATCAGTCTCAACCCCACTGCGCTCCCATGGTCTGTATAACACTTGCACTTCTGAACATTTTAGGCCAATATATATTTTTTTTCTAATTTTCCACTGCTTGTTCTGACAGTGAAACCCCTGGGTCCCACCCCAGCCATTTCCTCACTGGGATGGTTTATGTATATGCAATTCCTTGCATTTATTTTTGTTGATCATTCCTCCTGGCAGAGCTGTGAGCAGTGCTTGGAGCAGCTCATGTGTTTGATTGCCTCCTGGGTTTTGGCCTGCATGCTTTCAGCAGCCGGAAGCTTTACTCAGAAGATCAGGGCCGCGTGAGACCCACAGTGAGTGGTTTGCTGCTCCTCCACCCCACAGCAGCCATCCAGCTCCCTGGGGAAATGGGAACTGAGGCCATCAGGAGGGCTGGAAATGACTCCAGAGGATATCTCGTCAAGGATCTGGGAAATATCACAAAGAAAATAACAGAGACTCAAGAAGGATTTTCCTAGACACGCTGTTACAGAAGTCTTTACCACCCCCTGCAGAGGTAATCAAGACTAATGGGAACATTAGTGCAGCAGAAGGCTGCATATCAAAGAGCCCCCGGAGCACAGCACACCCAGCAACAGAGCATCCCTGGCGCCTCTCTGAGCCACCCTCCTGTCGCAGAAATGAGTAAAAGGGTCATAAACAGCAGAGACAAAATTTTTGCCTTGTGACTGCAAATAAGCACCCAACAGAGCTGTTAAAAGTTACTTGCTGAAGAGAAAAATATGATTCTTCCCGTTTTATGGGCCATGTTCAGATAGCTCTTACTCCTATGCCATAAATCCCGTTCTCACATAGATGCCATAGCAAAACTGTCCCAGACTCCACAGAGTGATGCTTGGATTGCCACACATCCAGCATGGTGTGCAGCAGAGCCGAGCCCAGATTGCCTCCCACATGTGAGGGAGAAACACTGCAGGGACCCCCACAGCATTCCTGGGAAGGCACAGTGCTTGTGTCAAGGCCTGCTTGGATCCCTCTGTACCTTTTAAAGCTGAATTTAGTGGAAAGCAACACCAACAATTCCCACAGCCTCATGATGGAGGTTAAGTTAAACCACACCTCCAGAGGTGACCTGGGGAGCACCTGCTGCCTCCAGAGCAACACTGAGCTGCAGCTGCAGGCAGAGCGAAGCCCAGCCCTGGGCACAGATGCTGCAGCATTCACTGGGGTGTCCCTAAATGTCAGCAACAGATCCTGTATCTGAGTGGCCTTCAGTGTGTGCTGTGCTCCGTGGTGTGGTATTGTCTTTGATGGAAAGAAGCACCCATTGCTGCTTGGCGATCCAGATAACTGAGCAGGTGGCAGATGAAGCATGAGGTGTTCTGGGGTTGTTCCTCACTGTGTTTAGAACAAAGGAAGGGATAAATCTGTAGCCCACCAGGTTTTTTGTGCCCTTTGGCAGTTTGGGAACCCTCAGAAAACTCTGTGCTGCTTGCGCTGCAGCCAGTGTGCCCCTGTCCCTGTGCTCAACCCACCTGTTCTTACTGTGGTTGCTGATCCTCTGTCATGTTTGTTGGGTGCAAAGTCACCAGTGAGTGTGGCCTGCATGATTGTGGCATTTACAGTGCTTTAAGGGAGGGCTTAAAGATACCTTGACTCTTTAGCTGCATCTACCAAAGTGAAGAACGAGCTCCCAGTCATGATAACATCAGTGGGGATGGGGTGTTCCTTTGCCACGCTGTGCACCAGGTTACCCGGGGGTGCTGTGCCTATGCCCTGGTGTTCCCCTCAGCTGCTGCCATTGCTGCACATACCGGGGGTAGCAAGAGGGCTTTGGGCAAAGCCTCCTGCAGGGAGCAATGCAGTGTGGGTACATTGCCCACAGCTCAGTGCTGGATGTGTTTTGTTTGCCACAAGCCTGAGCGATTCGGGCCTGAATCTCATGTGAAAACGGGCAGCTAAAAATAAACATGGCACGGTTCCTGGAAGCAGTGCTGGGTGTGGGTGGGAGGGATGGGGGATGTTTCTGAGATATCACCTTTTTTCTCACTCAGAAAAATTCAAATTCAAACAAATTTACCGAAATTCAGCACTGAGTGTTTGATTTTGCAGCAAGATCATCACATTTAGGTGTTGGCGCATTGTGGGGCATTCGGGTTTGTCCTTGGAATGCTTTAAAGCCACAGATGAGCAGCAGCTTCTAACACCTGAGGTCTCTTCACAGCAGAAACCATTTATCCAGATCCAGGTGTGAGCAGCTCGTCACCACCCAGCTGTGGCACTGCTCAAAATCTGGCTGACCAGGTTTGATGTGATCCTCAAAGCTTTGTGGGAGTGGGAAAGCGTGTGAGGATAGGGCAACGTCCCCATGTGTCCCCCTGGCCTTGCTGTGGTGCAGCTCCTCCATGCACCTCTGCAGGAGCCCTCTTTGCACAGCACTGATCCGCTCATGCCTCTGATGGGCAGACATTGCCTCCCCAATGGACTGCAGCCCATTTGCACATCAGTTGCATGTTGTGGATGTCAGAGCCCTGCTTTGGGCTTGGGCTGAAGGCTGATGGCTGTGATCAGATTCTGAGTGCTGGTTGCTGCTCCAGCCCTGCAGTGTACAGAGAGCCAGGCGGTACCCACAACTGGTGGACAAGACCAGAGGAGCAAGTAATTTCCTTCACTTTCTTTCTACCCTTCCAAGTGAGGGCCAGCCTGGGATGTGAGCTCCAGAGCTGGGAGAATAACTTGGCACAGGGAATCTCCAAGTACAATGCCTCACTCTAATCAAAATCTGATAAAAGAACAGTACAGACTGTTACTCACAATTAGTCCTATCTTGAACTGTGGGGGCCAACAACATTCAAAACAGCAATTTAACTCCAGAACAGTAAGCATCACAATAGGTGGCACAGCAGAGGCAGAACTGCTCACTGCCTGGTGCCGGGTTGGCACACACCACTGCTCTGCACCAGCCTGCAGAGCTCTGCCTGTGGGCATTCCCCTCCTCCCACAGCTGGAAGTGCTGAGGAGCAGCAGCTCTGGGTATCTCCCTGCTGGGTTTTGCATCAGTCACCCAGAAACCTGGATTTCAGTGCTGCTGTAGCAGAGAAGGAACTGTGATCAAGGATCTTGTAGCAGAAGAGCTGTGATCTACTTTGAATTATTCTGCACCAAACAGTCTTCAAAAACATCATTTTTGTCTCTACTTGAAAATTACATTCTCCGCTTTTGAGTTAAGCAGAAGAAACGTGGCACAATGTTTGTGTGATGAATGAGAGATTTCTTTACAAGGTACAAAATGGAAATTCATTACAAACATAATGCAACAACAAAGAAAGCAAACGTTCAGACGCGAGTAAGTGGGAAGTACCTTCAGCAGAAGTTACTCGTTTAGTGGGAAATGTTACGGCTGAGGGGTGCCTGCATGCTTCAGGTGGGAGGCAGTGCAAACCTTCAGAGTGGGGCTGTGGCTGGCAGCAGCACACAGTCAGAGCAGTGCTGGGCCTTGCTTGCTGCCTGCAGGGCTGTGCCATGGTGATGGCCGGTGCTGCATCGGGGCAGCTGGGCTTAACAGCCCGGCTGGGGAGCACCCCATGCTGCAGGGTTTGGGATCACCAACCTGCACATCTCTGCCTGCCCACCCTGCTGCAGCCTGACAGAACTGAACTGAGCTCTTGTGCAATGGCTCTGCTAGAAATGATCCCTTGGTGGTTGGTTTCTCTTTGCCCCTTTTAACCTTTTCTCTTCTTGCAAATGCAAAGGGTTGTTCCAATCAGCTTCACTCCCGCATTCAGGTGAGCACTCCCACACTGGGAGATGGAGCCATGAACCATCCGTGGCTCTGGGGCAGTGAGTGCTCACAAGGAGGGCCCGCAGCTCTGCAGCTCTGATCCTGGTGTGTTGGTCTCCGAGCTGATCCTCTGCTGACTGTCTCAGGGAAGCAACAGCCGTAGGGGACATACAAGGCACTGTGCTCAATTCAACAACTATTTTGGTGCACTCCAGCTTTGCAGGCACTAGATAGGATCTCACAAAAGACCATCTCACTGCCTGATAATGAAGCTGGTTTTCTCCAGCAGGTTCATCACTGCTGTGCCTCTCATGCATTTTTAGGGTAAAGGGACCGTTATGTGAAGATGAGCCATTCTGAAGCACCAAGACAGCGTGAGAAAGCACCAACATACCCGGCGAGTGCTGCTTGCTGCCAGCAGCAACCTGTTACATGGCTCCAGTTATTTAATTTTGATATATTTGGGGACATTTCCATGACTACATTTTGTCAGTGTTAACCTGGGGCTGGGAGGTGGTTCAGGGTCATTGCGTGGCTTTCTGCACTCATCACATTTTGCTGCTCATCACTCCCCTCCCTTCTGCGAGGAGCTGCTTCGCAGGGGCTGATCCCTGCTCCTGTGGGTCTGACAGCAGCAGGATGTGCTCCTTTATGTGTGGCACTTAGGAACAGGATGGGGAAAAGGCCCAACTAATTGTCTGCCTTATCATGCAGCCACATTAGGGTGAGATCATTGTGTTAAGACAGAGGAAGTACTTTCCATTGCCATGCATGGTTCTGGAGGATATTCTGAAAGCTGTCACATCCCCATTCTGCTGTTCATCGAGGCTCAGGATCGAGACTCGTTCCTGTCCCTTCACTCCATTAATTCCTCCTCCTTACGGCAGCGCTCAGCTCTTATCTCCCACACTGGCTCAGCTCATCCATTTGTGCTCAGCCCACCTCATACCTGAGCCCATGTAAGAGCCTCTGCACTCAGGGGCTTGCTGCAAGGTTTTCCATTTCCTGTTCTTATTTACTGTAGAAAATTGCTGATGGAAGGAGAAAAAAAAAAGGAAAAAAAAAAAAAAAAAAAAGCAGTTCCTCTTTTGTTCACAGAAAATACCTCAGAAATCCAAAGCGGCTTCAGGGCACAGCTGAGGTCTGTTTGGTACAGCACTGAGATGTTGGTGTAAAGGAGCACTGCGGGCACCTAAATGGGGGCACTGAGCTCTGTGTTGAAGCAGTTCCCTGAGCCTTGGGGAACAGCCATGGAAGCTCTCTGAGCTGATTTGATGGGAAATGCTGTGTGGCTGCTCTCTCCCCCCACATTTTCACTTCTGATCTGTGCCTCAGCACCCGGGGTCCCTTCCTGTCCTGGCTGGGAGAGATCTGCACACCAGGACTCGGCAGTGGGGTGGATGGCAGTGAGCATCAGGTGGGCACAGCAGAGTGTCCCATTGGGTTGTTCTTCTGGTGCAGAGCAGCATCCACAAGGAGCTGTAACCCAGATGGCTGCTGAGCTCAGGTGTTCTGATGGGAACAGAGCAGTGTCCCCTGGGGTGCAGAAGGAGCACTAAATCCTGCATTGGCTCTGCACAATTTTCAGTATCTGTGCATTTTCCTCTGTGTAGGAAGGCACTTTCTGCATGGCAATGCGCTGAGCAATGCTGAATAATTCAAGTGGCCGCAGGTACTGCAGATACAGGAACAGGTGCTTCAGCCCTTTGTGCCCCTGGGCCCCTCCCTGAGCCTTCCTCTGCTTTACCACAGAAGGGCATGAAGGCAAACACAGGCGGTGTGCTGTGAAGTGCTCCCTGGCTGTGTCCCCACATGCACTGGTGCAGCTGCTCCTGCAGTTCTGGAAAGTGGAACAAGCACTGGATTCAGGTGTGTAAGCTCTCACTGGAGCACGTGCCCATGCCACATGCTGCACGCAGAGCACTGCCATGACCTGGATCTTCCATGCTTGGGGCACACATTCCATGCACTGCTGGTGGGATTCCATATGACTCAGCCCACTCTGTGCACCTCATGTGTCTGGAGGCCGCAGCTGGAGCCCCAGAGCTGCCCAGGGAGCAGTGTTCCCCAAAGAGCTCTGCCCAAACCCCCACCAGGCACTCATTGCCCCTCCAGGGTGCTCAGTGGGGGCAGCAGTGGTTGAGCACAGCCAGCAGCAGTGACCATAGGAGTGCAGAAACAGAAGAGTAATGGAAGGTGAACATTGTTGCGTGTAATGGCTTTTCACATGAATTCATACCAAATTTTGCAAGGAATGATGAATAATTTTATGGATGGGTAGCAATAAACCATGTGCTCATTTCAGAGGGAACAGCAGAGCCAGGTGAGCCTCAACTCCACAGCTCCCTCACTGCAAGGCCGACAAGCCGGGTGTTTAATTGCTTTTTTTCCTCTTGGCAGACTCAGAAAGCAGAAGGAGGTGCCTCAACATCCCCAGCACAGGGCAGCTCCCACAGGCAGACCCAGCAGTGTGATGGCACCTGCAGGACCCAGCTGTGGTCTGTAGCACTTCATTTATGGGAAACCAGGGAAAGCAGAAACCTTTTTGTGCCTTTTCTTCAAAGGAATTATTCTGTGGGGAAGTGCGATATATAGCTTTAATTTAATACTGCCATTTCTTTTTCTCAAATTGCAGAGGGCTCAGAGCTGTCCCTCGGTAGGACACAGACATCAATGCAAAAGAATTTGTAATAGTGGGCTCTTTCTTTGTTTTTAATATAAAAATAATTTTAAATCCACCTCTTGGTTTCTCTTGTAACATGTGGGGTGCAGGTATGGGTTTGTATGGAGCTGGGCTGGAAGAGGTTCTGAAACAAAGCACTGCCTGGGAATGTCTGCTGCTGGAAACTGATTATGAGGGTGTGTTAATGCACTGAATGAGTACAGCTGGAAAGCTGCAATACAAACATTGTGGCTGGTTCTTATCGTCCAGTTTAACTTCCTCTTCTAGGCAAGGCCCACGTGTGGGCGAAGGGTCACCATGGAAGGGTCAAAGGAGCAAAGGAAGGAGTGAATGGAGTGAATGGAGGTCAGCTGGAACCAGGGTACACTTGGATCCATCGTGCTTTAGGAATGGCTCTCAGCCCACTTCTGGATTTTATCTCACAGGTGATGCTTGTCACTGAACAGCACTGCGTATGGAGCAGCAGTTCTGTCCCCATTCACTTTGCTCTTCCAGGCTCTTGCTAGGGCCATGCCTGTGATTTTCTCCCATGGCTGCAGGCTGGTAGCAGCAGGGAGATTCCTCCCTGCATCAAACAGTGCCGAGGTGCTGGGGATGGCTGCTGGGAGCTGAGCAGTGCCTGCAGACACAGAGCATGGCACTGCGCCCTGCGGGGAGGAGGAAGGGGACACTTCCCAGCATGGGGAAAATGATTCCAGTCCTTTCTCGGGCAATTTTTTAAGTATTAGCAACCATGGTAACTGAATAGAAATGTAACCCCTGTGCTGTGCATTCAGCTTGACACAATTATCTCTGCAGAACAGCCATGTTAAAAATAAACACAGCTTGCACCAGCATCCTCAGCCACTGCACAGGGCCCTGCCAGGAGAGCACAGCATGCTGCAGGCAGCAGAGTGAGTTTGGGAAGGAAAAAGGGCTCGGGGATTTCATTTTGTCACCAAACATACTGCGATGTAATATTCAGAGCTGTCTGGATTTGATGTTTCTGCCTTGCGTTGGTATATTCCCTATGAAAGACGGCAGAATGCAGGGGGCAATTGCTATCAAGTTGGTTTGGAATCGGCAGTTCTTGGTTTTGCATTTCAAACTACTTACAGACAGGTGGGCACACAGCACATGCCTGATGTGCTTTTCTCATCTGTAAACTCATGATGAATCCTTCCCCTGTCTTCAGCAGTGGATGGGACTGAATAAAGCCATGCAAAATGCTCCTCAGTCTGTGAGCAGACCTCCAGCACCCGGCTGCCATGCATGCTTAGGAGGGGGTCACCAGTAAACCCCCAGCACCAAACATTTCAGAACACAACACACTGAAACCTCTGCTGAGCTGTCATGGACTCAAGCACCGTGCTGAGGGTGGGCTGCCCTGCATCCTCCATGTGGGGACACCCAGACCAGCTCTGGGTTATGGCTGCAGTGAAACTGCTGGACAAAGGCACATAGGCACATAGAATTGGGGGAGTCTGGGCATGAGGAAGTAGGAAAAAGGATCTTTTTCCTGTGCTGTTTCAGTACATGCTGGGGAAATTGAGTGAGAGGCATAGATCGCCAGCTCTTAACTGCTAAAGATATTTGCAAGAGTCATTTCAGCAAATGTCTCCCGTTCCATATATAGATCTATAGAGTCTGTGCTTCTAATGGACTGACAAATGTACCATAACCCTGGATGACTGTTGCTTCATTGCTTGGCTATACAGATAAGAGTAATGCTTCCTTTTGATTGAGATCTTAAATCAATTGTTCCCTTACCCAGCGTCTCGTGGTTATTATCCAAGTAGAAGATAAAGTTCAGGTGGTAAATTGTTAATATTGTAAGAAAAATGTCTGTTGTGTCCTGCTTAAAGTTCCCTGTCTGGATGAAATACACCCTCCTATAATATTTAAGACTGCACGTGATCCATCAGTGTGCACACCAGCCCTGCTGCTTAGTGCTGCTGCCAGCTGTGAAACACAGCACTGCAAGGCCTGCACCTGGGCAGAGGGGCCCTTAAAACACTGCCTGGGATCACCCATTGCCTCTTCAAGTTCTGGGAGTGGAAAAATCGATGACAACTTTAGGGATGCTCTTCTACAACATCTCCATACCCACTTTACCATACTCCAGGTTCCCTCTCAGGCAGACAGCATACACAGCTTCACATTCATTTCCAAAAGGAGCAACATCTGTAATCCTTCCTCTGCCCCTCTTGGAGTAGCCGTGGCCATCAGTTTTCATGCTAATTTGTTACTGAACTCTCACCCACATCACCAAGAGATGTAGCTTTGTGGTCCTCTATCAGGGACTCCTGTTGCACTGAATGAACTTAACCCCTCTGGTCACTCTCACTGATCAGTGGCTGTGGGCTGCCCATGTGATTACCTGTCCTTGGGCAGGGCTGTGTCTTTTGCTGAAGAGTAAAACGATCCAAGCATTAAAATATGTGCTCTGTCACAGGAAGGTGAAGTTGTGACCCATTCTGAGTGCTGGGCAGCCTGGAGCTGCAGTGTCACACAGCAGTGGGTGCTCACATCGCTCCTGAGCAGAGAGCTGGGCTGACCCAGGGCTGTGTCCCCTCCCCATCCCTATGTGGTGCCCCACTGCTTTCTTCCTTTCAGAGCAGCACTGGCAGAGCTTGCGCTGCTGTCTGTGCCTTTCCTGTTGGGGAACCCTCAGCTGGCTGTTACCAGCCCAGGACATCTCACCAACATTAAACATGATCTTTTTTTTTTTTCCTTCTAATACACTCTGGGGATTTTAAATGATCTTTCTGACAGTTAACAGCACCCACTCACTATGCAACTCCATTGCAGTTGCTGCAAATATTCACCTGCAGCACACTCCTGATTCTTTTCCTAGTGACAGGAATCAATAGCAGCAGATATGAGGACACAGATAAATGTATGTACAGTTGATGAGGGTGAATGGCCCTTCAGAGCACGTCCCTCTCACAGATTTCCGCTCCTCTCTGCCTTTTTACATGCTTTGGCTAAATGCTCTGCATTATCTCGCTCACCTTGAGTGCCTGAGCTCTCCCATCCCTCTCCCATATTCTTTCAGCATTCTGCAATGTCAGATGTTGCTTCCAGCTGTAAGAGAAATTATCTTTTATTCTTTAAAGGGGAATCAATTCAGAGCATTTCCATCTGCAGAGGCAGCGTCTCCTGCTGCAGCCCGGCCCCGAGAGGCGCTGCCTTTCCTATGTGGTTGGACTCCATCAGAGGCAGCGCTGTGCAGCAGTGAATGACCGCCTTCTCATGGCTCTTCTCACATCCTCGTGTAGTGCCTTTATTATTCATACCAATCTGTCTTTCAGATCAGCTTCCAAAGACACTCCAGATTAAATTTTCTTCGTTATCGTTATAGAACTAGATGAGTAAGTGGCACATCTGTTCACGAAGTGCTTTATTATCTGTTCTGATGGGCTTTGGGATGAATAGCGGGATGGCTTAAATATGGAGCAGAAAAACACATACAGGTTTGTGCACAGTCTGAGATGTGCAACCAGCACCGCTAACTCGAGGAATCTGACTACAGACTAAAGAGGCAATCATTAACTAATGATCCAGGCCAATTTATCATGAGGGAAAGCTTAATGAAGGGACAAGAGGAGGCAGAACACAGACTTGCATGTGTTATTGCACTAATGAAGACCCAGACGTTGTGCAACTGGTTCTCATTCCATCACCGTAGAGGAGAACGATAAATATTTTACAAACACACCATGCAAAGCCAAATTGCACCAATAAATCTATTTATCCAGAACTTATTTCCTAATTTCTTACAGCTGTGCCACTCACAAAGGAAGATCGTTTGTCTCTCAGACACAGAGGCAGCGTTCCCACTTTGCACCCATATGTCCCTGCTGTCCCCAGGAGGACTTTGGGTGCAGGTGGGTACGGGTAGAGGCAGCAGGCACTGCTGGGGCAGCTGGGAAAGGAGGCAGCAGGGAAACAAGGCAGCGTGTCCCCAGGATCCTCACACCTTCACGTTAGAGAAGGGAAATGTCAGCGGGCTGTGCATAAAGTATGGGCCCATGTAAGACAGAGGGCTGCATCTTGAGATCCAAGTGACAAATCACTCGAGCTGCAGGAGCTGTCACAGCATACAAGGTTGCCAGGAACAATCAATGAAATTATAGCCCTGTGCTACATGGTTGTTTATCTGCTATTATGGAAATAAGGTACCATCAAAACTGTTGAAAAAACTTGAAGATTACAGTAGGCACAATTTTGGGAGATGACAGCAACATTTTATCATCTTATTCTGACAGGTCCTGTTCAAAAAAAATCCCTGACTTCTGCTGTTGCTGCCTGTATCGAGCTGGGAAGATGACAGGGGATGCTGTTTGTCAGCTGTTGTGCAAGAGCAGACCTGGTGTTCTGCGTGGGGTTTTAGAGCAGCATGGAGATGATGTCAGCAGCAAAGAGGTGCTCGTGGCCAGTACAGCTCCTACGGAGCCCATGGATGAGCTGAGGCACAGCACAGCCTCAGAGCATCCACGTGTGGGTGTCACACAACATCTTCTGAAATAACTGAGAGGCGTCACAGCTCAGAACAGCACACCATCAGATGATGAATCCAGACCTCTCCTAGCCATCGCTGCTTGGAGCAGCACCTAATGGGGTTATTGAAGGAGTCAGTGGCTGAGGTCTCCCTGTGGGGATGTGGGGCAGCAGGAGCAGCCCAGCTCAGCCCAGGGGGTGTTTAATGAAACATGATTCTATTGACTAAAGGTACCAATAAGTGGATATTGACATTGTCAGAAACAGTGCAGACAAAGAATTTGCCCCAAGATTGTATTGTCACCATACTGTTACCTATATTTTTTGAGATGTTTTTATTATCTGTTCTCCAGGTTTATGAGTCAGAAAGTCTTGGCTTTGGCTTTTGTGAGGAGGTATGATTTACACCTGGATTGCTGGTGTCAGAATTGTAACTATTAAAAGCCAATGCTTGGTCTAGATTAGATTAGCCCTACACCATCACTCCAGAGGGGAGTTGCTGAGCTGAACATTTCTGTCCATTTCTGAGCACAGTATCAACAACCTTCGTCCTTGTCAAGCCCTAAGGAAGGGAACATTTACCAGACTCTCTGAGGATGGTCTGAAAAATATCTGGAAATGACATTTTATGAGCGAGTGTGCTCTGGCTGGAAGGCATCAGAAGGTTGGTGTCTTGCCTTAGAAGTTCTGTGTTTCCTCCCTATACAATCGCTGTCATCACAGCACCCCCACCTCACTGCTCTTATTTTAGGAGATGCTTTCTCTGTGCTCTCACGTCAGTCTCAGTGGGGAAGCTTCCAAATGGGGCAGGAAGGAACTGCAGTCTATTTGTGGCTGCTACGGCTCCTTCTGCACCACGCACTGCTCCACGCTGCCCGCAGAGCCGCTGAGCACTGAGCAGTGCCCACACACAGCAGATATTGCTGAGTTTGGGTAAAAGTGCCACTGGAAGTTTCCCCACATCAATCAGAGTGATGCAGGTCTATGTTCATACTTTAAATTCCCATGTATTCCACCTATGTAACAAGAAGGAACACCTACTGTGACAAGCTCATGGGGCTGGGCAGCATGATGCGTCCTCCCCCGTGGCACTCGCTCCCCTTCCTCCTCACCATGGTACGGCCAAGGCCCCACATCACAGCTCAGAAAGGCTGGCAGGCACTGCTCCAGCAGCACAGCGCTGCACGGGGAGGCAGCTGTGCGCCCAGGGCTGCGAGCTGACACCACACGCTTGGCTCTAATAGTAAAATCAGGGGGACTATTAAAGTAGATTATGCACTAATAATTATGCAAATATTCCTTCAGTGAAACTATAAAAATCTCATGAAGATTTAGCACCTGGCCATTATGTGGAGAGAAATATGTGGAAATGAAAATGAAGATCATTAACTTTAAGGAGTTAGGGGGATTTTTTCTGCTGTCATTTAAACACACGGCTTGGGATGCCTTTGAAGGTTTAACCTGGAGGAGATTATCAGTTACAGCACTGCTGAAACACAGCTGCAGGATGGCAGTGGACTCTGCTTGGAGGAGAGAGCAGCAGCAGAGCAGAGTCCACCCAGCACATCCCCTCAGAGAGGGAACCACAGCAGTACAGTACTTATAGAGAGCTGAATGATCAGACAGCAGTGAGGATGGAGCAGCAACCCTCCCACCCCCACTCAGCAGTCCTGATCTCCACAGAAGAACCCAGAGATACACCCCGTTCAGGGAGATGTGAGGATATTTAATAGGAGCCACCTGAAGGAGCAAATCAATTAAGTGATTGCAGCTGGGTTCAGCACCCAGGTCTTGCCATAATATTTAGCACTCCATTAACTTCAAAAACACAGGAACCTTTGGAAGACTGGATACCAACTGGTGGGTGAAGCTCAGAGGGGATGGTTACCCTGATGGAAGAAATCAAAGCAAAGCCTTTATTTTGTTATGATTAAACACCACTGTGGGTGTGTTGGGGGTGGGGCACGCAGTGTTGCTCGTAATTTGGCTCCAGCATGGTACAGCTGCAGCTCTCTGTGGTGCCCACAGGTGTCTGTGGAGCTCTGAGCACAGTGTGCGGGTTGGGCTCTGTGCTCACCTGCTGGGAGGAGGCAGTGGGGGGGAAGCAGTGCTGCTTCCTTGCCAGACTGTGGGGGCATTGGGGCTGTGGTTGGCAGGGCCCACACAGCAGTGCTTGGGAGCTGCAGCCTGACGTGGTGTTGGGTGCTGAGAGCTTGCCTGCTGCTTATGGAGGGGAAATAACGCTGTTTGTGAGCTTTATTCATTCATTAATAAATAGAAAATGCACAGGCAGCTCCTGAGGCAGAAACGGAGACCAGAAATAATGCCCCACTTGCTCACTGAGCTGCATTCCTTCCTGAATATTTAAGCTTTCTGGCCCAATGAGCCTCAGTGCAGTGCAGAGCTCTGGGCAGTGCTGATGCTCCTGTGGTGCCTGGAGCTGCCTGACCCTGAGTACTGGGCTGGGAGATGCTCATTCCATCTGCACTGGTGGGTGTTAAGCTGCAAGCAGTGCCTGAAGGGGTTGCATGGAATCATAGAGCTG
Source organism: Excalfactoria chinensis (assembly GCF_039878825.1). Classification (NCBI taxonomy): domain Eukaryota; kingdom Metazoa; phylum Chordata; class Aves; order Galliformes; family Phasianidae; genus Excalfactoria; species Excalfactoria chinensis. Next base: position 814,812 of record NC_092837.1, read on the forward strand.
CCGGCATTGGAAGGGATGCTTCATATGCTTGGGCTGCATTTGGGAGACTTAGGTGTTAAGAATCATGAAAATTGAAAAGGGCCCCTAAGAACATCGAGTCTAACAGCCAGCCCCTTCCCACCATGTCTCCAATGGAACCATTACTCCCAAGTTTCTCTTTGGGCCGTGGCTGCTTTATGCACGGTGATGTCGCTTTGTGGATGTATCTCAATGTGCTGTGAGCCCACTGCCCTCTGCTTCCCACCACCCCAGCAGCTGAGCTGCCTCTGGCCCCCACTCCACGGCTGCTGGCAGCTCAGCTTTCTTCATGGGCTGGGATTACTCAGGATTACATCCAGGCTCTCCCTCCCCCCACTTGGAAGGCTCACACTGCACCCCGCGGGGATCCTCTCCCTCTGTCCCAGGCCCAGGCTGGGTCACAGACAGCACCCAACGCCTCTTTGTCTTTGGTTGTTTTTTATTTACCAATAAAATGATTCTACAAAACATGGGAAACATCTGCTTGAAATACAGACCGCAGTCACGCTGCCAGCCTTTAACCTGCTGTATTTACAGATCTCCCCACCCCCTCAGAGGGGCTTTAGCCTCTTCCTCCTCCTCCTCCTCCTGGCACTGCTGAGCTCAGTGCTCTGTGTTGGGGCACAGCAGTAATTCAGCCCCACTGCTCTGGCCGTGTGGGTCAGTGCCACTGCCAGGCAGAACGGCCGTGGGTCCATCAGCATAGGAAAGAGATACACGTGTGTGTGTGTGTAGATAGATCTATATATAAGCGCTTTTAATTATATAGTTGTAAGGCAGATTAGAATTATTTTGTGACACCAGCTGGTATCAAAGGACACCACTCCTACCTCCCATGCACTTTGTGCAGTATGTATGGGAGGTAATTAAGTCTGCACAAATTGTCATACAGGTACTGCAATCAGAACAGCCTCTGCTCCTTCACATCCACCCTGTGTGAGGCTTCTGCCCTGTACCCCTGGGCACCGTTAGGCCCCAGCACTGTGGGGCTCCATGCTGCTGCCCCTTGGCATATAGGGGCATCAGGGGAAGTAGGAGGTGATCAGAAACCCCTTCTGTGTGCTAGGAGGGAGAGGGCTGCCTCTGAGTGGAGCTTCTCTCATTACCACTGGATCGTCCTCACCCCAGCTTCCAGTGAAGGGCAAGCTTTTTATTTCTTTGCACATGAAAAGAAATGAAGACAATAATGTATTCCAGAACAGTTCCTCTTTTCCTAAGAATTATTATCAGGAAGCTGGAGCCCTGCTAATTGGCTTTGCTCTGCAGCACTGAGCAGCTGCTGCTGGCTCCTCATGCGCACAGCCCCGCAGCCCCAGACCCTGTGATACAGCCAATGAACCTGATGGCAGCACCCAGTTCTGGATGGAAGATGAATATGAGCACACAGTGCTCCTCAGTGCTGCTCCAGGCAGCAGTGCAGGCGGTGCAGCAACACAGCAGTACAGGACGTGCAGGTGGTGCAAGTGCAGTTGTGCAGCAGTGCAGGAGGTGCAGATGTAGCAGTGCAGGAGTGCAGGAGGTGCAACAGTGCAGGAGTGCAGGAAGTGCAGCAGTGCAGAAGTGCAGGAGGTGCAGCAGTGTGGGAGGTGCAAGTGCAGGAGGTGCCGTCAGAATGGGCTCTGCTGATGAACAGCCAAAGACTAAAAATAGTTTCAAAACCCTACTCCCAGGACGTGCAGCCACACGGGCACTCAGCTGCTGCTCTTTTTGCTCTTCCACCCCAGCATTTCTGACCCCATTGGAGCTGTGGTGGTGCAAAGCAGTGACGTCAAGAAACCATGCAGGGAGGGGATGACCAGAAGCCCACAGCCAGCAGCTTCCACCCAGAGTGGCCCTGCAGGGGGGTATAGAGGTGGGCCGCCCCCAACCGCAGCTGCCCCAGCCCTGCAATGTGACAGAGCCTTCCCACCGCAGAGTGTCTTGCAGAGCACAGGAGAACCGCCATGCTGTTCTTGGGGATGCTCCATCAGGTGAACCCAATGCAGTGCCAGCTGTTCCAGATGAGCTGCAGCTGTGTTGGTGCTCCCATCTCTGCTTAAGGTGAGGGGAGGAGAACTGAAGTTCACAGTTGTTCTATGATGCCTTCAGCTTCTTGTGGGTACAAATGGGGCAAAACCAAAAACCTTGGGGGAAAGTGATCCCCATTCTGCAAGGACCTGGTACACGTGGAGCAGTGTGGGATCACAGTGGGCAAGGAGGCATGGAGGCACCCAATACACGTTCCTGTGTGTTCATGTGACAGGTGAAGGGCACCAAACCACTTAGCCCTGTCTGTGCTCTCACAGTATGTGTGCACTCTCATCAGCGTGCTGCTAACACCCACCCATGCAGGACCCATTTCTTCACCACTGCCCTGTGCCTATCAGGCTCCTAAGGCAGAGCTCAGCTCCCTGCTACAACCATCACCCCCCTGCCCCCCCCCAGCGCCTCCCCATGCCCCCCAGAGGGACACAGCTCCTGGCAGCCCCCAGGCCATGCTCCGGCACAGCTGTTCCCTCCCCATTTCCATGCTCTCTCAGTGTTATCTGTCCCAGGGAAATACAGCAGGCTAAAAGCTACTTTGTTGTTGCTGTTGTTGTTTTTTACATACCACAGTAGAAACAGTAACTGAGTTATATTTGTCAGAGTCACAGCAGTGTATGCGTATTTGCTATTCACAGACCGCAGAATATTGCCAATAACCTCACTGGTGGGGACTGACGACACGGAGATACATGCATTCGTGTGAGACCACAACCAATGATGTCTATACTGCATTAAGCACATTCATTGTTAAACACCTTCCAGTCAAATCGGTTCCTTTATGTTTGTCATTAAAACTTTAGATTTTCTTCCACAATTAAGCACAAAGTAACCTGTAAACAAGTTGACATTACACTTATATACAAGTGAACCACGTCAGAGAGTAGAAGAGGTAATTCGGTGGGTGCCACTTAACCTACGTCGATGTGCAATAGATGGACTCCACCGTGGCGAAGTCACTGCGTGCCTTGTGAGGTCTGGGCTGTGAGGTGAGCGGGGCTGGGGAGGCACCGCCCGCAGCCCCCACCCCCACCACGGCCCCCAGAGCTGCATCCCGTGCTTGGTCATTGCTATAGATTAAAATCTGCAGTAGCATTCTTACAAACTGGTCACTGTAGCTAAGTGATATCGATGCCAAGAAAAATAAAGAATGTCTTTTTATAATATAAATAATTTAAAAGTGCTTTGTTGTTGTTGTTGTTGTTGTTGTTGTCGTTGTTGTTCTTTTACTATTAATCTACAAAACCCCGCGGGGGCATAATCTATCCATAGGACTGGACAAGTAGTTCGTACCATGGTACACATGGGGCTGACATGTCAGGGACTCAGAACACCACATGCAGCAGCGCTGTGGGGCAGGGAGGGGGAGGGGGTCCCTCCTGGGCCTGGGGGCACTTGGGAGGGGGGGGTTCCCAGCTTCCACAGTCACTGCCAGTACCGGGCAGCCCAGCACTGCCCTCTGCACACTCTCTTTGCCCTCTGCAAAGAAAGGAACAAACCAAGTCCCAGGATGGAACTAAAACCCCACAGCCTGTCCACCAGAGCACCGTTAAGCATCTTTGTGGTGCATATAGGAGAAAAATATAGGGGAAAAGTATAGGGGAAAAAAATCATTTGGCCCACGTGCACCCTCACCAATACAGTACCCCACACCATGGGTACAATGCTCTGTTCGTGCAGCCCTTATGGTCCTCCTGGCAAAACAAAAGCTCCCTGATGTGGGAACAACAGAGCCCTGCAAGCGCAGAGGAGCCCCTCACTGAAACTGCCTTAGGATCAGCAATGATAACTTGTGCACACTGACATCATCTCCCATGGCAGTCTCAAATTCAGGAGCTCTGGAGCCTGGAAGATGCTAAATAAGTCTGAGACAAGCCATCCATTCCCACAGCTCCATATCTGTATGTCTCACTATTTTGTGCTGTCTGACAATGAATAATTTCTCTGAGCACCCCAGGGCTTGTTCCCCCCTTGCAGCTGTGCCACTCCGCACCCTTCCCTTTCCACAGCCCCAGGGACACTCCATGCGGTTCATTTCCAGTTCTCTGGAATGCACGCAGCTGGCACAGCACTGCTGCTGACCCAGAGACCCATTCCCTGCATCAGAGCATTAAGCACGACTCATCAGGCTGATCATCTCCAGTATTTTCTTCTGTACCATATGGGAGCCTGCTGTGCCTGCCCTGCCACCAGCATGGGCTGTGCCCACTGCCCTCACACAGCCTGGGGACACAGCGAGAGTGAGGGACAATGGAGAGAGAGCACCAGAAACACATGGAACACAGCAACAGAGAGCCCTGTCCCTGTCTGCAGGGAACTGCATTCACGGTGCCTCAGAAAAGGGAAAGGAGAGATGGAACGAGGGGGTTCTGCTGCAGCCCACAGAGATTGCAAAGAGCCGACCATCCACAGCTGCTAACAGTGCTCTTTCCTGAGAAAGTGCAGTGATCAGGAGGGAGCCAGGCAATCTGTCAGCAATAGATACTGATATATATATATATACATATATATACACGGAGATGTATATACACACATATATATATGTGCACACCCACACCCAGGAGCTGAAGGCAATGCTGTCCCAGCACATTGCTCTCACAGCCCTGCTGCCCCTGGACACGGAGCTGCACACCCGCAGAGAGCAAAGCAGCGTGCGCTGCCAGCCCTGTGTGCCCTTAAGGTACTCTGCTTGTGTAAGACTCAGAGTTGACATAGAAAAACATTTGTCATTGTGCTTCCACAACTGGAAAAATATCATTACCCTACGACTATAAATGTTAAGGTGAGATAGGCAAATTAGGCAGTACTATAGAGATGGATTGTTTTTGTTTTTTTTTGTGACCTAACACATAATTACTATCGGGAATTATTTCCGTATCGCCCCGTATCCCACTGTAACGGCAATGGGTACCATCCCACCTATAGGTGGTACTTCCGCAGCAGTTCCGACTGCCAGGGATGCTTCCTTTCTGGAAACCTGTCTGGTATTTTGATCTTGAGGAAATCCTGGATGCATTTCTCCAGCTCCTCCTCGATGGAGAGCTTCTCCTTCACAGCCTTCTTCTTGCCAGCAGTGGACTCACGGGAGCCCGAGGTGAGCGTCCGCAGCAGGTCGCTCTTGCGCCGGCTCTCAGAGTGCTGCAGGAGCAGCACGGGGCCCTTCTTGGCCGGGCGGTCCAGCGTCTGGATGTTGGGCTGTCGCGTGACGGGGCCACAGATGACGGTCTCCTGTGGGGAGCTGCCTTCCGACTGGCTGTCACAGCTGGATGTTGACAGCTCGTTGCAGGATGTGCCGCTCTCACCCTCCTTCTCGCCTTTGCCATTCTTGCAGCAACAGTCGCAGTGGGATGAGGCCCAGCGGGATGGCTCACCTGGAGGGAGAGAGCATGGTTAGAGCCTGCAGGCAGCTCCCTGAGCCTACAGTTCTCCTGGAGCAGAGCCCTTGGGGCCATTGATGCCACAGTTTTCATGGATGCCCATTGATGGCACTGCCCCATGCCCTGGGCACATTTGGGATGCTCAACAGGAATAGATGTACTGATGGTGCAGGGAGGTGGTTAAGCAGCTCCCTGATGGCTGCAGTGGCTGAGGTCCTGCTCCCTGTAGTCCTTGCATGCACTGCCTGGAGCCATGTGTGTGCCCAGTGGCACAGAGCACCAGCACAGTGAGGTGGTCTCATGGGAATAAAGCATGCAGGCAATGCCACTGCCTGCCCAGGGCAATGCTCACTGTCACTGCAGCCTGTGCTCACTGCAGCTTCATGCTTTCATTGGATACAATAGAACTACTTTCCATTTCTGAAAGTAGCAAATCAAAGCTACAACACTGAATTGGATGCTGCGTCAATGACACCCACCCTGCAGCAGGAGGCACAAACAGAGCTCTCTATGGAGGCCACAAATGGGCATCACAGAATCATAAAGACTGGAAAAAACCTCCAAGATCACCAAGCCCAACCCCAACACATCCCTGTCGTGCCCACCAAATCATGTCCCTAAATAGAATCCCAGATTCATCAAATAGGAGGCAAAGCACAGCTACAGAGCACTCAGCCCTCAGACCAGCCCTGTTGCAGCCACAAGCACAATACACATCAACTGTAGAACCAGGGAAAGAAACAAACAGCTGAAAGCCTCCTACTGTCTGCTCCTTGCTCAGAAGTGGAGGAGTCTCCCAGTCTGTGTCCCTGTACCTGAACTGAATTCAAGGCTTGCTTCAGGACCTGCTCTTTGACTTGTCTGATGAAAGTCAGTAATAGTCAAACTGAATTTCCTCATTGTTTTTATGGCTGTGACAAAAGCATGGAACCTTCCACCATGCAGCCCCTGTGCCGATGTCTCATCCCACATGGGGCAGTCCTGGCACCCCCAGTGCTCCCAAGCAGAGGCACGTGGCACATGCACTGTGCACAGGGCAGTGCAGGGCAGCACTGGGCCCCCAGAAGCCCCTGTCCTGGCAGAGATGCACACACTGCACTGATGTGACCACACGCTTCAGTAATTACCACCTGCCTGCTGAGTGGTGCTGGGAAAAAAGGGGCTCATTAATCCCAGCCTGGCCCTGCTGCCTCTCTCCCTGATCTCAGAACATTTCTCTCCTGCTGCCTTAGCTATAGTAATTATTAGAAGGTTCTGAAGCAGCAGCAAAGCCTCTGATGTATAACTGACACACAAGTGCCTGCCGCGTGCTTCTCCTCTCCCTCTCAGAGCAAATGTACTGCGAGCTGGGAATGGGAAACCTGAGCTGCTACATGCAGCAACCCCATGGGCAGGGAACACTCATAGTATGAGATGTGCACGGAGCCTGCAGTCTGAAAGCAATGAAAATGTGTGGTTTTTTTGTTGATTTTTGTTGTTAGAAATGGTGTGTGGACACCAGTTCCAGCACTGCACAGCCCATAGCAGACACAGAGCTGGAATTTTGCAACCTGAGCATGGGGAACATGGCTCCCCACTGTGACCCCCAGCACAGCCACACTGCTCCGGGAGTGGAGCTTCACAAGAACACTGCCATGTGCCCAGCAGCATCCTGCAGTGTGGCTGCAGCGTGTGGGGCATCTGCTGCCTGCCTCTATGGGCTCTGAGAAGTACGATTTGTGCCAGCTCACCAGAACATCAGTTATTCAGATGTGAGTGCCACCAGTCCCTAAGGGACCCCACAGCAGAGCATTGTGAACACACAGACAGTACTGGGGCCACATCCTCACATGGCCCCAGCAAGAGCAGGAGCCTCTGAGCCAGCCTTGAGACCACGAGTGCCCAGTGAACAGGAGCTGAAGGGGTGGGCACTTCCCAGGTAAGTCCTTGCCACTGGCACTGCCTCCTGGAGCTGCGGTATTCTGAAAGCAGATGGTGACTTTGATGACATTTGCACTGGGAAAGCACTCAGCTCTTCACCAGCTCCCTTCGTTTTGACATCTACCTTATAATGTTAGTTTTAATACCAATTTTCTTTTTAGTTTCAGATCTATAATGTTGTGACATTTCAGAATGAAGCTGCCACAGATGACCAGGATCACCAAGGCCAGCCTCCAGCCCACCCCCACCATGCCACTAAGCCACTAAATAGAACTTCAGAATCGGTGGCAGTGAGGCAGCCCAGTGCCCCACATCCCACTCCTGCTCCTTCCAGCTCCAGGACTGAGGCACTGAAAACTACCACACATTATTTGGCAGGTCAATAAAGCCTGGATGGCCAAGGCCTGCAGACAAGTGATGGTAGCCCATATTTGATGTAAACCACTCATCCACGCATGCACAATGCCTCAAATGGGTTTTGCATCCATGCATGAATTAAAGGTATTGTGATTGATGAGAGACCGAGGTCTAATTGGTGTTTTAATAAATACATTCTGAGTTGGTAATCTAGCCAGATCTATCAGCGGAAAACACTGCTGTCCAAATAAAATTACCAAGGTAAAACTCAGGAACAACGACAAATGCCATGCAGTAATTGGCTCTGGTACCAGCACTGGCAGCAGAATGGATGTGCAACAGATTTATGTGCGTTTTGGATCAAGGACTCTGAGTGCCATTTCCTCAGACAAACAGAGCAGGGGAGGCTCCAGCAGCAACAGCACTGCTCTGAATTCGTTCATCTGCACTCTGGCCAGCACCGTCCAAGCTGTCTCCTCTCCTCCACATCCTGCTCACTGCTAAAGTCATCACCAGGCTCTGATGTCCGCAGACATCTGGCTCCTTCCCAGACCCTTCAGACACCCAAATCAGCCCACCTCACCATGACCACCAACCACATCCCCCAGTGCCACAGCCCCACTTTACAGAGCACCTCAGGATGGTGACCCCCCCCCTCTCTGGACAGCTGTGCCACTGCAGACCATTCTTTTGGAGGAGAAATTGACCCTAATACCCAACCTGAACCTCCTGTTCCCTATAACACTCTGTGCTTGAAATGCAGTCCCTTTCCTTTCCAAATACTGCAATTGGAAATAATATTTGGCCATTAGGACTGTGGCATTTATCTTTCTCCAAGAGAATTACAGTGAAATGAAAAAATGATGCAAAAGTTTTCTTCCTCCAATAGCATTTACTCTTCTTGCCCTCTCTCAGACATCCCCACCTTGTTTCAATTGGATGCACCAGGAATCACCAGCTGCCACTAGAACATCTTCCCTTACATCCAGTCCTGCCTCCTCCATTTTGAGACTGTTCTGTATCTTTATTACTGTGATTTTAACATATTATCCTAATACAGTCTTGTTACTTAAAATTTATACTCAAGTTCTTGAAAGTGGAGTTGGAATAAAGGAGCAGGGTCTGCCCTGCTTCAGGACATGGAGGCAGAGCATCCAGCAGGACACAGACTCCCAAGTCAGGGCCCAGTGATGCAATGCAGGTGGATTGTGGATTGAATTCTCAGACATTCAGCACCAACATGCTCCTGTTGTCTGTTAAGAAAGGAGTTAAAATCCTCCATTAATTAAAATGCAGGTAAAACCAATCTAGGCTAACCAATCAGAAAGAACACCCCTCTCAGTGCCCTAATTTTAGAATTACTAATACAAGCATTGCTCCAGACTCCCCCAGTGCATAATGCAAACATTCAGAGCCGGCTCAGTGCCACAAGGCACCTTGGCCCCTCTGTGGGCGCTGCCAGCACCATGGCCCCGCCAGCCTGCACTGAGCTGCTGCAAAACACCAAGAGATGCACACATTCAAATACACACATTTGCAGACATACAGGTGGAAACTTGCTCCAAGGTTATCCTTTGTTCTGCCCTTCACCATTTACGTTTGAACTTGAGCCCCTTCTAAAACCTGTTTAATTAGCAAAGACAAAGAACGCGGGTGTCCTCTCCCTGGAAGACTTACATTGCAAATTGCCAACAGATGGTTATGATAATATGGGAGCCACAGTTCTTGAATTTTTAAAAATTAGGACTCCTAACAGATAAATGCTCCAGAGATATGAAGGCATCGTGTCAATCTCTGTTGTTCCAATTAATTGCAATCAATTGCTAATTGAGAGCTATTTTAAGACTCGTCATTACTTTGAACATAATGTGGAATAATGTGTGTATCCCTTAACCTCCTGCAGATGCCATCGGTGCGGAACACTCTCGGGATGCAGAAGCAGAAGCAGCTCCAGCAGCCTCCTGGCAGCCCTCTGCCTCATGGGCAGAAACAGCCAAATGTGCAGCTGTGGATTCCAGATCTTCAGAAATGGAGCACCTCAGTCTCTTGTTGGACTTCTGCTTGCAAAGCTTTCTAAAGTGGCAGCTCTGATGTTACTGAACAAATACATCTGCCTCCTCTTTGAGTTTCCAGATGGTACCACCATCTCTTTGGGCAGCTGGAGCCAACATCTCCAAGGACACCTGAGCACTGACAGTGGTATGGTGCTAAAGGCAGAAGGGGAAGGGGAGCCTGTTTTTTTTTGCTGTTTTTTATTACAGTATGGGGAAGGGTTGTCCAAAGACATCACAGATTCTAAAGAGAAATTAGGAAAGGTTTTGCTTTTGCAGATAGAAAAAATAGCAAAATAAACTCATACTTGAATGATGTGTTGGCAATGGCAGCACTTGGACAGGACCCAGCAGCCACCAGGTGCCAGAAGGACGTAGCAGGGAATGGCATGGCTCTGGGCAATGGGTGTGCTCAACGGTGTGCTATGAACCATTGGAATCATAGGATCATGTCATAGAACCATGAAATGGTTGGATTGAAAGGGACCTTACAGCCCTCCCAGCTCCACCTCTGCCATGGGCTGGCTGCCCACCCCAGCTCAGGCTGCACTGCACCCCATCCACGGCCTCAGGCACCTCCAACTCTGGGCAGCAGTGCCAGGGCCTCACCGCCTTCTGAATGAAGATTTCCTCCTAACGTTTGACCTAAATCTCCATTCAGTTCAAAGCCATTTCCCCTTGTTCTGTTGCTGTCTGAGTGTAAAGAACCACATTCTCTTTTGCTTATAGGCTGCCTTTAGGCACTGAAATGTCCGAATGTGAAGACAAAACAAAGTCCATAGTGCTATTTGCATGGCTGCACATGTGCCGGTGCTGTGCTGCAGGGATATGTCCCCAAACTGATTTTCTGGTCACCTGGAATCAGTGCAGCAAGAGGAGAGCTGACTGCAGAGCTGCCAGCAGGTCTACAGTGTGCTCCCCACCCATGGAGTGCTCAGCATCACAGAGAGCTCTGCATGGTATAGCACAGCAGGTGCTAATACATAACTCATGTTCTTTGTTGTTGCAGTGCATTTCCAATAGCGCTGAACCAAGCTCCATTTTTCATAGATGGCTTCCTCAGGCCAGCACTGCATGGCTCTGGCACAGCAGCTGCTGATAACCGGCTGCTGACACTCCGAGCCAGCCCCACTGCTTGGCCCCACTGTTCCATGGTCCCACTGCTCCGTGGACCCACTACTCAGCCCTGGCTAACATCAGGGATACACAGCAATCAGGGCGTATGGAGGGGGCCCTGTAAGGCAGCTGCTCATTAATTATCTGTAACCCAACTCTGAGAAGCAGCTCTCTGAGACTGCTGTGCTGAACAAAGTGGGGAGTGGAGCCCTCAGCACCCAGGGCCAATACTGCACTTCAGGAGGATGGGAGGGCCCTGTCCAGAGGAGCACACATTTGGTTTTTATGAGCTATTTAAGACACTCTCTCTGGAAGCTTTTATTTTCTTTTTCCTGTCTGAACCTCATAAAACAGCCTTCTGCTCTGTAGAGATAAATGTTGTTTATATGAGAGAAGCGTTTCCAGCCACAGTGGGTTTTGCCTTAAACCCCGTATCTCACAGTTTAATCTTGCTGTGGGTTAGCTTGGTTTATTTACTATCCTATAAGTGGAGAATTGAACTTTAGGAAATGAATGGCGTGGTTTATCCATTTTAGCATCTAGAGCAAAGCACTTTTGCATTAAATGAATTCATGCAGCAGGAGACCCTCCAGACACGGCTTGGAACAGCCCAGCACTTTGCTCACAGCATTTCCAGCAGCAGCACCAGGCTGATGCAGGCAGCCACGCCTGGCACTCCAACAGGGGCACTCCATGAGGCCAGCACTGTGCTGAGCAGGCCGCCATGCCCCGTAGTGAAGCAAAGCCCTGTTTCCATATACAGCCCCTACTCTGCATTTGTAGGAGAAAATAGGGTTATTTTTTGTTCCTTTTCTGCAGAATCAAATAGATTATTAGAAATTTTCCTCAGTGTGTTTCTAGTGGAGGATGGAAAAACTCTTTAGAGATTGTTTAGTGGTTCCTAATGAACTCTATAGGGTTTTAGTGTCATTTACAGAGAGCCTGCTGCTATCTGCATTATTAAATCCCATACAACTTCTTCATAAGAAAGTAGAAAATCTCAGCGATTATAAGCCCAGCATCCCTGCAGATGAAAAATGTTCTGACAAGAAATCCCAGAGCATTACAAATGTATTCAAAATAATAACGCCAGTAGGATTTTTCTACGAGCCATAATGTGGAAAGCATCAAACACAGGAAAATGGGAATAAGTGTCCTTTGACCCAGAGGAAATGTTGGTAATGGAACTCACAGCTCCATCACAGCCTGATCCCATCCCTGTGGAAATAATGTGAGCATTACTACTGACGGAAGGGACCTCGGAGGAGAACAGTGTCTCAGCTGGAGCACAGTGTGCACACACTGCTTCTGCAGAAGTCACTGTACTTCTCCACTGCCTGGAAGCCAGCAGGGCCCATCACAACGCAGGCTGAGTTGGGAAAAAAAAGCAACACTGGATGGCAGTGAAGCAGGAACAGCCCAACCTTGGGTCTGCAGCAGCACTGTGCTGCCCAGAGCAGGTCAGAGCAGGGCTGTGCCTCCAGGCTCTGCTTAGAGACTCAAAGTGTCACAGAACGGCTTGGCTTGGAAGGGACCTCAAAGATCACCTAGTTCCATCCATCGCTGCAGCCAGGACACAGCTAGCTGGCTGAGCTGTGAGGGCACAGAGCTGGCTGATGGCAGAGTGCCACCCACCAGTAAGGCAGGCAAGGCAAGGCAGCAAAAGGAACGGAGCTCACACACATGCTCTACCTTCTCACAGCTCTCTCTCTGCATCTGAGGGCCATAAAATAAGCACCAAAGTAATTTACTTCTGCTTCAAGGCCCCTTTACAGAGTCAAACTGATTGATGGGGCCCCAGTGCATGTGAACGACAGCTCCTTAATATTTAACAACAGTAAAAAACAGTGCACAAACGATGTGTTACGGAGTTGCTTTTGGCCTACAAACACATTAAGGTAACTCCGCGTACATTGCAACTGCTCAAATATTAATCATTGAATAATTTAGGCTGTGAATTTATTTGTTTAAAGAAATACTTCAGCAGATATATTCATCCATCGTAGCACAAATCCATATTTATGATATGGTTATTGGTCTGACATGTTTTCCGATATCTTTATTTTGGGATGTTTACTGTAAGAGTCAAACCCAGCACTGGGATTGCACCCATCTCTTTGGGCCCCCAGGTCCTCACCTCTGTGCCAGGTGTTGTTCTGCCCCCCATCCCCACCCACTCACCCTGGCAGCCCCACACCCAGAGCTGTCCCCAGCTCAAGGAAGCCAGCAGAACCACCTCCCCAAGACACTGCAAGGTTCACAGCAGAATTTCATTTGTTTCATTTTATTTCTTAGTTATGAGCCTGCTGGCAGCACTGGGATGTTCACTTGAGCTTTCTCCCATGTTGAATGTGCTGCTAAAACCACCCTGAAGACTGCTCAGGAGGCAGCTGGAGGTCTGACCAGGGCTCAGAGCAGAGGGTTCTCCTTGGGGCAAAGCTCCTGGGAAGTGCTCCCAGCCTGCACCAGCACTGCACCACTTGGACAATAAAACCAGGACCAACCTGCAGCAACAGCCCACAGCAGCTCTGGGAGTGCTGGCATGGGAAGTTGGAATTTGGGGAAGTATGAGATGTCCCTGAGCTCTCCCCCGTCACAGCAATGAGGCTGATGTTCTGGTAGGAAAATACAAACTTGATTTTATGTCCCCTGGGAAATTCTGCTAAGTGATTTATCATGCAACTGACGAAACTGCAATTTAACTTCAAAGCCCTACAAAGCATTAAGGAAAGCCTTGTGTTCAAACGAACAGTAAAATATTTGGCACCCGAAATTATGGTAACAGCACATAGCACTGCTCCTCAGCTACCTGGTGTGCTGGGTAGCTGTGGGGGCTGGCACCCAGCGGGTGGGCACAGAGCTCTGCATGGGCTGAGCCCGCAGCCCCCAGGCAATGCCCCCACATGCAGGTGCCAAGAGGGCAATAGGAAACAGTGCTCAGTGCAGAGGGTGCATTGGTGCAAAGCCACCTCCCAGTAGTAGTATGAGCAGGAGATTCTGCTCTCCCTGAGGCTGGAGGAAGGAAGAGGACAGACTCTTTTGGAAGGTCTGAGTGATAGGACAAAAGAAAATGGTTTCAAACTATAATGGAAGATTTAGACTGGATGTGACTAAAAAGTTCTTTACAATAAGGGTGGTGTTATGGGCACACTGCTGAAGTATAATTTCCAGCACCATTGAAGAGTCTGTGATTAAACCAGACAGAGGATAGCTGAAAATAGCTAAGGTGAAGCTGTGCACAGCCAAGATCTCTGGCAGGAGTTTTATTTCAGCCAACCAGCAGTGATGGCAGGAATTCAAGCTTTGCAGGTGCCCAGATAGGAGCTCAAATCCCCTCCTAAGCCTCCACGCAATCACGGCACACAAATTGCACCCTTTCACATTGCTCAGATTTAGGAAGGATTCGTGGTTTTCCTATTTCAGACATGTTTTGAAAGACACAAACGGCTGCTGCATGTAAGATGGAGTGGCAGCCAATGACATTCAGGTCCTCGAGAGTCATATGCCCTCCAGTCTTCACCTCTGTGATTACTGTGTTGTTTTATTGGCTCTTTTCTTGATCAAGAGGATTCAGAGCAACAATCGTGCATCCTATCACTGATTCCTAAGGAACACTACAATTACATATTTTAATTAATATTCTTGTTCATTTCAGAAAAAAAAATCAGTTTTAAAGCTGCTTTTTTTTTCCAACCAAATTACACCCGTGCCACAGAGGGTGAGCTTTCCTGCTGCAGCTTGAGACAAAGTACCAATCCCAAAGAGCATCATCCATGAATGATAGCTTTCCACAGCAAAACATTGGATAGAGGCCATGCAAGCAGAGATCCACCCTTCCCAGCCCTCCTGCAGCCCTGGGGCTGCAGCAGATGTGGGTGGCAGCAGGCAGTGCCCACAGCTCCTCATGGTGCAGAGCCCTGGCAGTAGTGGTGCAGCCATGGCCCAGCCCTGGCAGTACTGGGTGCTGCCACTCTGCACAGCGCTGAGAGCCATTACTTAATTGCTTTGATCTGTGCTCTTGTGAGATCTGTGCACTGTAATTATATTCTTGCTTTAAAAAGAGTGAAAGGGGAGAAAAAGTGTTATTTTGATGTTTTACTGTTTGTTTCTCAGCAGCATGTGCTTGAAGGGAACTACAGCGATTTATCTTCCCCTATGCCTGCTCTCTGCATCTGAAAAAAAAATAAAAATGGGAAGAGCTGTTATGCATTTGCATCTCAATTTTAGCTCAAGCAACGTGACAAGGATTCAGCTAAATGCATTGGCACAGTTAGCAAGGAAGGCAGCTGAAGTAAACAAAACCTCCAGGGATGCTGTTGAAAAAAAACACTGAAACCAGGACCTGCTCCTCATGGTGCAGGTAGTCCAGCAAGGGGTGGGACCCCAAGTGCCAAGAGCCCAACCAGGACCCAAAGGCACTGCACTCGCTGCTGCTGGGCTGTCTGTGTGGTCACAGTGGGGATGCAGAGCCCCCAGGGTTTGTTCCACAGTGCTCATTCAAAGTTTCATTTGAAAGGGAGAAAAAAATCATTTTCAGTTCTCTGAAGTAAGTTACAAATATTGGTTGTTTGTAGGTTTCTGGGGAAAGCATTACCCAGCACAGACCACAACACCCACTGCAGCAGTACTATTTACAGGTTCAGACACCCTTGAGCATTTTACAAAGAATATGCACTGCATCCAGGCCTGGGGCCCCAGCACAAGAAGGACACAGGGCAGTTGGAGTGGGTCCAGGGCACGGCAGGAGGGTACTCAGAGGCTGCAGCACCTCTGCTGGGGAGGAAGGCTGAGGGTGTTCTGCCTGGAGAAGAGGAGGATCCAGGGAGACCTCAGTGTGGCCTTTGGTGCCTGAAGGGAACTGATGAATAGGAGGAGAATGACTTTTTACGCAGACAGATAGCAAGAGGACAAGGGGAAACAACTTTAAACTAGAAGTGGAGATTAAGGCCAAATGTCAGGAAGAAATCTTTCACTCAGAGGGTGGTGAGCCCCTGGCACTGCTGCTCAGAGCTGCAGTTGCCCCAGCCCTGCCTGACTGCCTGCTGTCCCCAGGACTGGGGGTGCCCATGCAGATGTCACAAGGTGATTTTTCCTGCAGACCACTGCAGATGTACTTAAAGCTTGAACTGCAAACACCTCACATTCAGAACTACTCCATTTTCTGTTGCTGTACTGTACAGGAGCTGTTGAGTACTGGACTGAACTACTGATTGAGCACCTGTGGAAAGGAGCCAGTCAGCTCTGGGAGCAGAGATGAAGGCAATTCAGCTGTGGGACAGGAAGGGGTGGAGCCTGGCTGCACCTCTTTTAGACCCCCCTCATTTAAGGGCTGACTGCCCTGGGGGTCTTTGGTTGGAAATCTCTCTTTAGTGGAGCTTTTTCCTGCTAACCCAAAATCTTCTGATACAGGTGAGCAATCTTCTTCCTTTATAGCACGTCTCTGTTGTACCAGTCCTTTTGTCATCACACCTTTATTGTAATGCCTTTCCCATTGTATTGATCTGTCCAACTACTATACTGTACCAATAAATGCCTCATTCAAGATCTGGTTTTATCCAGTACATCTGTACTGTTCTCTGAGGCACAGGAGAAGAAAAGCCTCAGGTACTATTCCATGAAATACCTCAGGAGCACACTGAGCTCCACTGAGCAAGAAGCTTCCCTCCAGCAACAGATTGCTTTCTAATTCACAGAATGCAAATGCAGATGCTGTTCTTGGCACTCAACCAAATTATTGCACAATGTTTGTTTCTAAAGTAGCAGCATTTAATACAGTAATGATAAAAGAGAAAACAACACTCCACATCCACCTGTGTGCGCAGGGCTTTGTCACTCCTGCATGGTACTACTAAGATCCCAAACATGAGGGAAAAGCCAAAGCTGCAGAGATCTTGGGCTGCCCACCAGCAAAGGGCAGACTGGGGGGCGGGGAAGTAACAAACCCTGCTGCAGTGTGCTGCTGTGGTCCCAGGGTCACTTTGGTAATGAGTTACCCTCCATAAATACTGCCTGTGCCTCCATCCTTCATCACCTCCACTGCTCACAAATCCAGAACCACATCACAGCTGGTAGCAGGCAGCACATGGAGCTGTCCTGGTCCATCCCCATCTCTGTCCCAGTCTCTGAGCATAACAGCACCCACAGCTGTGGGACTGCAGCTATGGCTGCATTTGAAGGACACCGAGCACCCCCTGCTCCTCCTCCATTCCTGCATGGAAAACCCTGCCTCTGGCTGCAGGCTCTTCAGTACACACTATTCTAAGGGTGAAGCTAATCATGTGTTCCTACACTTCAGGCTGTTTCAGTGCACCAGGTGCTAACTGCAAGGGTCACCCCAATTAAGCTGCACACAACACTTCCCCATGACACGTGGGTTTTTCCCCCAGGGCCAGCCCACAGCTCTTTCATCAGCACCATCCTCCCCTGTACAGCCACTCTGAGGCGCTGGGATTACCAAGTCCCTATCACCTCCCACAAATTACACCTTATCAAAGAAGCACTGAAGTACATAATGCAATTACTCAAAGAACACAGTTCTGCTGCCAGATACAGCATTCCACACATGACACCAAATTTACAGTTTAAGACTAAATACAGTCAATGAGCACTGATGCGATACAGCTTCTTCCTTTGTTTTTCTCTTCTTTCTTCCACCTTCCCAGCCCTGACTCTCACTGGCTACAGCAGGACCCAGTGGGGGTGAGACAGCACCCAGAGATGCTCAGCAGCCCTGCTGGGGGTCAGCGCCCACCGCCCAGAGGCAGACACCCACTGCAAGGTCCTTGGGCTGAAGGTGAAGCCCTCCATAGCTGCTCCCCGTGGCAGGTTACACAGGAAAGTGTTCAGGTGGGTTTGAATCTCTCCAGAGAAGGAGACTCCTCACCTCTCCGTGGGCTGCCTGCAGTCCTCATAGTTGGTCTTTTATCAGCCTACCTTGATTTATACAAATACAGTAAGTGCATTTGCCTCAAAAGGCTGCTGTGTTGATTGGCACTGTCTGAACCCTAAACATCACTACTAATAAAAATATCAGCTCAAAAATCAATTAAGTCCCATGTAACCAAGCTCTCGGCAGAGATGAGCCAGTTTATTTCTGCTGAAGTCAATTAAGTTAAACTAATTTACACAGCTGCTAATACCATCCAGATTTCTGAACAGTAATAAATAGTCTGTTCTCTTCTTTATTTAAACAAAAATGCATTTCTTGTTTAAATAGCAGAAGACCTTTCTGCATTAGCTGCGGAGATTTTTCCTTACATCAGATGCCTTATTCATTTATTTTTAAACCAATAAGCTGAAACTGTTCTCTGAATTCTTCACCTTCTGTAATAGAAACTACACTTGATATGGCCTCAACAAAATCAATGTCAAAAAGGCAAAGTGTCCTACTTTGGTCTCTGACTGATTTCAGGGAGCATTTCTGCTGGCGTTGCACTGCATGGGGCTGTTAGGGAGGAGCCTGCTGGAGATCAGCACCTGCTGTTAATTACACCTAATGAAACCTCCCACATTTTAAGGCCCTGTGTCTACCAAACCAGGCTTCATATCTACCTTGCCAGCCTGAACTACAAGCTCTAGCAATGTGACTTAGGAGGATAGACACAAGTGTCCACTGCTTGTGCCAAACCAGTGCACATGCCAACAGAAGGCATTGATTTAGAGCACAGCCCAGGCAGAGGCCACTAAGCACTCTCAGCCCTCACATGCCCCTCAAGTTTAGGTATTTTATAGAGGTGAAAGCCATGCCTCATCATGATTTAGTTGCAGGTGATTAATGGAAATAAAATTTTGTAGAAAACCCAAAGTAGCATCTATAAAAATAATAAGAAACTTCTGACAAAAATATAGTAAGATTGAGTATGCTCTGAGTAGAACATTGTAGGTCTGCTTAACTAGACACATCCAGGTTAATTTAAATCATAATTATTAACAGCTTCTTTTTTTTTGTTGTTGTTGTTTCCTGTTTGTTGGAGAACACACTGCCAAACACGCTCCCATGGTGCTACACACTCAGTAATTATGCATATTTTTTGATAACTTTTTATTTTAGTCTTTGCAAACTTGGGCAGTTGAGAAGAGAGAACATTACGTATTTCCAGCTTGCATCCTTCAGAAGCTGAGATGCTGTTCTTGGTTTAAAATAAAAAGAGTGCGAGCACATTGTCGGCTCAGGGTGAGCCCAAAGCAGATTCCCAAACACCCACAGTTCCCCAGGCTGCCAAATCCCAGCAGAATTGTGGAATCACAGAACCATGAAGGCTGGAGAAGACCCCTCAGATCCCCAGTCCAGCCCAGCCCATGATCCCTACTGACCACATCCCGCAGTGCCACATCCCCATGTTCTGGAGCACCTCCAGGACGGTGCCTCCCCACTCCCTGGGCAGCTGTGCCTGTGCTGACTGCTCTTGGAGAAGAAATTGTTCCTGGTATCCAACCTGAACCATGAGGCTATCACCTCTTGGCTTATCCAGCAAGGCAGCTCTGAGCAGTGATTGCTGTGTGTGGGCTGCAGCAGCCCTGCTGCATGGGGCCTCCTGCTCCAGCTGCCACGTGGCTACTGCTGGGCTGTTCCAAACAGTGTAATAAATTGGCTTTTTGTTTCAGTTAGCAAGATCAGAATGAGACTAGTTATGGGAAAGAATAATTAGGCAGTGACTATGAAATCTGAAGGGGGATGGAGATGAAGATTTTATTACATTTATCACAGCTATAATATTATCTCCACGCGGGCGATGGGAGCTTTAAACTGAGTTTAAACTCTTTGGTGGGCTACAGAGCAAGTTAATAATGTGCTTTAAGATGCATGTATCATTTGTGATCTTTAAACTATTATCATAATATGAAGCAATTATCAACATGCAGAACTAGAGTAATTAGCACACGTTAACAAGTAAAACAGGGTCAATGAATGAAAATACATTATAATTACATTAAAGAATCAAAGAACTATAGAATGTTTTCGGTTGGAAGGGACCTTACAGCCCCCCAGCCCATCCACTGCTGTGTGCTGGTTGCCCCCCACCAGGTTTGGCACCAATGCTGTTCTGTACAAGCACTATCAGTGCTGACCTGGCAGCCCATTCCCTGTCCTTGTCTGTGGTCAGGGATTGAAGGCATTGGATAACACGAGCGAAGGACAGAGCTGAAGGGCTGAACAGCATGAGTGCAGAAAATAAGGATGAAATTTGAGACCTTATCACAAGTCTGCTGAGGTCCTCAAAAGCTTTTTAAGCTGAAGGTCTACTGTGATGCCCATGGCCTTTCTAGAATAACAGCTTACTGGCATCGATTGCTTTTTTAGATCCATTTGTCCTGAACACTTGCTAGGGCTATAAATGCAAATCAGAGCAGTGGTAAATGGAAGGCAGCTCCCTGTCTGCTACCAAGGGACGCGGTCACCTCTGCTGCACCGAGCCCAGCAAGAGTGCACTGTGCCCAGTGCTGGAAGGCAGTGTGGGACAGCGAGGGGTCCACACGGCCACCAAGCATGTGGAGCTGCCCACCAGCACATTCACATTGTGCCCGGTGACATGCACATGCTCCTGGATGGGAAGCATGAGTGTGCGTGTGTCCCCACCCTTCAGGTGACACCCATGGGTAGGAGGCAGTGCATTATGGAGTGCCAACCGCAGCCATCCTGAGACCCACATGTTTACAAAAGGCATTTGGAGAATCCTCTTCACCACCTTTGTTAATGCTCTACACAGATCTCAGGGAATGACCTGCTTTGTCTTTGCCTTTCATTTGTCCCTGCAGAACTTCACCAACCAACACGTCTTTAATGCATGATCTGTGCCAGTGACTCATAGCACAGCTTCCAGCTCCAGAATTTTCCCTTCCAACAAAGATTGCCCGGCTCCACCCTTTGGGGACAGAGGGACTTGGAGCAGCTCCACTTCTCTTGCTGCACCATCACACACTTCACCGCTATGGCCAACATCATGACTATATGAGCAGCTCCATGTAAACAAAATTCTCACCCCCAGAACTGCAGAACTCACCCCTCTGGCTATGGGAGACACCCTGGGCTGAGGCACCCTCTGGTCCCAATGCCTGCAAACAGGGAGATGAATGGGAAACAACCTCAGCGGCCTGAGTGAGCCCTGGGAACACCCCGCCCACCTGCAGCAGCTCTGCCCCGGGTGACACCAGCCAAGCAACCTGCTGATTCCACCTGTCATTATTCATAGGAAGCAATAAAGAGAACATTAGGCTTTAAGGCAACTCACTTGGGACTCATTAAAAATTGTGTGTGGGGGGGGGTCCTTCCTATTTATCCAGAGTAAGTATGAGGAAAGTGAAGCTTTTGCATCTTTAGCACTCACAAGCCTGCATCTAAAGAAGGGAATGTTTTTCATGCAGCAAAGAAACTGACACAGAATGAAAAAAGACACTGGGAAACAAAGGAGGAGATCACACGCTGCACTGCATGGCCAAGGAGAGGGGAAGGAGAAGGGAAGGGAGAATTACAAAAGAGATTCACGATGCAGTTTGCTCCTTTTCAAAAAAGGAAAAAAGGGAATCTTAAGCCAGAACGTTTTTGGCTCAGTGCTGAGCAGTTGCTCACCCATGTGCCTGCACTCCTCTCTGCTCTTCCCACTCATGGGGGAAGCTGCAGCCTGGGGAGCAGCACTGCCACTGGTGATGGGGGAATGCATTGCTGCTGCCTGTGCTCTCCTGTACCAAGGTGGAAACAAAAAGTCGTGGAAATTCCGATTGTTAGGGTGAGGAAATGTTAACAATGTGCTGATAAACACAGTGTTAGTTTTCCAACATATTTCCTACAAACTGTTTCCTTAGGAATTTACCCCAGAGCCCAGAAGGCAGCTCCATGGAGCCCTCATTAAGTACTGACTGCTGCTGTGAGGCCATCACACTGTGGTTAGGGCAGTGTTCCCAGGGCAGTCTGACTGAGGATGATGTCTGTTATGGTCAATGCCTCTGCCCCAGAATGGAGGGGTGGGGAAAAATTCCCAACACCAACAAAAGGCATTTCCAGCCCAGGAACAGAACATGTGGATCTCAGCAGGGAGAGAGCAAGGTTAAGCAATGGACTTGGTGTAGAGCATGTGTTTGTGACACCCAGCAGGACAGGCACTGCCACATCTCTTTCTTCTGAATGAGAAAGCACCTACTTAGCAATGAAACCCATGGATAAATGGCTCAAAAATAATGTCATTTTCCAACATGATCTGCACTGTATGCTGCGGCTCACACACTTTATGTCAAGGCAAATCTGATTCCCCGATTTTCCAGGCACCATAAGCTCATAATGAAGAACACACGTCAGGGATTTCAGTGTTTGCAGTCAGCTGCAGAAGCTGGTCTTCCTCTCTAGCTAAGGGGGTAAAACCACAGCCATGCACTTCTTCACTGTGTCATTGGTGTCACATGAAAGCCCAGGGAGCAGCGCAGCAGCAGCAGCCTTTATCCAGCACCCAGCTGCAGGAGGAACTGGAGAGCTCCCTTTGGACACAGGTTTCCCCTTTCTCTGAGGCACCCACCCACGGGCACATACGATTCCTTTCTGTCACTCACAGTTTATGATCTGATTTCCAGTTTTCCCCAGCACAAAAGGATTTCCAGGAAAGGCAGAGATGAGCAGCACAAGAATACAGGAGCTGCCTGTGTATTAAGCTTCCCTTCTTTTTCAGCTATTGAAGGATCCCGGTGGCTGCACGGCCCTTGTGCATCACTCACAATTACTGGGGCATGACTTTTATTTCCATGCAACACAACACTGTTTGGAGGAGGGGGAAGCAACCAGGTACATTTTCTATGCTGGATTCAATTTTCCTGGTAAGACTCTCTGTCCAACATCACTATTCTGGCTTTTAATAACAGTTTGGAGATGTAAAAACACTTTTTCCCTTAAAATTAAAATTCACTGATGATCCATTCAGCAGCCACACATCTCAGTTCTGCTCATCGTCATCAAGAAGCATTTGTCTGATAGAGCTGACTTTAAAAGCCCTGATTAGCACATCAAATTACACAAAAAAATCAGAGAAAAGCAGAGCTTTCCCCCTAAGTACACGAACCCTTGTTTGTGAGATATTCAGCACGAGAGGAGGATCCCCTTCTGGGGGGAGAAAGAGCAGGGAGATGTTTCCAAGTGTGCTACACATCAGCCAGTAACATAACAGACATGGCAGCGTAAGGTGAGAGTTGAGCTGCAGTGACCTTCTGCCTTCAGCCTGTGCAGAACTGAACGACACTGGTGCCGATTCCACATCTTTATGCTCCAACCCACCTCTGCCCTGAGGCCCAAGCCTGGCGCCAGCACCCTGCTCTGCTCCACCACTCCCAGCACAGCCCTGGGAAGCAGCGATAAACTCAGGGTGGTGGAGGTGATGGAAAAGTGCCTTCTGTCCTCTCACATCTTCCTGCAGGAACTTAATGAGTGCAGCAGAGCAAGAGAAAAAAAGACCTCATTCAGTTTTAAAGACATTTAAAGCCTGTTGTTCCTAATGGATCATCACGCTTTAAAGTCAAAGCAGCTCAGATGCATGCAGCTGAGCTCATCCCAAAGCACCAGCAGCTTTCAGAGCTGGTTTCAGAGCACTCCCATTAAAACCTCATCAAATCATTACCATCCGTTTGGCTGAGGACAGAGTTTTAACCTTACATTGCATAATTTGGGGGAAAACTCAGAAATCTGGATGCAGCCCATTGCTTATTCAGGGTACTCATTTGTCCTGTTGCCTCTTACTCCTGGCTGTACCTCAGGGGTACCCCTGAGTCTGGACACAAGGGCAGTGTCAGGAGCTGTGCCCCTGCTCGCCACAAGGTTGTTGGATGACCTCAGGGCCCCAGCTGAGCACATAGAGACCCCTGTACCCACAGGGTCCCCATCTGACATTCCATCCAATCTCTGCCATGCATTGCTACAAACCCACACCACATATCCATACCAGATGGGCACTTGCAGGGACAGGGGGGATGCATGGTATCAGGGGTGCAGCCAGACCCTCCCCACTCCAAGAACACCAAACTGCTCCATCCAGAGCTCCTCTATATGCTGCTGGGGTGGCCCTGGCTTTGCAGAGATGCATAGTGGGGTCCCATTCTAATTTCAGCCCATGGATCACACACTTGTTTGGATTTTAATATAGAGTCTACGTTTCAGTGATTTGCATTTAAATGTGTTGTCAGAGAACCTCCAGAAATCTTTAATAAGAAGAGCGATTTGCATTTTAATGCGCACTTAAAGAATTTCAAGAAATCATTTCATGTGAATTATGTTATCTGAAAAATGCCTGTATTTGAGGGGCACGTGAGCTGATGGTTTGCAAAGTAGAAGTCAAACAAAACCATTTTTGGAGATAGCCCAGATATACTGGACTCTGCTTGAGAACTTGCTGATCACTATGCACTCAGGGGAGAGGTGGGCTGCAGCTGGGGGGGAGCTGCAGAATCCAAATCATTCCATTGCACCTCCCTGTCTACAGCCCTACACCACCCCATACAGGAACTGTTGAGTCCCACCTTGAACCACAGATTGACGACCTGAGGGAAGAACCCGGTCAGCTCTGGGAGCACAGGCAAAGGCAATTTACCTGTAAGATAGGAAGGGGTGGAGCCTGGCTGCACCTCCCTTACACCTCACTTAAGGGCCAACTGCTCACTGGGGAAGGGCCTCTTTCTGGAGATTGCTCTATGGTGTAGCTTTCCCTGCTAATCTGGAATCTTCTGATATGGGTAAGTAATCTCTTTCCTTTATAACACCTTTTTATTGTGCTGATCTTTCCATCATTACATCTCTGGTGAAATGCCTTTTCCCATCCTTTTGATCTGCCTAATTGCTACAGCCCCACTCCCCAGGCAGGGTATGGTCTCCAGGAAGCCCCAGCACCTCTATGGGATCTCCCAAAAGCCTTCCCAGAAGCAGCCCCAAAGGGCCTGTGACCCATGGCTGCCTAAGGGCTGGGGAGCAGCACTGGGATTCATGGCCATTTCATCACACTGATGATCTCAAGCAGTATGGCTTCAGAAGTCAGGGGAAGACCCTGCACTTCTGTCTATCAGCTTGATCTCATACATGCTTTTATGTCAGAAAGAGCCTCTGAGGTGCAAGCAAGTTTTCCTTTTACTGGCAGTAGCTCCTTTGGCTTGGATTTTCTTACACTTTGTATGTGGCTACAGATTACATCTGCAGAAAGTTAAGTTTATATTGCTACCATGGCAATAGTTGCTGAATTCAGTAGAAGAAACCAGACTCGTAACTGGCAACAGGTGGAAGAACTTGAAGCTCATCCCCTAATACAAACAAGCTCCTTTTAGTTGTGTTTTTAGGTTACAAGAACACAAAAAGCAGGTCACCCCTGAAAACACACATACACTCAAAGCAGTGAAGAAACTCTGAGTCCCACCAC
Source organism: Excalfactoria chinensis (assembly GCF_039878825.1). Lineage (NCBI taxonomy): Eukaryota > Metazoa > Chordata > Aves > Galliformes > Phasianidae > Excalfactoria > Excalfactoria chinensis. The sequence goes on from NC_092837.1 coordinate 840,048, forward strand.
ATCTCCAATTCAACCCAATCACACCAAGAGGTGATTCTGACCTCCATAAACCACAGCTGCAAACAGAAATTAGCCACCACAGCAGCTGTGTTCAACAAATAGCTGAAAGAAAACTCTTAATGAGCGATAGGTGGAGGACCTTATTGACCACTGCATGATTCAAAGCAGCCTTTGTGAGATACCTGCAGCTGAAACGATGCCCACAGAATGCAGGAACACTGCACTGCTGCCAAACAAATGCAAAGCTGAGGTGTTTATAAAAAATGAATGACTTCAGGAAAGCAGGACGCTATTTTTAGAAGGCGCAGCACTGCCTGACAGCACTGCCTTCAGTTTGCATCACTTCACACAGATTTGCGCAGCTGTGACCCTCCCCAGGGGCTGTGGGCACACGCACCCCAGCTGCTTGCTGTGGCTATTGCCCCATTCTGCTGCTGCTGCTTTTGCTTCCTTTGGGAATGGAATTGCTCAGGCCCAGCATCACTTCAATGTTCACACAGCCTGAGTTGTGCTAAAAAACTGAGCTCCCAATCTGCACACACACCCTTACAAACAAGCATGCCTTCCCAGCAGAGCCTGCAGCTCACAGCATTGCGTACCTGCAGATACTTTACAGTGCAGTCAGAAGTTCAAAAGCCTTAGATCAACTAGGTAGGGAAAGATGCAAGGAGGCAGCACAATTTGTGAAAAGCAACCAAATATTTTGGAGCTTAAATGATCTAACACATAATCTGTTGGTAAGTAAGAATACTTGTTTCTTTGCTTTCTGTGGGGTCAACCATTGCTTCCAGGGAACAAAGCTGTCAGTGACTCTAAATGCAGCAGGCTTCTGTTTTTCATCCAACTACTTATTCACCAGAGATCAGAGCATCAACAAAATGAGCAACTAAAGCAGTTTTTGATCAGATGAAGCTTTGTTTCTGTAGGATTTTGTCATATTCTTTATTGCAATGAACATAAACAGAGTAGAGTACTGCCTATGCACGGGCATTGCCAACTCATCGTTTGTATGAGCGCTTCACGACAGCTGATGTGTATCCTCATCCACCTGTCTGGAGACACAACTGTGGTGGGTTTGGAGGATTGAGGATGTTTTTAAGAACAAGTGGCTGCGTGGAGACATGTGGGTGCATCCCTGTCCCATGGAAGGGAGCGGTTCTGTGTGAGCTGTGTGCGGATGGATGTGCACAGAGCTGCTCAGTGCGGCTGTGAGCCATGTACAGCCAAACAGCTCCTGGCAAACTGTGTCTAGGTGGGTTTTTCAAAGTGGATCTGTCTTTCAGAAGTGGCTGTGTCACCACACACAGAGTTAGCACAGGATGTGATGGAGCTGTGATGACGGGCAAAACCATGGAGAAGCACTTTGATGAGCACACAAGTGTCTCCAAGTTTGCATTTTCAAATAGGAGTAAAGGAAAATGCTTTGGATTAGAAATACAGTGTCTGTAATGGTCTGTGCCCTGCAGGCTGCCTACTCGCGGCCCTGGGGGTAGTACAGCTGCATTCCCTGAACCCTGCAGGGGAAGGAAAGAGGTAGGAAGGAATGGAGGGGGAAGGGAGAAAGATTCAGGCACCACTCTGCCTGCACAACCTCACCTGCACTTCCCTGCCTGCCTGCACCTGTCCTGCCTGCACTGCCCCATCTGTACTACACTGCCTGCACCATCCTGGTTGAAGACATATGTGTTTGTGAATGTACAGCTGCAGGATTCATGGCCAAGAGACTGATCATTGTGCTCTAGCAGTGAGTACAGTTGACATGAATAACTGGAAATGCAAACCATCAGATACCAATAACCTTATGCAAAGCAATTTTAAAGGAAATGTGATTTTTCCCTAAGAAAACATTCTTTAAGGTTTAACATAATCTGTTCTCCTCAACTACTTCGTCTCTTGGGAATAAGCACATTATAACAACGATCTGTACAAGCTAGAAAAGACATTACAATGCCATTATCAATACAAACCAATTTAGAACGCTTCCTGTATTTAGGGAAGAGTTACAGCGTGATTGCAAACAAAACTTCTGATCATTTTTTTAAACAACACTCAATCTGTTCTATAGCTATGGTTCTGTAAAGCTGCGAACAGAAATTACAGTATGCAACTGAAGTTGTCACCACAGCTGAGTAAATGTATTCCAGCTAATATTTCACATATTTTGCTTCTCTCAAATCTGTTCAAACCCAGGACACACAGCACTGCAGTGCCTCAGTCACTGTCTCTCCCAGGCTGCTCCATACAAGTCTGCTCTGCAGGAGCAGCTCTGGGAGCAGCAGGGAGCCCAATCCTGTTCTGTGCTGGGATGGACAGGCAGGGGAGTGGTGGGCTCCTGAAGGCTGTGCACGAAGTGCAAGGCAGTATCAGCACAGATCCCTTCCCTCAGAAGCAGCAACACAGCTCTGATATTTCTGCACTTGGGGGAAGGCAGGCAGCTGGGGGATGCGTGGTGGTCTAACTCTGGTTCTCCCCGTTCTGGTAACAACAGCACAGGAAAAACGCACTGGTTGCAATGAGGAAGCATCGGTGCAGGTGCAGTGATGTCAGCTGCTTCACATACAGTCTTGTAATGGCTTTTCATGAAATATTCATTATTCATCCCACATCCCACCCCCATCAGGATGTGAGTACCACAGAGCTGCAGAATGGGAGCAGTTCTGTGTAGCCTTCCCTGACCCAGTGGGGCCAGGCAGCCACTTCTTCAGCTGCTATAACAACCCTGGCTACCACTGGGCTGCTCAGCATCATCCCAGCCAGGATTACTTTGAAAAACACTGATTATCAGTAATAGGTGGGAGGTTGCAATTTCTGCACTTCAGAAGATCCCAAGAGCCCTGGGTGCATCATGGCTGACCTATAGGGTGGAATGGGATGGGTCCTGGGGAGGCCCCCACCTCCTGGGCATCACTCCCTGCTCCACCCACAGTCTTTTGGGGTGGGAGCAGCATCTGAAGGCTGCGGGTCTGGCAGGAGCTGTGATATTTGCCTTTTGCATGCAACGCACTGAGTAATGACAGCAGGTATGAGGGAGGAATAAATGAACCTGATCATGCCTCCACCTGCAGCTGTTGGTTTTGCCCTCCTACCATATGTTTTCATCATCTTTCGTGGAAACCTTCTCTCAGATATTATTGTCAGGATGTAAATGTGAAATGCATCAAGGACAGGCAATTGATGAAGATTTATTTTTGCTTTTCCCATCACTTGACCACAGGCAGAGCTCAGACATGCACTCCCAGGTTAGCAGTGAGCTGGGTAATAATGCATTCTCAGCCCAGGGATGGGAGCACTGTCCCAATGATCCCCAGAAGGAAAGAAGATAAGGAGACGGAGACAAAAAGGATGTCAGGTGGGCTCTGGAGCCCACATCACCTGAAGACATCCGGGGAACAAGAAGACTCAGAGCAGCAGAGCCTCTGCTCTGCTCCATGTAATATGTAATTACCTTGTGGAGCCAGATGGAAGCACAACAGCATGTGTGGGCGCAGGGCAAGTTAGGGGCAGTGGGCAGCAGCACCAAACAGATCCCACTGAGCAGCCAGTGAACCACAGGCCCTGGCAGGACAAAGGCTGGCACATGCATGAGTCCTTCCCCGAGCATCAGAGGCTGCCTGCCCCAGGCAGCAGTGGGGTGTGGAGCTGCCCCTTCCTCCAGCTCTGCTCCATGTGTGTCTGAGTGGTGGGCAGCTGGGGGGAGGTAGCTGTGGGCAGAGCAGAGTGCTTTCAGTTTATGAGGAAAAGAGATTTTGAGAACATGGGCGCATGTGCAAGCACACACACAGAAAAAGAAGAAGCAACGAGGAGAGCAATAATAACAGTCAAAAAGTAATTTGTTCTTAACCTGTTCAAAATAAAAATAGCTGGTGTTCAAGTTCACTACATGGACCATCTGCATCTCATAAGCATAAGTTAAAATCTTGACACCATCTGTTCAACTGGAATTTTAATACTGTACCAATATGCCAAATCACAGTTATGTGAGTGAGGAAGGCAGTCTCCTCACTCACCCACAGCTCCCTGACATGCCTAAGTGAGGCAGGGAGCTAAAAGCAGCCCCTGGGGGCAGAATGCAGGAGCCCAGCACAGGGGAATGGGCAGAGCTGGTGGGAGGGCCCTCAGCAGGTGCAGGTGGGACATCTAGGTCTGATGGGCATGGAGAACATTCTCTGCATTCTCACAGCATGTCCAAGAGTCACAGAATCCCAGAACCATAGAGGTTGGAAGGGACCTCTTCTCTCCATGAAGGGAACAGCCCTGGGGCTCTCATCCTGTCCACACCAGAAGGTGCTCCAGAGCCCCTGTCTTTGCACCTGCCTCTTGTCTCTCTCCAGCAATCCCTATCTGCCTGCAGCTGGGTAGCCCCACATTGTGCTATATGGTCCAGATGTGCCCTCCCCAGGGCAGAGCACAGGGAAGAAGACCCTCCTTCACCCAGTTGCCATGCTCTTCATGCTGCACCCCATGTTCTCAGCACCAGAGGTTCACTGCCATCCTCCGAAGCTTGCTACTTCAACAAAGCCCTCCCCAAAGAGAGGTCCATTGCCACTGTGCACGGCTCTAGCCAGCCAGTGCTGCACCAGGGCTGCTCACCGCAGTGTGTGGTGGGGCTGCTGGAGGGCTGCAGCACCTCAAGCACTGTGCTGGGACAAGGAGCAGGTGCTGAGATCCCAGTGCAGGGCCAACAGTCAGCACTGGGAATTCAGACTGAGTTTGAATTTGACGGCAAAAATAAATTTTGTGAAGAGTCTAAAAAAACCCTACCTTGATAAATGAGCCCAGCGAGATTTACGCCATCTTTTAACTAATTAGTACTGGAGAGGCTGTTGAAAGCTTTCACATAAATTTTATTGGTCCTAGTGGGAAAAAATCCATTGTAAAATGGAAATGAATGTAGTATCTGTCGAGCCTTCTTCCGTTTTGGGTTTGGTTGTTTTTTTTTTTGCTTGGCAATCCTGTATAGTTACAAAGCATATATCATGTTCTTTATGTCTTACGATCAATTTCTTCAAGAAAGAAAAATAGAAAAGCATTCCTTTGGCATTGCAGGATGTAGAATGAATGAAACTGGCACAGGAGAGGGGAGGATGGCAGAACACTGCCGGGCGAGTAAATCTCCAAGACATAGCACATGTTTATTTCCTGATCAATGGAACTACGTGAGCATGTGCGTGAAATTTAATTAAGTTCTGTGCCTCAAAGAAATCTATGTGCAATAGCTCCCTGCAATTATTTATTTACTGTCTGCCATGTAGCTTTTAGCTTTCATCCAGAAAATGACTGGTTTCCCACGTGCCCATTAGCGGGCGGTGGTGAGGAGGCAGCATCCCATGCACCTGGGGGAAGGCTCCCACCCGCACACACGCCACAATCTGTCGCTGGGTTCGGGCACGCTTCAAGCAGGTGCAGTTTGTACTGAAGCCACCAGAAAAAGTGCTCTACGTTCAGACACCTCCAGCACTCTGCCCCATGCATCACCAAGTGCTCCCAGCCCAGTGCTGCTCAGAGCAGCACATGGTGGAGCAGCCGCTCCACAGAGCTGATGACTTTTTACTTCCTTCTGTTATTATCTTTCTGTTTTTGAACTGCCGTGTTTTCATGCAGCCATTTTTCCCAAAGGAGAAAATGTTTAGATCCAGGATTTGGTTCCAGTCCCCACAGGGGTTTTGAACTGTCAGCTCGGATTGGCTTTCCACAACCTCATCTCTTTGTAGGACGCAGATCTGTAGCACAGCATCAGTTCAGCTCATCTCATCTGTAACACACAGCCCAAACCAAGAAATAGCTCAGCAGCACAGGGTGCTGTTTGGAAGAGAAATGAATTAAAGGACAGCATCCAGCTCTGCCAACAGTCGCAGGTGCTATGGGAGCCATGGCTCCTCTTTGCATCCAGGCTCAGTTTGATCCTGGGTCTGTTCCTGCCGATAGCAAACATGAGCACACCTCAGTGTGCTGCAGGGAATCTATTTGGGTACAGCAGCAAGAGCAGTGGTGTGCAAGGGTTGGTGGAGGGAGGTGAGAGCAGGGCCTGATGCTCCCCAGGAACAGCCTGCTGCAGGTCTGTGAATATCCACAGGGAGAGAACTGCCAAACTTCATACAAAAGCACCCATTATTCATGCAGGTGTTACATTTTAGCTGATAACCCGTTTTACACATTTTGATGTGAGTATGCAGAGAGTGTTTGTAAAAGCTGCCTCTTCCTTCCAGGCTTGAGCTCAGCCTCTGTTCCTATACAGAACAAAATACTGAACTTCCCCACACTACTGGTGCAAACCCTGAGCCGAGAAAAGTTCAGTAAAATTCTCTTTGTAGGAGCACAAACTAAGACATTTTCAGGTTCTCTGATGGCATGTTTTCACTCAGTAAAGTTTTGCTCAGAGTTTTTGGCCTTGAGAATATTTAAACTGCAATATTCAGTCAAAATCAGCATGTTCCTCTGGGTTCTATTTCAGCCTGATTTAATTCTGTTGCAAAAATGTATTCTGATTCATTTTGATAGAAATTCAATCTGAAGTTCTTAAAATAAGACTCCTCCAAAAGAGAGAAGTTTTATAAGCCAGGCTCTGAGCCCTGGCCAAAGGCATGGGCAGAACAGGGCACTGCTGCCCCCCATCCATGGCAGACTGGGCTCTGCTGGGTGCTGTGCCTGTCCTGATGCTCTCCTCCCGAGTGATCCCATTCTACAAACACAACTCAAAACTCGTGATCATATTTGAAAGTAAACATCTGGGGATTTGTCCTAGCACTCCCCAGGGCAGCAGGATGCCAGACTGAGCCACCCCTAAGCCAGGCTCTGAGTGAGCACAGCAGCAGTTGGTGCTCACCACGTTTTCAGAGGGGATTGCAAAGCAAGATAGACATAAATGTCTCCACTTTGTTTTGGGTAAGGGAATATTTTAGCTGCCTTAGCAGCTAATCAATGAGCTCCTACAAATTGCTGATAGCTTTGTTAGAAGACTCAGAAGTGCTAACAATTTTTTAGCAGCAGTAATTTACAAACTAGCTTCCAAAGCCCATGCAGTTCTTACAGCTGCACAGTGCTCACACCAGCACTCACTTAAGGACAGAAGGGTATTTTACATGATGGGCAGTCAATACAAAGTGGCCAACAGGAACACGTTCCAATCAAACAATTTATATTTATGGGTATTCCAACGATGTTCATAATCAGCTATTGAAATGTAAAAAGTATCATCACAGCCCTGGGTGTCTCACTTAAAAAGACAAATAATTGGAAAATTAATACAAGAAACTAATCTAGAAAACAGCTGACATGGTACTCTGCTGTAGTTTCCCCCTACTTTACCCATCCAGATCCTACTAGCAGAGATAAAAGCAAGAACCACTGACTCCAAAAGAGAAGTTAAAAATTCTTACAAAGGCCTCAGTGAGGGCTGTTAGCTCTGAAATAAATCCAGTCTCCCACACTGGACCAGTAAGATGAGATGGTATCTTCCATACCAAGCTTGGATACAACATTTGAGTCATCAGATTTGAATCTGTATGGACTTGCAAAGCATTGCAGGTGTTCAACACTCCTCACGTTACCCAAATAATGAGCTCAATTACACCAGCAGGTTTAAAGCTCCACATCCATTCCTCCTTAAGACCCACCATAACCTAGTGTACCTGAAACATGTAAACTGAAGCAATTGGTTTAACATTAGCTTACATGATAATGGCACAAATGGTTTCGTTTATCCCAGTATTAGCTTGAGCATGCCTTCTGAAAAGAGTTGGGCAAAATCGCTCAACCAACTCATTCATCGTTAGATTTCAGAAATAACAGAAGCAACTCCTTTAGGTCTATTTTCTTCCTTTAAAAAAAAAATAAAATCATTCTAGGTAAGATTCATAAGAGATTACTCTTCCTCTTTTCAAAGATGTAATTTAGATTTTGCTTCTTGTCTCTGTATTTATATGAATGTAAGCCTTGAACTTGAAAAGCCGAAAAAAAAAAAGGAGAAGAAACTGAGAAAATGTTGTGCTTACAAATTTAAACAAATCCAGGATGACTTGAAAAGAAAACCAAAAAACCAACCTGCTGCAAGGAAGTGTTTGTCTGTATATACAATATGTTGCTGATATTCGCTGAATGGCAATATCCGTGTTATGTTGTCATATTTACACCCTGCTCTTTCTGATTTCGTTATTCCCAAGTAACAGCAAGTTTTAAGATTTGAACCCATCAGGCACTGTAAGGCTGCAGAGTGGCTGCTCGGAGAACCCTTCACTCTCAGCTGTGACATTTTCCCCTCCAGCTCCACAGCCCCATACACCCATGTGCCAAGCTGTCACCCCAGCCATTGCAGGCAGTGCTCCCTGCCCCTATGGCCCCGGGACAGCAGCACCAGGCTGGTACCTACAGACACATACCTCCATTTATTACAGTAAAACCCTCCTCTGATCAGCCACCTACAGGAATGGTTCAGTAGGATCTTGTGCACATCGCTCTTAGAAAGCATCCAGCTTGATCTGCCCACCTGCGGAGTACAGTGCAGGGCTAGCTGTCCTACATGGCCACTCCACTTGGTTACCCCTCTGTGTGTTGCAGCCCTTCTCTGCCTGCGGAGCAGCACAGGACAGACCTTGCAGGGCTCTGCCTCCAGCTGCCCTTGCCCACTGCAGCAAGGACAGGCTGCTGGGACCATCCAACTCGGTGCAAATACCCTTGTTTTCTCCCCTACTTGTACAGCACTGAGCCTGCACAGCCCTCAAGGTGGTTTGAAAAGGCAGGAAAACCACAAACATCGAGCAACTTAACTAGGCCAAAGCCCCAACCATAGCACTGGTTTCCTCATATGACCTCAGCAATCCACTGTGTGCAGAGGCCTGTGGAAGTGTGGGACAGATGGGGCAAGAAATCTGTCTGGCTGCCAAGCAGGGGTTGCATCAGAGCAAGATGTACACCACTGAGATGTTCCTTAGAGAGGCAAGATAATAGATCTATATATCCACTCCAAACATCTATAACAAACATCCAGACTACCAAAGGGATGGGAAAAAACCAGCCATGAGCACCAGGGAGGGACACAGGGCAGTACCCAGAGCCATCCGTGTTGGTTCCTGAACTTCACTGCCATACATCGCTAGAATGAACTCAGAGCTCTATATCCAACCAATCTTTTTGACTGAGTTGTGTTTCACTTATCCACTGAGCTGAGGATTCTTAGACTAACAATCAGAATTGATGTTATTGGTTTCCAATAAATAATAGCGTTTTTCATCTATGGAATAACTCTAATCAGACTGACAACCTCTGCAGGCCACAACAAAGTAGGAAAGAATCAACCAACACTCGAATCTGACCAAAAAGCTGACAGCAAGGTTCTTGTCCACCCACAAACACACTAACAAACCCAGCACAATGCTCTGCACCCCCAACATGTGAAGATGAGCATCCATGTGAAAATTCAGAAAGGTTTGCTCAGCAAGGTGGACCAGATTCACTGATGATGACAATAATTACCTGGAAACCAACAACTCCTGTCAACAGGAAAGGAAGAGTGTAGAATTAATTGGATTAGATTTTATTCTGTTGTCTTCTGGGTCATTTTTTCCTTTACCAATTTAAGAACAGACAGAACAAATTACAAGAACATAAAATCGTAAAGATGTAGGAAAATAGGCAATACTCATCTTCTACATCTAACCATTTGACAGCAGAGCTGTGGGTGTCCCTGTACAAGAGGATTCAGTCTTGTTAGTCAAGTTTCTACCACGCAGTTAATTTATGAGTCAGCCACATGTACATCAGCGTGAGATCTCTCAGCTCTGTTCACATGTACAACAGGGCTGGCTGCGGGCGTTCTGGCATTCACCTTTCCTCCTGCCCAGCCCCACCCAATAGGACTCGTCTGTTTCTCCCAGCAAAATCCAAAACCTACTTCAGAAATATCTCAGCCTCCTACCAGGCAGATGACAGTCACACATAACCAGCATCTTCTTGAAAGAGAAAGACAAGAAGGGCAAAATGCACCCTGTGCTGGAAGCAGTGCACAACCTTCAGGAGAAAATGCCTTGTCAAGTCATTTTTCCCTCTCAGAGTTTCACTGCCAGGAATACCTCACAGTTCCTTTGCATCATTTGCAGGTGCTCAAGCTGCTCTGAAAGATGTGAAGTGGCCAGCACAAGGCAAGGCGTAAGAAACCAGGCCAGTTGTTCGGTTGTTTTCACACTTGCTCTGACTTGGAAAATGGCCTCAGGAAGGGTAGGGGCAGCCATCTGTCTAAATCTCTGCATTCTTTTCTGTAGTGAACTTGAAGGAGGTTTTCTCAACCCGTCTCCACCTGCTTGTTGCAGAGAAACATTTGTGATAAACTGACGGTTTGACGTTCCTAACAAATCCTCCCTCCCCACACCCTGGTATAGCTGTCAGTACCTCCATCTTTTCCCTAGTTCTTTCCCTCCAGACTGAGTGTGAATTTTTTTCCTCCATCTGTACTTCTATATTTGCTTCCTTTTGCCTAACAGCTCTCCTCTCCACCTCTTTCATTGCTCCAGCTGAGCAGAGGACAACTGGCTCCTTGTGGTGCACCCCGCAGCCACTGGGAGCAGGGGCAAGAGCTGATGTGATATGCTGGCATCAAAGTCTCTCCTCTGTACCATGAACTTCTCTGAGAGCCTGCCATCGTGAGGAACAACACAGAGAGAAGGAAGGGATGTGACATCAGGATTCTGGGGGCAACAGCAATACACAGTGGGGCTGTGCTGCAGTTTCTCCCCCTCCCATTCCACTACCATGACGCACTGCAGACACATGCATGCACCCAGACGTGATGCTGACCTGCCGCCTGAAGCCAAAGCCTCCTCCACTCCCAACCTGTTGTTTTGCACTCTGGTACTCACAGCGTGCGTGTGCAGGACTGTCACCAGCAGTCCTGGCAATGATTTGTGCTGGGATCCAAGCAAAAAGGGCTGCTGTGTAGGTTATGGGAGGCGGTGAGAAAGAGCCTGCCTCTGCCACTGTCGAGGATAGGGCCAGGCTGAGCCAGCCCATCTGCTTTAACACCACCACCCCCCAACATTCACCAGTTGTGCCAGTGAGCACTTTTGATTCACTCCATTTTAAAATGTAAATCCAAGCACAGGCGATAATTCTCATCAAAAAGGAATGTTTGGAGATGGGACTTTACTTCAACATCACTGAAAAAGCAGAGAAAAACATAACAATATCCAGTTGAGAAATCCAACCTTTAGTGCTAATTTTTAAAAAATTCCTTGACGTAAGAGAATCTGGAGGGAAAATTCAGGTGCATAACTCCACCTGTGAGCAGATGCACAGTCTGTGGCTCCTGCCTACCCACTGCAAAGCTACCACGTTTCAGAGAACTGCTTAATTATGGGCCTAATGGACCTGCACCGCCTGTCTCCAAATCCTCCTTTGCTTTGGCCTATTTGAAACTGGAGTGATGCCCAGCTGCACTCCCAGGATTGCACTGTCATCCTGTGTGCAGGCTTTGCAGCCCATCTCACCATCCACTCAGCAAAACAGCTGCAGGTCTGCTGTTCTGGGTATTTTCCGTGTGCCCTGCATTTTGGGAAAATCGCCTCCATAGAGAACACGAATCTCCCATTAGCTTTAGGAGCGTCTGAACTTGAACAAGGGGAGAAAATGTCATACAATATTAATTGTCCACTTTTGTTAATAGCATACACTGTCCCCATGTGAATATCTGCATGATTTACATCCCTGTTGGCCCATCTGCTTTACTTTCAAAAGGATTTGTATATGAAGAATGGTCTTTATCTTCATGCCAACAGCAGAAATTTACTTCCTGAGGAGCATTTGGAGCACACAATGTATTTGGTGCATCAAAACATTGTTGCCCCCTTCTATTCCTTCTCCTCTGGAAACAGTCATCCTTCCCCAGCTCTGGACTCCCTCAAACGCACATTTCACATGAGCTATTAAGCTGCTCTGCACACATCTATCCAGTTGTATTAGACACCTCCCATGCTTAGGACCATTAACCTGATCACAACAGCTTGATGGATTAATCCTTATACAGACACAGTTGGCAGTTTCTAATTAAATAATTATGACTAAACAGCTGCAGAGTTGTTGTAATGTTCCACTAGAAAACCAGATGTCAATTTTATTGGTCCTCAAAGTTTAAAAAGATATGACTGGAAGATTTGGAAAGGGACTTCTGCCGCTGCAGGTGAATGCTGGAGGCACTGTGCTGCCCTTCTGTTGCAGCCCAGCCTCACACACACCGCTGGTGAGCCCTGCAGCCCAGCAGCATCTCTGTCAAAGAGAGCAGCAACCACTGCAAAGGGTAATAAAGACATCTGGGTCAAGATACAAAAGAATCACAGTCCTTGCTAAGGGAAGGATCCTTCAAAAAACCCATCTTTGAAACAGCATCAGTGTCAAAAATTTACAAAATTGGTATGAGCCAAATGCAAAAGTTATTCAACTGGATAAACCTTTCCAGGAACTCACATGGTTGAGTCCTGACCTGAACCACTGATTAAGCACCTGGGGAAAGGATGGAGTCAGCCCTGGGAGCACAGGTGAACGCAATTCAGTTGTGGGGCAGGAAGGGGTGGAGCCTGGTTGCACCTCTCTTAGACCCCCATTTAAGGGCTGACTGCCACTGGGGAAGGGTCTTTGGTTGGAGGTCCCTCCTTGGTGGAGTCATTTCTGTAAGCCTAGATCTTCAGGGATGGGTGAGTGCCTTTACTTTCCTTTGAAATACCATCCTATCTGTGCTGGTCCCTTTGCTGTTATATTCCTGTATCGCCCTTCCACTGTGCTAATACTGTGCTAATCTTTTCCATTATAACAGAATGTTAATTAGATTTGGAGTTCTCTGTGTTGGTGACAGAAGATTTTTGTGATGCTTGTTGAAATTTTACTGTCCAAAATTTGTGATGTTCTTATCTTGGTACCCTATCTGTAATGATGTGGAAGCAATGAGCAATGCTTGAAGATAAAAATGTGACTAATATAGACATTATTAGTCCATGTTCGGTAATTGGTGTCAAGTCTACTTTCACACTCTCTTCAATTAGTAAAACATTGGGCCCATGAGAAACTTTTCTGATTTTACACTTCATAGAATCATAGAATTACTCAGGTTGAAAAAGACTTCAAAGATCATCAAGTCCAAATGCAGCCCAACCATAGTACCCTAACTCTAACAACCATCTGCTAAATCATATCTCTGAGCACCACATCCTTCTAATTCATTTATTGAACTACATGAATTGTTCTTTTCTGTCTTGCACAAGACTCTGATCTTCAAACATGAGAAGCCTAAGAATAGGAATCATCCATCCTTGTTAGCTTATAAGCAGATCTAAGACCTCTGAAACTTGTGATGAGAAATCCAGCTAGAAAACCAATTTTAAGTAAATCTATGCATGTCAAAAATACATATGGCTTTTCAGGATGCTAACTTAAGCATCATTACATAAGCAGATTAGGGCTGCCTGTTGAGCTGAGACACGAGTAGATGGCGCTGAATCCAATATTACACACAAGCCATTCAATTCCTGATACATCATCTTCCATCTAAAACTTTTGTCAGCTCTCCATATTACCAAGTCTACCAACTGTAAGTGTTGCACACAGCACAGTAGGTCTGCAAGCAAGTAATTTTTAACCCTCTTTAAATCCCTTTGTCCAAAGCTGCAGCTAGCTGAAGTCTGCTTGTACAAATGACCAGTGAATGTTCCATTCTTCACCCTCTTGGGATGAAAATGGAGAAGAACATCTTCATGAACCTCTCACACATTTATGCATCGCAGTTGAGGAATGATTTTCTGATATAGGAGTACAGAATCAAAATCGTCTTCATGTTTCCATTGGTAACAGTGCCTCTACCTGAATATCAACTTAGAAAGTTAATGAGCCTGCTAGAGCGATCAGCTAAAATTACCACAACAGTATGTGATCCAATGTGATTGCAGTAAGCAGGGCAGATACTTCTCATTATAAGGACTGTTTTTTTCATAGGCATGTTGCATAACAGGGCAGTGCAACTTGCCTCTCTCTGCTCCAAGCCCTCATTTCAGAGCACATCAGTTGGATGAGAAGGCTCCCTGTTGAAAAGCAGCCAGGGGGACAGGATTTTGTTTTCCCTTCCCTGCATGTAAGTGTGTCAGGCTTGTTGACAGATGGTTTGGCTGACTATGCTTGACTATTATCAAGCAGCTATTACCTTTGTAAATTGAATTCAATGTGAAGGTTTTCTGTAATTAAATCTGCAGTGTGTTTGCATGGCTTACATTGCATCCTGCTTGCACTCAGGCCATCAGATTTACACAGCCAGAGATACAGCATCTTCAGGCACAGGGATGGGGTGCTTTTGGCAGTCTGTGCTGCCACCTAGCCAAGACCAAGCCACTGAGTTCAGTCTGGCCTTGCAGTTTGGAAGCTTAAACTGAAGCATATCACCTCATCAAAATAAAGCTCCAATCTGCAGCAGATACAAAGAAATCTGCACTTCTCATGCTTTGCTAACTGTGCACAGTCAGAAGAGACAGGCTTCAAACAGGCAGCTGTGTTTCCCTCAGAAATGTCTTGTACTTACGGTAGAAGACATATTCAGTGTAGCTGGACCAGACCTTGTCATCAGTGTACTGATTGACAAAGGATGCCGTCACAGAGGAGTTGCAGGCCACCATGTGGAATCCACACTCAGATAACATGTCAAAAGCCCTCTCCAGATGCTTGAACTTGAGATAAAACCTGGAGGTGTACCTTTCTGGAGCTCTGTCTGGATCTCTGCTTTCATTCAAACTTTCTCCAAAGACCTCTTTGACCAAAGCGATCCTTCCACAAACCAAAATCCTTGGGACCCTCCTGAATTTGGCATCTGCTTGGCTCTCCCTGCCAATAGTGCATGAACCCCGGTACCCAATGGTAATGAATCCCCACTTTCGATCTGATGGTAAGAGAGATGGAGGGGGGCATATTCTCGTGTCACTGCCCTGGGAGACCTCTTCGTAGTCACTGTGGCAATAATCATCGGGGCTTTGCTTGCTGTCGTCAGGAGTCAGGAGTTTCACCAAGTCTGGGAGCTGGAAATACTCAGCCTCCCTCTTGAGCCTTCCCTTTTCAGGGAAGTGGTCAGGCAAAACAACTTGCTTGTCCCTGAGATAGTCCAGAATATAGCGAAAAAGGAAACCATCTCTGTCAATGAAGAATCTTCCCTTGGAGTCCTTGGCCAGATCGTTGGCTGTGTCTCTTTTTGGGGTGAACATTTTCCACAGCAAGGAGTGAGGGGTGCCAACCAAGGTGGAGTGGCGAGTGAAGTAAACCTGGCCACCCACGTTTAGCTCCACAACCTCTGGGAAGGATTGCAGCCCAGACCCCTGCTCTCGGGCAGGGAGGTAAGTCCTGCAGTTGCCACTTAGAGCCATTGTGCTTTAAAAAAGAAAACAGCAGCACGAAGGATGGTCAGTCACATCAAAGTCTAGAATAAGGCTCCAGTATTAAGGTGAAATGGGAGGAAGGGGAAGCAAGGAAAGAAAAAAAATCCAAAAGGTATGTCTAGAAAAATATCTGAATTGTCCATATGTAGCAACGTGATAGAAGTGTCTTATATCCTAAGCCACTGGGGCTGGAGAGAAATCCCTTCATGAAACACAATCACATCATTAGATCTTCCAACAAAGCCATCAAAATCAAGGTCAAGCCCAGCCTATGGTAATTCACTGGTCTTCTAAAAGGGAAAACAAAATAAGATTCAAATTAACCTCTTAAGCATGCCAGCAATTGCAATAGAGAAAAACAACTCATTCTAGAAAGCTGTTAGCCTTCCTTCTAAATATATCGAATTTTTCCAAGTTCTCCCCTTCTTTTTCAGAAACACTAATCAATGCAAGGGCTTACTGTGACCCTGCAGTTTATAGAATACGTGTAATTTATCTTCAAACAAACATCTAATTTAAACATGCAGATGAGGCAATGAGAACATCAGCTCTTACCTTGGTTACAAATAATGCATAGCTCTTGTAAAGGAAAGCAAAATTTCAAGACACTCAGAACACACATACAGGCACATAGAGTCCAGATAGTATCAGATCCAATCCCAGCAAGGGACAGCAAAGGCAAGAAAAGTGCTCTTAACAACATTCGTGTAGATCTCGAGAGTTAAACCGAGTCATGGAAAAAGTTAACCACGGCAGGTGACGGGAAAACAAGACACACAGCACAAAGGGGAGAGGGGGGAGGGGAAAAGCACAAAAATCCCAAATAAATCCGATCGGGATCCTTGAGAGTGGGGCCAAGGGAGAGCGGGGGAACGCGCTGCGGGGGACGCTGCCTCAGATGACTTGCAGAAACCCCGCAGCCCGCGCTAAGGGCTGAAAGGCTCCAGCGACTCCAGCGGCGGCAGCCACCCGGGCAGAGCGGAACGCGGCGCTCCCATGTCCCCGCCGGGGCCGCCCGCTGTGCCGCGCCGCTCCCGCGCTCCGCCGCGCTGCTCTGCTCGGATCAGCTCCGCTCAGCGGCGCGAGGACGGGAGCGCAGAGGGCGATGCCGATTGCATCATCCTAAAGGAGTCGGGCCGGGACCGGGCCGAAACCGGAGACGGCGCCAGAAGCCGGGGCAGCGCCAGCACCGCGGACAGCGCCGGGCCGCGCTCCGCCGCGCGGGTTGGCCGCCCCCGGGGCGCCGCTGCCGCAGCCCTCTGCGCCCGAGTTCGGGTAAAGTTCCTCCCGCTCCGCTCCTCTCGGCAGCTCCAGGCGGCAGCTCCCGGCCCCTGCCCGCCCGCCGACACGTGCCTGTCCGCGGCTCCGCGCAGGCGAGGCGGTGATTTCACCCAGCGACGCAGGCGGGCAGGGTGGGAGCAGCCGGTGGGTGGGCGCTCCCGGCACGCTCGCCCGTGGCTCTCCGGCAGGAGTGCGGTTTTATCGTGCCGCTCGCGCTCCTCATCTCCCCAGCAGTGACCCAGAAAGGGCAGAAGCCAGTAACGAGGCGCTGTGCAATTACCGCGGGGACGGAAGGGAGGAGGTGGGGCGCCTTGGCAGGAGCGCTGCCGCACTCACTTCGTTTGCCGGACCGTGATGGGGATGGGGGCAGGACGGGGGCAGGGGCTCCCGCCGCGCCCCGTTCTCCTCTCGGCCGTGGCCGTGCTGGCACCGCCACCTCGCGTCCAGTCCTGGCCCTGCTCCCGGCTCTTCCCAAGTGCTGTTACCAGGGCAAACGCTGCGGGAAAGGCGAGCTGAAAAATGCCAGAAAAAAATGGGCTTTCGGAGCACCGGGCTGCCGCTGCTGGGCGTGGGCTGCGGCCACCAGTTGGGCACCGTGAGCATTGCTCAGCGTGAACTACTTGTCTCGGGTTAAACAAATACGGTATGCAGCATAAAATGAAATGAAGTGACCGGGCTGCTCAACTAGTGCACAAAATGGGCACCACAGCGTGCAGTCGATTTCACAGATAATTACACATCATCGTCTGAAAAGTGTCAGAAAAGTATCAGAAAAGTTCAGCGTTGTGTATTTTGGCAGACACCAGTTCTCATTAAAACTGGGATACTTGGAATGATGAATGTATTGATAAAGAGCCCTTCATTCACACATCAAAGAAAACCCAAAGGGGAAGTTTTAGAGTCAAATCTTTGTGCAAGGAAGTTACTGAGCTGTTGGTTTCTGCTGGCTGCACTGAAGTTGCAGATACTTCAGGAGGAACGAAGGAAGGGAGGGACGGAGGAGGACATTAACTTAAAGAGTACAGTTCTATAGCCCGAGGGAGGAAAGCACTGATCTGTGTGCTTACAAGCTTCTCAATTTCAAGCCTGAGAGTTAAGTAGTATATCAAACCCTTGCTTTTGACCTTAATCAATTCATTAATTCAGAAGCAGCTGTGAGGCTCCTGAGCCAAGGTTCTCTCTTACTGCTGGACCTGACTTCTAATTTTCAAACCAGCAGAGTATGGGGCTGCTGCAGGGACTGTACATTGTATCTCAGAAAAAGACCGTTTTGTGCATCTTCACTTGCTGTTCCCACACACCAGCTGAAGAACTTGTCAAGGGAACCGTAAAGCTTACAATGAGGATTTAAAAGGGTTGGTGTGAGGACACGTTAACTTAGATTCCTTCACCATGTATTTAAGTCTAGTAGAGTCAAAGTGTACAGGCTTTAATATCTGCATGACCAGGCAGATGAAATGATAGGCTTCCTTTAGGATTTAAACTCATTAGTGCTGCCTTGGTTGAAAGTAAGAAGTATTCTATCATCTTTTTCAAATACTTTAATTATTAATGTTAGTTAATATGCTTTAATAATATTTAAATCAATTTTCATGAAGCCAGTGCTGTTCTATTGGCAAGATTTGGATAATCAATTCACTGTGCCCAGTACAAAATTGATCCTGTCTAAACAAACACCAAAGTCATTTGTGATCACACAGCATGACAGATCCAAGTGCCCAAGGGAGACTGATACAATCCCCTGGGCAGAAGTCCTGAAGGCAGAGTGGAAACAAGGCAGGCTTGATGCACAGGCAACAGCATGGGGATGAGTCTTATAAAGAGCTGTGATTCCTGACAAGGTTCTGTGAAGTATTCTGACATCAATACCGTGTGATTAGTGAATACAGACATACTTAAACTCCAAGTCTTTTTGAATAATTATAATCAGAATTGTCCTTTGAAAAGAACAAAAACCTTAGAATTTTAATCACAACAGCTTTAGAAAAGCATCTGCACTTTTCAAATAATAAATGAAAAGAATCCAACTCCTACCTTTATTTCTTCACACAGGATGTTCCAATCATTTTACTATAATACAATTTCCTTTGATGCAGTGATTTCAATTGTAGAAGCATCACGTGATGCTTCCTTGCTAAATACAAGCCAGTGGCCAAATCCATCAAAACACTGCCTGAGACAAGAGAAACTTGAAAATCTGGGCCAAATACACCAGTGACCTAAATGTAAAATATGTGTCAGCACCACACGAAGGGCCTTACCTATTCAGCTGTAAAACTAAAGCAGCTCACCTCAAGTGCAGTTATAGTTCTGTGATGGAAAAGAAAAGCAGCATCTATCAGAAGGAAGAAGCTTGTCCCACTTTTAGAGATGCCTACGTAACCTTCAATTTAGATAGGGGAAAATTTAGCCCAAGCTTAAAGCGTATGTTCCAGAGGTCACAGCAGAGCTATGCTAAAACCCAGTGCATCAGTGATATGACATCATTCACAGGTTTGAGGCCCTTCCTTATGACAAAGTGCTGTTAGCACTCAAGCTTTCACTAATCATAGGACTACTGACTTCATCAGATTTCATGGATGCTAAATTAGGGTCAGCGTCTTTATAGAAACTGCAATGAATGTTAGGAAGGGTAGTATTCAATTTGGTCTGTAGTAGCAATGGTATGTACGCATCTCACCTCCCATCTCGAAGTGCAAAAGCACAAGCTATAAATACCAGTCAAGCCACCCACGCATAATGAGAAATGTAGGAGCTCTTTATCAGCATTTAGCTGCACCGCACTGAACTTTGAGGCACTCAGAGATACTGCAATAATTTCTAGTGGAAATTGAAGGAATTATTCTGAGAAGAAAGAAATATTGAAGTTGGATTTTGGACAGAAGATTTCAGCTAAAAAGCCACTTGGGAACTTGCATTGCTCTGGGGGATTTTTAAACACAATAGATTTAAAAAAAAAAAAAAAAAAAAAAAAAAAAAAAAAGGAATGCTGTACTTTCAGTTCCAGACTGATGCTCTGATTTGGAAATCACTTCACAATGCCACCCAAGGAGCCTTCAGCTACATATTCTTCAACATCCAGTGCTCCTCAGCAGCCTCCTGTCTAAATACCAAAGCAACACTCCACCAGGGTAAGGCTCAATTAAACCACAGAAAAGAGCGCCGTTGCTGAGGGGAGTAATGTGACAAAGAGAAGCAGAAATGTTTGTCCCCAGCAGGTGCTTTAGGCTTACTGTCAGAGCAATGTAAAGTGACATTGGTTCCAGAGAGACCCACCACCAGATGCAGCAGGCAGCTGGCAGCACTTTCAACCCACTCTCAATCCATATCTATTGAGAGTAACCATGTCCTGGTAGGAACTCTGCTGTAGCAGAGACCTTTAACCTAGATGCTTTCGTGAAAGATTTCTTGAACTCCTAGACTGAAGGAGCCTTCACATCCCCCAGGCAGCTCTAGAAACTAAGTTCCCTAGAACTGAGTCAGGCAAGAAAAAGAATAATAGTGAGATAAAATAACATGTTATCCACTGATCCAGCAGTGCGAATTACACACAGTGCAGATCTCATCTGCTGAAATCCAGCAGTGTGTGTGAAGACCTAACAAACCTTTCACCTTGCAGAACAAGCATAGGGAAACACTGAATGATAGAATCTCCCCAAAAAGAGATCTGCTAGCAAAAGAGTGAGTGCTATAAAGTAAGGTTTATTACAAAGAACATGGTAAAGCATTATACAGCTTTGCCCTTGATCTTTTATTTATAACTCAAGTGCATAATGCCCTTTCATCAAAAAAAGGCAGAGGAGGAACAGCTTTCATGGCTGCTCAGTGTGTAAGCATAGGCAGGCTTAAGCAAGTGTAAGCAAGGCAGAGAATTCAAACAGAAAACGTGAGACAACATTTTTCCCCCTATCATGTAAGACACAGAACATGGGCATAGCTTCAGCAAAGAAAACAGTTTACACCTTTTATTAGACACCAAATCCAAAGCAAATTCATTGTAAAAGGTGCTGTATTTTCCAAGGTGGAGCACTGTCAAATCTGCTGGTTAAACTTCATCATTAGCAGCCACTCGTCTCTGAGTGGCTTATAGGCAAAAAACTTGTGAACTGTGAGACACATACTGGCAGAAATCGATACATCTCCTTAACTGTTTTGAAGCATCCCTTTCATGCAGCACCCTTACAAAATCATTCCTTTTTTGCTTCACCAGAAAACGAGGGGTTCTTTCACATGCATAGCTCCAGAAAGAATATGTTGGTGGAAAAGCTGTACCAAGGACAAACTTCCCCCCGTTCCATTAGCACTGCCCAGCACAATGCACTTCCTAAGTCATGCGAGTAGGAAATGGTTGTGTAGCTGCAATGTCTTGCCTTCTCTTGGACCCTCAGGCCTGTACTAGGCTACACTCTGACACAGATGAGTGTGAATTTGTCCTGCAAAGCTGAAGCTGACAACTGATACCCTAAAGAAATGTTGAGAAGCTCAGTGCAAACAGAGAGAGATAACTAATGAAAGCTCAAACCTAAGCTGAGAGCAAATTCTAATAATCTAAGCAAATCCAAATAGATTTCTAGCCAAAGAGCATTTCACCAGCAAATCACAATTAAACAGCCCACTGCTTGGGATTTGGGTCTCATTTCACTGTCTAGTGAACTGCAACAAAGTCACACAGTTCAGCAAAGAGGCACTAAGCCATCAACATCAGCCTGCATACTCCACAGCCCTTCCACGAAAGCTTGGATCTTGTCAGACTTCTAACACTAAATTACCTAAAGTATAAATTTGCGGGAAGCAGCTTATGCCACAGTCACTGATCTCTGCCTTATCTGTGACTATAATTCCCCCATCATTATTTCATTCAGTTCTACAAACATGCATGCTTTCTGTGAGGCTGTTCTCAGGAGATACTGTATACACCACACCACAAGTTACGTTTTTGCAGAAGCTTATAACAACACTATAATTTAAATACAGTAATCTCGCTAGAAGAAGATTACATCCAAGAGTTTGTAACAAAATAACTGCAATTGTGCCCTAAGCCGTGATGAATTGAAATAAATAAATAAAGCAATAAATAAATGATATTAATAAAATAAAATAATAATAATAAAAGAAAAAAAAACCACGAAAGAAAAAAAAATGTACTTGAAAACAGGGACTCAAGTTTGCAGAAGTATGTGTAACCAACTGGCAAGCATCGAGAATGGGATTGCAGCTGTTTATGTATGCACAACTAACACATTTCTAAACCTCATCACTGTTTACCTGTTCAGCAACAACAACAATGTGGCAATTATGTTTCATTTCATTCAGAAGCCTCACCTAAATTACCTCAGTTGGGCTTCTCCCTGATTCTGTCTATAACAAAGCCTATCTGAGTCAACAACGCATCTCTATTTTTTCCTGCACTCTGTACCAGTACCTTAGGTAGTTAATAAAAACAAACTCTAATTAACAGCCAGCGTATAACCTTTTCTCCTGGCCATGCATGAAAAAAGGAGCAAAATGATGGAACTAGATGGATAAACAGAGTGACTGGCAAAGACTGGTCTGTGAATGAAGGGAGCTCCTTCATATCAGTCTCTTCTTTAGTTAGACTCTCTTGTCCCACTTCTTCTATTTGCCATGTAACAGCACCTATAGACCTTTTCCTCAGTTCTCTCCCAAACCATGGCTATTTCATCTCTATTCTGGGCTGTCTCTTTTATTTTTATTTCCCTCTCTGTTTCATGGTAATCCTAATTTCTGCAGCTTACTAAAAGGTAAATGTTGACAGCTGCTCTTTAGTACAGACAAGAAGATCCATGGCTCTAGCAAACATTTCATCTGGTCTCAGCAAAATTTTCCTTTTATTTACCTGAATGCCAGCAATTACTTCCTTTTCTCTCAGTATCACCATCACCAGCAACGTCCCTTTCACACAAAACTCTCACATTCATGCAGTGAACAGCACATTCTATTCCAACTGGGAGATGAAGGAAGATCCTGGGGTAAGATGTTGAGCCTGGAGACAAAACCACCTCATGTAATTAAGCTCTGGTCTTGGAGAAAAAAAACAAAATGCATAACCAGCAAAATAAACAAAACCCACCACCTTCAATGGACGAGGGCTGAGGTGCATGGCACATGACCCCCTCTGCATCTCTCCACAGGGTAAGCCCAAACCCTGTCCCAGTTCTCCCCTGTTCCTGGGGCAATCACCCATTAAAATGGGCCCCACTGCCTCCCCTCACAGCTCTGCAGACTGAGTTCCAGTTGCACACACAGCAGGGCACAGAGTGCCGTGCAGCATGCTGTCCTGCCCTGCCACCACGCACCCCACACTGCCAACTTCCACCTCTGCCTTTGCTGAAGGGATGGGGTTTGGCTGGGCACTGCTCATCCCTGTGTCTGCCCCTTGGGAGCACAGCCCAAACCTCCCGCTGGGCTCCTGTGAGTTCCATGATTAGCACAGATAAAGGGTTTATAACCACAAGTGCTTACATTTCACTGGTGGCTGCACCAGGGGAGAACGTGACCATACATCACAGTGGTTTGGTGCGGGGAGCTCACAGCTCCACCTCAGGCACATCAGCTCTGTTCTGCCCTACAGCTGACACGCAGCACAAGCAGCGATGCAAACAGTGAAGGAGGCTCTGCCTATTCAGGCTCCAGCGCCCAATGGACACAACCAGATAGATCATGCATATCTGTGAGCCAAGGCTTTGCTCTCGTTCAGATTTTAGACAAAACGGTAGGACACAGAAGAGAAGCTCCGAGGCCTCATTTCTTACAGGGAGACTTAAAAACATGAGGACAGCCCCGCAGGAGGAGCGCCATGACACCAAAGAGGCCCAGCGCCATGTTCCCAGCGCCTCGTTCCCATGGCAACGCGATACTTGGCGGCGCCACGCAGGCAGAGGGCGGTGCTGCCAGCAGCGCATGTGCAGTGGGGGGCGCTCCGCCGCCTTTCCTGTGCGCATGCGCGAGGTCACTGCCCCCGGAAGCGGTCGCGCGGCGCGTTGACACGTCGCAGGGCCGGGGCGGGTGCGGGCCGGCTGGGAGTGTGCCGGGTTCGGTGGGTTCGGTGGGCTCGGTGGGTTCGGTGGGCCGGGTGCCGGGACGGGTCTGCTGGAGTAAGTCGCTGCTGTCGGACCGTCGCGGCGGACGGCTCCCGGAGCGGCTCCTGAGGCTGCGGGAGCGCCCTGAGGGCCGCTGCCCGTGAGGAGATCCGTGTGTCCCCGGGCTGAGCGCCCCGCGGCTGGCGGCGATGTCTGGGTTCGACAGCTTCAACACGGAGTTCTTCCAGACCAGCTACAGCATCGACGAACAGGCGCAGCCCTACGAGTACGGCGGCGGGAGGCCCTACGGCAGGTAGCGGGGCTGCGGGGCCTTCCTTATGGTCGGCTGTTGGTACCGGCCTTCTTTTCTGCAGCTCACAATCCGTTAGGGATGTTTATTGAAGTCTCTGTGGTCGGCCCTGGAGGCAGTCGGTGTCTGGAGTAACTTGGCAGTTCGTTAAGGAATGGAACGTGGCTCTAATGAGGATTTTCTTTAATTAAAACAATGTGCAGCAATGTGTATTTTTTTAATGCACGAAATGTACAATGAAAGTCCAAAGGTGGCATGAATTGACTTGTTAGTAAATACCTGAGAAAAAGTGAAACAGAAACTGGAAAGTTGCTCTTCTTCCATATCGCATCTTGTAGGTAGACATCATTAAGAATTTAACTCCCATTTAGTAGTTCCTTCCTCTGCGTTGTAATGCAAACTCGCACTCGTGAAGCAGCAGTGGAAAGGAACAGGGCTCTTAATTTCATTTTACTTTTTTTCCTTTAAATATGTGCCCTTTAAATAATGTTTTTAAAATATAGAGGGGGGCAGAAGTGGTAGCATGAGTTAATGATGGCATCAAATGAGATGTCAGTAGTGATTAAGGTACAAATGAATTAGTCTCTGATACTTTTCCTACTCTTACGTGCCCATGTGCTGCAGTAGTAGTGCTTCTTTGTGCAGACCTACGACTTGAGAGCAAAAAGCAATACTAACACATGCAGCAGTATTTACTCATTTAGCTGGTAGCAACATGTCGTCTTTAGCTGATCAGTACTTTTTATAAGTGCTTCAATAGAAGAAAGTAGCTAAGTGCCCAGCAGGCCTAGATCTGCAGAGGGGTTGTGGAAGGTAACTAAAACAAGAAGATGGGCAGCATTGTTTGCTTACTGTGTATGAGCTTTGATTTTTGCATGGAGGTGTTTAAAGTCAAATTCTTTATGCATCCATGATCTGATGTAATTCTTTATAGGCAGTATGGAGGCTACGAGTACTCTCAACAAAGTGGATTTGTCCCTCCCGAGATGATGCAGCAGCAGCCTTACACAGGGCAGATTTATCAGCCAACACAGACATATACTTCAACTTCAGCACAGTCGTTCTATGGAAGTAATTTTGAGGATGAGCCTCCTCTATTAGAAGGTATAACTTGTGCTTTATGGCCAAATTCAAAAACTCCTTCCAGTGGTCCTCAGTTTGAGTGATTTGAGTAGCAGGGTGTAGATTCTGTTTCTGAAAGTGAGCAGTTGGGTTGATATTATCTTATTTAACTGTATTCCAGTATACAGAATGCATGTTCTTATGTGAATTTCTAGACAGAGCTGTAGCATTGTTTTGTTTACAATAGCTGTTCTGTGGAAGGCAGGTTAAATTAAATGGACTTTGTGCAACATGATAAAATGCTCAATTTTTTTCTATTGTAAATTAAACAATACTTAAAATTGTCTGCTTTGTGTGGAAACAAATTGGTGCTGTTAGTTTCAGTTAATTCTCTGGTTGGAACTGAAATCTTTCATTGCTGAAGCCAAGTGCTAAACACTGCAGACATTCCTGTCCAGAGTACAGACTGCCAAATGCCAGAATGGATATATAGTGAGTGCCTGGATGGATGCTTTGAGTTTCCAACTCATGCATCATTGTTAATTACCAAATAACTGAAGAGGCTCTTTTAGTTGCTGATTTAGAATTGTGTTTTTCTTCCACCCATCTGGGCTTGTGTATATTATTCACAGAATGCTTTTGTTTATGTAGATGCTCCTCAGGGCCCAAGGTGTGCAGACGATCACTGTGCTCATAACTAGGTTTGCGTGTGCAGCTGTGGTGAAATTGTGTGGATGGAGACTTGAAATAATTTCCAGCTCTAGGGAGCTGTAAAATGTGTCGTGAGACATCAGTGTTAGATGACTGTGTTTTCAAGTGGATTCACTAGTAGGATGGGTGGTTTATTAAAGAGAAGCCCAAGTTAAGTATAGAGGAACTACTTTGAATTAGAAATCTTTGAGCCAGAAATCACTGGAAATCTGGGGAATGTTGGAATCTGCTTATTTTGTTCTGATATTTTTGTATGTATGTGCTTTAGGTCACATACAAGGACAGCAGTGTATGGGTCTAATTGAACTTTGGTCTGACACAGAACCCTGCTTTTGTGCTCTTATCTGGTTCTCTAGAAGCCAGCTTGTCACTTCAGTGTGTATGAGACCTGGAATTGGTAGAAGCAGCGTACTTGGCAGCTTAAGGAGAGGTGGAATTACTCCATTCTGTGGTTCCTGCAGGGTAAATCCTGGAGAAGACTTTAGAGTGGAGTGGCAGGGAAAAGTACAGCAAAGAAAATGGGGCAAGAGGAGAAGGTGGGGAAAAGTATGTATGCATAATTCTTCTCATTATACTTGTAGAATTGGGGATCAATTTTGACCACATCTGGCAGAAGACGCTAACAGTTCTGCACCCGTTAAAAGTAGCAGATGGCAGCATCATGAATGAGACTGACTTGGCTGGACCAATGGTCTTCTGTCTAGCCTTCGGAGTCACATTGTTACTGGTAAGATACTAATTGTTTCCTGTTAGTTTTTATGCTTTCATGCCTGGAGAGGCTGGGGGAAAAAGCCAAGTTATGTGTGACTTTGTTGGAAGTGACTTCTTAGCCTGGAGGGCACAAAAAAATGCATCCCGGGTGAGTGTTTCTAGCTCAGTGGAAGAAGAACTGGGGCTTAATACAATTCTCGTTGCAGTTAATAAGTTAATTATCCTTTTTCTTCTGCAGGGTTTAAATGAAGGTTTTAGAGGTTGCTTCCTGCATGATGTTTATTTAACTGAAATGCATATTTTATGCTTTGTTTTTGAGAAATGTGGATCCTTTTTGTCACAGAACAGATGTGTGACCCATGTTCTCAGATTTTACGTGTAGCTTTTAGGAGATGGAGCTGTTTGACTTTCAGAACCACGCGCTGTCATTGTGAAGCACCTGGTTCTGATCAGGACTTGGGAAAATGTACACATTCAATATTTAAACATATATTCTTTTTTTTGTTTTTATCTTTTTCTAGCACTTGTGCTCAGTGCTTGAGGCTTGTATTTTGTTTCCCTGTGTCTTTTATGTGATACTTTGTTCACTGTTTCTACACTGTTCCTCCAGGTGAGGAGGCTCACCTGTTATTACTTCACCAATGCTGTTACACTTCATACATTTGGTTTGTCTGCTGGTATGAATAGCCAGTCTTGAAACACTTTTAAAGTAAATCTGCTTTCAAATAGTTTATGCTTCTTGGTAGGTTAGCATCTGATGAAATCTTCTTTTTAATTAAGCTTCACTGAAATTACATCGTGCTTTAATGACTCAAGTGTCAACTATTAAGTGACAAAGTAGCAGCAGGTAGGATTCCTTGTCATAGGAAGCCTCAGTATTCTTCATCAGTTTTCTTCTCTAAATGTCTTTAGGCACTGCATTTATTTCTTTCTGAAACTACACTTTGCTGCAGCGCAGTGCTTTGGCACCAAGGGGAACTACTTTTATAACTAACTTCATTTATGGCAACTGGGACAGCAGAATTAATGAGCATGTTCATAATAGGTAAATTTGGATGTACTCTTGCTGAGAAATTATCACTTTCTCCTGTGAGGTGTTTTGAGCCCTGACAATGTTACTTTTATTATTTTTACCTGAATTTTAAGTAAAAATACATAGTAAGAATGTGAGAGTGTAGTGAGAGAAAGCAAACATAGGCTGGGAAAAAAGAAAGGGTTAAAGCAGGTTTTGAAGTGCTTGGGGGGAGGGGAGAGCTGAGCTATAGATACCTTACTTTGGAAGGCAGTGGGAGGCAGACACAGGAGCTGTGCACCAGGGGAGTGCTGCTCTCCTCATGGCCCTGTCTTTCTGCAGGGCTGAAATTGTGGCATTTTGATAGTAGGATCATATTGTTGGAAAAACAGATGTTGATGAAGGATGCGCATGTTACAAAGTAACGCACTTAAGTTAAGCAAGTTCTGATTTTGACTCTTTGTTTTTTGAAAATCTGTAGAATTTAATTCTGCTCGTAGTATACAGTATTTTGTAGCTCAGCTTCAGCCTTTTAGGGAACTCCTATAGAACAGTTCAGTTGAAACTACACAGATCACCAAAAGTTACAAACATGTTTCTGGAGGCGTTGTTTAAGCGCCTCCTGAGCCCTGACTGCTGTGAGGCAGCATTTGCTTCCCTAAGAAGCCTGTTCAGTGTTTGACCACCCTCACAGGGAGAAAGTGTCTGCTAGCATCTGAGCCTGCTCTGGCACTGCTTTGGGGTGATCCCACACATCTGTGCAGGGGCTGGGGCCTGTCATGTCCCCTTGTGCTTTCTCCCCACAAGAAGTTGCAGAGTGTGATAAGGTTGCTGCTTATTCATGATCTACATTGTACTGCCATGTTGTGGAGTCTACTGCAAATCCCAAATAAAGAATTTTATTGATGTATAAAGGATTTCCAAACTTCTTAAATCTTCAAATATTACTTCTGCAAAGGTTGTTGTTGCAAGAAATCTTGCAAGAAACATACTAACAAGTTGGTTTTTGAAAGCTCATAGGCTTTTGCAGCCCAGATCAGACAATAACAACACGATCAAAGTCTATTGAAATATGTGATCTTAGGAAAAACATGCTTCTTGGGTGTTTGGGCTGTATTGTTGTGCTGGAATTTGGGTTGTGTGAAGATGTTGAATGTGTTGGGATTGGGGGGACATTGGGGAAAATAAGGATGTTCTGTAAGCATTCATTCTTCCTTTTTCTTTCTTTTCTCGTGAGGGGCATTACCTGTCCTGGTAATTAACATGCACTGCTCTGCTTGACTTTCAGGCTGGTAAAATTCAGTTTGGCTACGTGTATGGAATAAGTGCAATTGGATGCGTGGGGATGTTCTGTCTCCTGAACCTGATGAGCATGACAGGTGTCTCGTTTGGCTGTGTTGCCAGTGTCCTTGGATACTGTCTTCTTCCTATGATCCTGCTCTCCACTTCTGCCATTGTATTTTCATTGCAGTAAGTACATAAACTGTAATTTGATTGGGGGAAAAAGTCATCTCCTGTGAGATAAAGGCATCTATTAAAAGAAATCTTGATGTTCAGTGGTGAAGATGCGTGCAATTTGGATATGACAGGAATTTGTAGTAAGTGTAAAATTACAAGCATTGACACTCTTCAGGTGGGGAAAAAAAGGAAGGTGGGAATACTGCTTCTAAGTCAGTCAGCAGCTTTTAAATGCACAGAGTCAAATGACGGTATTGTTTTTAGTCAGCTTTGAATCTGATAGATCTTTGTACCTGCCAAGTCTAAAAGGTAATTGTAAATTACCTGGATGCGAAATCCATTTTTTCAAACAAAAGGAAATCAGTGTGACTTTTCTTAAAGCAAGAGAGAGATTTGAATTCAAAGGATTTTAGCCTTTAAGGTGTTGCATCCAATTGCAGTTCCTGTAAGTGTATGTACAAGTCATGAATGAGTTCTTGTATTATTTTTATCTTTACAGGGGAGTGATGGGAATTATCTTCACAGCTGGGATCATTGGCTGGTGCAGCTTTTCTGCTTCCAAAATCTTTATTTCTGCCTTAGCAATGGAAGGACAGCAACTTCTAGTAGCATATCCCTGTGCTTTATTGTATGGGGTCTTTGCTCTCATTTCTGTGTTCTGAATAGACTGTCCAAATCATTGGACTCCAGTGGGCCAAACTGAAGACATCAACTTGGGATATTTCATTGGACCAGAAGCAGCTGCAAACACCTGTATAGTGGGGACATCACAAAATTAGACCAGGTTTAAACCATCTGGAAAATGGAAACAAATGTCTTGTGTTCACTTTTTTAGAACTTTGAATACTGTTCTCAATTGACCTGAGGTGTCTATAGCTTTAATAAGTGTTCATGCCTATCAAGTTAATGTAATTTTTTTCCCATTCCTATATCTTCAGAAAAGTAACTTTTGGTTGCTTATGCAAGATGGGAGGGGGGAGGGGGCTAGTTCAGGTTTTGGGGGGGGTCGAAGGAGAGGGGAGGGAGAAGGGTTACAGGCTGTAAGATTTTTTCTTAGCAGAAGTAAACAAAGCCACAGACAGTGTGGGATTGGCATTCTCTTCGAATAAATCTGCAGCAATAAACTATTACTCTCCCCTCTTGCCAGGTGCACGGAACGTATGCAATTACTTCCTGTATTTTAACAAATACACTCTTAAGTTCTTTAGCATCATTTATGTGTTCATTTGATGTGACAGTATTTCAGGATGTCAGAAACTGAAATCATGAATTAGAAAACAGATGCTTTAAAACTTGAAGTTTCTGTAATTCTGCCACACTTGAAATACGAATACATCTGGGTGTCGAAGTAGCTCTGTGTTAACTTGAATTTCTGAAGACTTCAACTAGAGGTTTTTTTTCCTAATGGTGCACAAATTAGTAGACAGAGTTAATCTCTTGAAGTACTTCCAAGAAAAACACCATTTTGAAAATGCTTGTCAGTATTGTAGTTACTGTAAAAGTAATTTAAGGCACATTGATTAAATTTTCCTTAGATTTTGAAAATGGTGTTTGCTTCTTCCAGCCTTTATTTTTGAATGAACTTCAGTTACTAAAATAAACTTTCATTTAGCAGCAAAATCATATTTAAAAGTATGTTCAGTCAGTAGATTTG
This sequence comes from Excalfactoria chinensis, assembly GCF_039878825.1. Classification (NCBI taxonomy): domain Eukaryota; kingdom Metazoa; phylum Chordata; class Aves; order Galliformes; family Phasianidae; genus Excalfactoria; species Excalfactoria chinensis. The sequence continues at coordinate 870,673 of NC_092837.1, forward strand.
GTACTTGCTTCAGCCAGAAGTATTTGATTGTCCTTTAGAAACATGAGCCTTTTCACAAACAACTGTTATCACAAAGTAGATTACAGGTGTGAGAAGTGGGAAAGCAAAGGTGCTTGGTCTGCACGTCAGCTCTTGCTGAGTCCCAAAATAAGCAAAAAAATATGCAGACACTGAACTCTGCACAGGGAGGGAATGTGGTTGTCACTACCCCTAGAAGTGAGAACACTCCAATGAAATGAAGTATTACTATTTAGTTGGCAATTTAATTCAAGGGTTTTCATTTCATGGAGTTTATGGCAGGCGTTTGTCTCATATTCATCTGCCAGGTCTGTGCAGAGCTGTTTGTTGGTCTCTGGAGCTGAAAAAGTGTTTTGGTAGCGCCTGTTAAGTCTCAAAGTGCAAATGGGTCTTACTTCAAGGGCAAGCTTGGTGGAAAACTGCAATTGCTTACATAGTGAGCCTTCATTTTAATGAGACAAGGGTCTCACTTTGTGTGCTTCAGCACACATAATTTGCTCTTCCCTCAGTTCTTTGTGTTCTCCTAGAAATGCCATCCTGGTGCTGCTAGAAGTAACTGACAAGATCCTCCCTTATGGGTCAGAACCATTTTCTCCTGTGTTACTGGGAGTTGTGAGACACACTGTATGAGCGCAGAGCCATTAAGAACTAGTTACCAATGCATTAAGTTCTACTATAGCTGGTTATGGCAGTGAATTTTAAAACTCATGCACATAAGAGAAAAAAACTTGAATTTTCTTCCAGAATTGAATATCTGAGCCCAGATAATTTTCTGCTTTGCTACCTTGATTACAAGTTATCATCCTAAACAAAACTGAAAATGCTTTATTCTGTAATGCTTTATTCTGTGCTCTCTAGTTCTGCTCTTTGAGTGAGCAGGCCCTGGTGCAGAGTTCTTACTGTTTCCAATGAGGAGCATTACCTGAAGGTGGAGCATGCTGTTCTGTACTGCTGCAGATAAGTTACAATGATTGTCTTTACAAATGAGACCTAATTAAATATAGTTGGTTTTCAGTTAGTACAGAAGCTCATTTGTGCATATCAGGTTCTAATACTCAAACACTGCTTTGTTGTCTTTGTCTGATTAGGTTTACATTGCATATATGGATATGGTTCATTCCTTAAAGCTTGCCCTGATTCTGTAGATGGTATCCTCGTGTTGTGACAGAAAAAGTTATTAAAAAACAGTTTAACAAATACTCATCCTGGAAGGGAAGTGCACGCTGGAAAACATCAGAACACTCTTGTTTCAGTGTAGCACTAAGTGCAACTGCTGAGTTTGGGGAGTCCACCCATGGCCTTGCACTGCCAGCTGGGGCACTGCATGCTCTGCTGGGGCACTGGGGTTGACCTGTTGGTTTCAGGCAGGCTTTGTGTCCTTCAGCCACGTGGTGGAGAACTTAGCCCTGATTTCCACATGGGCTCTTGGGTGTGGGAGTGGCTGGGAGTCAAATGTCAAACACTAATTCATGGCCCCATAAAAACCTAATCTGCTGGGTTTAAATACTCCAACTTTCTGATAGGTTAGTTAATGTGATTCCATTGGCCATGTTTTTTGTCTATCCGCAATCAATTCTATTGATTATTTTTTTCTCTGATATTATTTTGTCCTGAATTTTGTTTCACTGTTAGTTACGTTTCAGTGTCAGACTATTGAGTTTGGCCATCACGTGGAATGACAAGTCAGTGCACCGTAATTCTTCCTTGTGGAAGTGCCTTTTCTTAACTTCATAAACCCGAAAGCTCTCCCCCTGCCTAATGTTAAAATCTCATCCAGTTTCAGATTAACTTTCTCTCCTTCATCCTACGTTCTCTTGACATCTGTTATTCAGCTTGAAGAATTCAAATGTGGATGCTGGCAGTGCTTTTAAAAGATCATTTTCATCATCTGCACCCACTCTGTTGTAGGAAGTTACAGCTTCTCCAAGAGATGGAGTGCAGGAGCTGCAGTAACTGGGCCTTGCTGTTTCCAGCAGCTCCACTGGGTGGGCCTGTAACTTCTGCTGTGTGGCAATGTGTCTGGTGTGCTGTTAGGCAGGGCTTGCAGCTGGCACAGCTCAGCATCAGGCTTTTTTCATTCAGTTAAATAACACCCCTCCAGAACTAAACAATTGATGTATGTGGTCTGTGGGATTAGAAGAGTTTGTAAGGAATTTGTTGTTACTAATTTAGGAGCTGCAAACCGTAATACCATGAGATGTAAAGACCTTCTGCAAGGCGGGGAAGCATCCTTTGAGGGATGATGTAAAGAGACATGTGGTTGTCCAGGTCCTGCTGTCTTTGGTCATCTTTATCCCAGCAAAGCACGCTGAGGTCGTTCTTTGGGGGTGAATTCCCAGCCTGGTGCTCTGGGACACAGCTTGGAAGTGGAGGAAGTTTTGTAATTTGAAGGTCTGTCAGCTGTACTTGCCAGCTGTGTTGCTTTCCTAATCAAAGGCAGCAGGCCATTAGCCAAACAGCACTTTGTGCTGGGGACAACTGTGTGCACGGTGCTCTTAAGGCTTTTGTTGTTGTTGTTCTCCTGTTACTTGCTAGCTCACGGCCCCCTGAATGTGCAGACCTGAACACACTGGAGGGGGTTTTTGTTTCAGTAAGTGGTGCGATCTGCAGAAATGAAAATCATGCTGCAAAACTCATTGCATTAACCTGCTCACCCCAAAATGCTGATGCTCATACTTCCCTAATATCAAGACATGCGCTGTAGACCCAGGAAAGGCAATGGAGGAATTTAATTTAAGGCCTTTTGTTTTGTTGATTTAATAGTTATTAATATGAGTCAGTCTTTGGCTGTTTTAGTGGCTGGTTCAAAAGTTAATTGCCAGCAGAAGCTGACGGAGCTCCTCAGCACTGGGCGGTGCTGCTTCACCAAGTCATGGATGGGAATGTTCTCATTTGGGGTGATTTTCTCATCCCTGTGTTTTGTCCAGATTAAAGATCATCGCTTCAGACAAGGTGAGGAGATATAAAGAAAGCAACATTTGCACTTAACTAATGCCAGCAGTCATGTTACTTGCTTTCTAATGGGTTCACTGAGTTGAAATCCACCAAATGCCCATTTGGTTTATTTGAAAGGCCACCACTCTGCTCAGTGAGCTGTCGATGCAATGCCCTTCTGCACGTCCTGCAGGGGTGTGGCACAACCTCCTCACACACCTCCTCAGTGCTCTGCTGCTATCTTTGTGAGAAGAAAATGGGCCGTGATGTCAGGCTTGTTTCCTCCTACTTCTTCCTTCCCTTAATGCACTTTGTTATTGCTCTGCTCTGCACAATAGACATGTAAGACATCTCATTCACTTCCTTTTGGCAGCAGGCTCTTACATAATGGTGAACTCATTCTAATTTCCTGTGTCATTCTTCTCCTTCTTGAAAGGATTCTATCCCCTGCAATGCCCAAGCCCTCTCCTGCAGAAATGCTGCTGAGCCCATGCTTTCCCATTGTGTTTGTATGCACTGACTTCTTTGAAACAGGATTGTGTTCTTTACTGAACTCCCTCAGAGCGGTTCTGATCCTTTCTCCTATTTATGGAGATCAGTTTGAACTCTGCTTCACTTGCAGTGCCTTCTGCTTTCTTACTACCCTGAACTCTTAGCACCCAAAGTGACACCAACGTGAGCAGTAGAGTCTTCACCGTCTTTATTGAGGAATGAGCATCAGCTTTTTCCTGGCTCATTTACTGTCATAAACCACCAAGATGGTATTTACCACTGAGAAGCTGAAATAGTCGGACTAAAGTGTTACAAAATTGATTCTGCATATTTTAACCTTCTCAGTGCTGTTTAGACACACAGTTTCACAGTCAGATAATCTGGGGCTACTTCAGCCTTTAAAAACAAAGTGGTGGGTTTGGGTGCTTTGCAATGTGTGAGAAGAGGGTTCTTGTTTTGCTTTCTATACTGAAGGAATATTTGCTCCATGCTTTGCAAATGAGGTCACAGATTTTAGCAGCCAGCCTTTGGTTAAGCAAATCTGGGAGTTAACTGGGCTGAGTTCATTAGTCAAGTCTAGAAGCTGCTTGCTAATTGTGGAGCTAACGCTGAGGGCAGATGGAGTGGGCAGGGGAAATGGAGCAGCTCAGCATCTCGTCCCAATGCAGGGCTGAAGCTCTGCACTGCAGTACAAATGCAATCTGGTGTGAGTCAGTGCACAAATGCCTTTCATGTAGGCAGCGTGCATCTCACTAAAATAATTAATTGTGCAATTATGTTTTATTTGAGTAAGAGGCCACAACAATCGTATGGTTCTTAAGAGTTGAAGAAGGGAAAAGGACGTACAAATATAATCTGACGTGGGAAAATGGTGCCCTGAGTGCAGATTTCAGCAGCGGTGATTCAGAACCAAGAACATCTCCCTGATTACCCACAATTGGCTCTCGCATTTTCTCTGCCCATTTTGTGCTGCCCTGGAATTCTCACACTCAAACCTTTTATCTCAGCTGGATGTCCTGGGCCATCCTGTGATGGCAGTGTGATCCATAGGCTGAGAATTCACTTCTATACGTCAGCGCCCACGTTGAGCAATGTAGATGAGTCACATTCATCTGATTTCAGAATCTTTCAGGCCAAAAACTTTTATTTATTCATACATTTGTACAGGTGAGATATCGGTTCTGAAGCAACAGGCTACTTTATTTTGTTCACTTGGCTTAGATCATGTTGTCTGCATTAAATACTACAATTAATTGAACAGCCCTTTTCCCTTTCACTCCCTAATCTCTGGCAGCTTCATACCCAGATAAAGCATTTGTGTTGGATTTTAAATATGCATATTGACAAAAGACAGGGAGGTCATAATTCCAAATGGCTGATTGGTGTAAGCCTGCCTCACTGGATTCTTTGCTTCTTCGCACCACCGTTAATTTGGAATGAATTTGCAGCAATCAAATGATTTTTAACTTGTGTGATAGGTGTGGAGGTCGTAATGTTCTGCCTGAGCCCGAATGGAGCTCAAAAGGCTCAATTCTGCCTCAGATTCTTTTTGCTTCAGACCTGGAGTGAATCTATGGCTAAAGTCTGAAAATGTGCATATCCCCTGTGCATCAGCCACGGCAGCTCTGCCTGTGTCAGCACTGCAGCCAGTTCTGCCATTGGCCATCCCAGTGTGTTGCTGAGCAGCTCACCCTGTGTGACATCATTTGAACGTACGTAGAGGGAAAGAGGTTACGTTTTCTGCGTGTCAGTTCTACGGCTCCAGTAGGACCTGTTGCAAACATGCAGTGATTCATTTGGAGAACTGCAAAAGGCAATAAGGTGCAGTCTCAGCTCCAGTGTGAGGCAAAGAGAATGTCTTAATATATTTAACAAATGATAAAGAAAAACACAGGAAGAGAGAGAGGAAAAATACTTTCCCTGGCAATCAGTTGTTTAAATATGAGCGTCAGGAGCGGTGTTCAGTCGGGATTATTTTCTTGGCTTTTCTCCATGTATGTAAATCCCTGTGGTATGCACAGCCTGCAGGAGCCCTGCTGCTGCTGCCCGTTCTGCCAACCCTGCTGCTGCTGCCTGCAATGCCAGCCCGGCTGCTGCGTGCAGTGCCAGCCCTGGTGCAGCATGCTTGGGGCTTGGGGTATTATCTCATTTCAAGTAGCATGTAAACATTCAGGCTAGATGGCTTCAAATCATGTGTTTAAAAACTAAGATTTCCTTATTTGTCATCCAAATATCCTAGCAATATTGTAGAGTACATGCAAAAAATATGCATCATGTTAGTACCAAGAATGCAGTAATTCTGCAGCACAGCGCCTTATTCTTACCCTGGAGCTCAGCTCTGGTGAGAAAACCAATTTTTTCTGACCTGGTGATTCTCACCAGCCGAAATCAGCTGAGCTTTATGTGCTGGGAATCCTGAAGGATGTTACATACTTGAGGTCCAAGTAGTTACTTTAAGTCCTATGTTCCATTTCCTCACCATTGCAGAGCTGTGCCCCTCTGTGCGTGGCCCGGGCTGCTTTAATCACGGCAACGAGTTGCTGCTGCCCTGCAGAAGGGGGGAATGCTTCCCCAAAGGCAATCTTCCTACCTAGGCGTGAATTGCCCTTTAACCGTGAGCACAGGGAACAGACATTACAGACCTGACGTTACAGAAATACAACGGGAGTTCTTGTCTTTCTTCCACAGTCTCCAAGTTAAATTGCTTCATTAATTCGAAGGGAGTTTTCTGCTGTTTCCTTCTGATTAATTTGTTTGTGTGCACAGAGGGCCCTGCTCTGCGTGCGCAGCATCGCTGAAGAGCTACTCCTGCTTCGTGCTGTAAGTAGCCCTGAAGTGTTCGCATTCAGCTCTCCCAGCCCCTTCCTCCAGAGCTTTTGTTTGCCTGTTTTCACTCTGGATTGCTCAGCAGATGATGAATAATCACAGAGGCCATTTCTTGTTCCTTCATTATTTCTGTAAGCAAACATAGGCACAATTCAGGACTCCGGAGAAAAGACAGCTAAAATCATTTTGAAATAGTAAAGCGCCGGCGGCAGCCAGACAGTGCCCATTAAAACATCATGCTGCAGCTCTGAAACATCCCTCTGGTTTACACAGTAATTCAGCTGGGAGTATTTTTGAGGGGAGGTTTTTCCATGGAAACCTGAAGTGTGATCCCCCAAACAACTCGCTTCGGCTCTAATGTACATGGGCTTAGTGTTTAGATACCACCCAGCTGTGTTAGGCTGGTTGCTATGGTCCTGCTTTCCGTTTCAGAGCCTTTGATTAATGCACAGCCACCGAAGGAGCAGGGGAGCTGCTGTGTGCAAATGCCATGGGGAGGGCATTGGGCAGCAGCAGTGCGCAGGGAACCCTTTGCCCACAGAGCTCTGCATCCCAGCGTGCCGCTGCCCAGATCTCTGTGCAGATCCTTCCTTCTGCCCCCACCCCAGCACTCAGTGCTGCTTCCCAACTGCAACCAGCAGCGTTGATGGCTCTGTGTGGGTGCCCACACCAACATCACCCAAAGCAACAGGCCAATGTCCTGACCCAGCGTGGGCCCTGCAGCCTCCCTCTGCTACCAACAGGTTTCTGTGGCAGCTGGGAGATGAGCAGGGCAGCAGGCATTCGGTGGGTGCATCTTGGCAGATGCTTTGGCTTTCATGCACAGAGCAACCCGCAGATGCAACATGTGGTGGAGCTCAGAGAGGCAGCAAGACGTCAGGCATTAAAGCTATCCATCTGCTCTGCCCAGTTTTTCTCCCTACAGAAGACATGTTCCCTCTTTACCAGTCTTAGCCAACCCAGTGGATAAGGAATGTGGTGAATTGCCATCACCTCTGTGCCACAAAGGGGGAAGCTGAGGCAGGGAGACGTGCAGCACTGCACTGTGACCCCATCAGGCAGAGCTGAGCCCACACCCCCACAGCAGCACCGCTCTGCTGGGAACACAAAACCAGAACAAAAGTGCCTCGTTATCTCTCGCTGTTAATCAATGCTGTTATCAGCCGTGCAACTGCATCGTTTTCTGAGCCAGTAAAATTTTTAACTGTTATATTTATGTATCTGTGGTTTCTCAATACTTCTCTCTGCTCTCAGGCTGTATTTTAACACATCTTCTGTGGGATCCGCCCGAACAGGCACAGATATCTGTAATGCAAATGTAGACATGAGTAAATCATTTGGGGCCTTACAGGCACTGGTAAGAAATGGGATCTCCTTGGTTCTTCTCTCTCGGAGCAACGACAGCACCGAGCAGAAAGCCCTTTGGCCGCAGACGGAGCCGCTGCCCGAGGGGCGGTGCTGCGTGTGAGCACGGTGACACGGCACGGAGGAGCTCACGCGCCTGGTGTGGGGCGGCCGGAGGGGCAGAGCGCCTTTCGACCCGCGCTACACTTCTCCCAGAGGCGGCGCCAACCCCCAACTTGTTCCAGAAGGTTCCAAGCGTCCTCCCGGGCCGCCCTGCCGCTGCTCTTTGCCCAGAGCGCCCCGAACGTTCACAGCACGCGGTTCGGCCCCGGGCTCCGTCCCGGCAGGGCGCGGGCGGCGCTGAGCGGGGCTTCGAGCCGGTTGGCAGCCGTCCCTCCCGCGGCCACCGGGTGGCGCTGTGAGCGCGGCTCTGCGCGGGGCGCGCGTTGATAACGCGGCGGCGCAGCGAGCGCGGCCCAGCGGACGCCCGGAGCCGAAACGGTGCATCGGGGCCGCTCCGTGACCTCGGAGCCGGGGACGGAAACGTCTCCCTCGGGTCAGTGACCGGTTACAGTTACAGTTACGGTGCACGTTTGTTGCACAGATGAAGTTTTGAAAGAGAGCTCCGCTCGTCTGCCAACAAAGATGGCAGGTCGCGTCTGCTCCCCCTTCCCGGAGAGCGAGGGTCAGCGGTGCCCACGGAGGTTCCCACGGCTGATTTGGTCCAGCACTGCCCGCGCTGTCCTGTGTGTGCGCCTACAGCGGCTGCTGTCCCCCCCGACAGACCTTACCGACTCCGTGGAGCGATAGCTGGAGAGGGATGGGGAGGAGGGTGGAGTTTTTGGCCCAGGGCCTTTGCACAGAGCCAATGGCTGAGAGAGGGGAGATGCTGAGTGACCTCCACCACCACCCTGTTCGTGTCCCAGTCACATCTCGTTGTGCTGAGTAATGCACGCATTCCGTATGACCTGCAAGCAAATTCTGCTTCGTTTGATGGGAAACAGAAGCCAACAGAGGCAGAATGCCCATTCTCCACAGCGCTGCCTTATCATCTATTTTTAACTGAGTTTCTCCTTCTTCTCTGTAAAGGAATAATGCTCCTTCATTGCCTCTGGCCATAATTAATAGGCCATATGTCAGGTCCAAGAGACATAAAAACAGACTGAAAGAAGAGTGCTAGCACTCAGGCAGAGCAAATAACTTTGGAGAAGAACTGCATTTTCTATATTGAAACTCTTTCTTTTCAGTGGCTGCAATTAAAGACACCCAGCTGCCTGGGGCCTCAGGAGCCGAGGCAGGACAACAGCAAGGAGAGCAGCAGCTGCTGCTGGGACACCAGGGACTGTCACTGTTAGTAACACCCTGCCCTGCAACAGCCACAGAGCTGGTCGGGGAGCTAGGTCGTTAATTAGTTGATTGCCTGCAGGTTCTGCCCCATCAGCACAAGTGTAATCTGTCTGCATAGGTGAGCCCTATCTGCACAGGGCTTTCCCTCCCATTATACCCATTGGTGCTGCCAGTCTAGGGAGCTGCTTTCTTCTGAGGTCTCCGCTTGCTGCAGTGATCAGGGTGCAGGTAAGGACTGCCCTGGAGGGATGGGAACTGCTGGGGGGACTGCATGCTCAGAAGGGGCCCTTGAGGGAACTGGGGTTATGTGGTGGTCCCTGCGACGCAAGGAGCAGCAGGGCTGGGGCTGCCTTGTGCTGAGCAAACCCAGCAGGCTGAGGGGGAGCTGGCCTAGAAACTCTTTTCTGCCCTTGTGTGCACATCCTGATGTGGTCAAAACCAGAAGTGAGCAGAGTGCCCAAGGCTGTTGCCCTCATTCTGGAGTCCTGTTGCTGTGGGTCCCTTCCTGCTCTCTGTTGCACTGATGACAGCTGGCTTGGATGTACACTAAGGAACAGGCTACTTTATAGTAAAATGCTTTCTGTTGTTATGGCAACTGAAATGCTTCAAGAAGCCAAAGTGCAAGAGATGATGTACATCAAAATGACCGTGCTTTTTTAATTAGGAATTGGCTTTCTTTTTCTTCTTCTTTTCCTAAAGCCTTCTGTGCAAAGGATTCACAACTTCAAGCTTTCCACCTCCCTGAAACTTGCCAGCCCTGAGCAGTTGGGCACCTCAGGCAGTGCTGCAGGGGATGTGTGGTGCTCCTTCCCTCACATCAGCTCAGCAATGGCACAGTTCTGCACTGGGGTGTAGGGGATGGGGGCTGAGCTGTGGGGTTCTTCTTGAGAGTTGAACTGAATTAGTTAAATGCATTTGAAGGAAGAGCAATTGGAGTTTAATCTTTGGGGCATCTCAGTCTTTGAGCAAATGTCTGTAACTGTGCTTTGTGGCAACAACCAGGAGAGCAGCAGTTGTTGCTGTAGGGCTGCATCTGCAGACGCCAAAGGATGGTACGGCTTCTGGGCTGGGGCTTTATGGAGGAATAGTGAAAATGATTGGGCTGCTCTTTAAAATCCTGTACTGGGATTATGGGCCACTGACTTCATAGTGATCTCCATCCATCTGTGTCGCTCTGCTGTGATGTCCTGAGTTGGCAGCACTCCTCATTTCCTGGTAACTGAGGTTGGGTGCTTTCAATCTACTTTTCTACCATTTCTGTGTTTCAGAAGTTGGTGCAACTGAATACATTGCTTTCTTCTCGTCGGTGGTAACACGCTCTTGCTTTGACGGGCTCTCCAAAAGTTGCTGTTCTACCCCGTTAAGCATTAGGGCTCTGGTGCAGCAGAAGGAGCCCTCAGGAGCTCTCCCCTATAGCCGGGTGCTGCGATCAAACCGGAATTTGAGCAGTGAGCTGAAGCCATCCTTGGAATGGCAGCAGAGATGAGCTTTGTTGTGTCACAGCTTGGCTGCAGCTGCGATCCTTTTGTTAATCATCATTAAGCGTGCCGGGCGCTCAGTGCCGCTGGAGGTGCGCGCGGGGCTGCGGGGCTGCTCGGCACGGAGAGCGGCTCCTCCAGCTCGGGCCATCCCCGTGAGCAGCGACCACGACGGACCGCCCTGCTTCCCTGAGCTTTGTGCCAGCTGAAGTGATGGGATGCCGAGCGTGGGGCACTGCCCTCCTCATCCCGCGGTGCTCCCGGGTCCCTCTGTGGCTGGGTTCGTTCCCTGCCCTGCTGCTGGGCTGGTTTGAAGGAGAGCTGTGAGTGCAGGCAGGATGTGTGAGAGATGGATTTAATGGTAATGTAAAGGGAAATGTGTGTTCACTCAATGCGTTCCACGGGGTGAGGCTGTTCCCAAAACACCACAAGGCAAGACCTTGTGGTTGTGAGGCTGCTGCTGGTGCCTTCCATCCCAGAGTAAACTGGCTGCCAAAGCTGCGCTGTTGCTCTCTGTACGGACACACCAATAGGGCACATGTGTTTACTGTGTTGGAAATATCCTCAATAATTTTTGGTCAGGACGGTATCTCTGATAAAAGCAGTTTTTTATTCGCGATTGCAATGGCGGGCGCCCTGATAGCAGAAGCGCAACTAAGGACACGATGTTACAGCATTTATACCTTGTCTCCCATACCTTTTCCCCTCCCGTTTCCCCTTTGGTTGGGTATTCGAGGTTACAATTTTACCCGAGATTTGCATTTGTTAATTACATTCTGAAGTTTGTTAATTCAGGTGCAGTCTGTCGCCATCCTGCTGTTGTTTCCAAGATGTCTCGGTGCTCTTATCGTATTGATATGTTGATTTCTTTCAAAGCTTCGTCCATTCTGTCTCAGAGACCTTTGTTAAACAAAGAGCCCGGGGAGGGGGGTTGATTCCAGTCCTTCCCGATATCTCTTCAGGCACATCCTTAGGTATGTCACGACTTGCATACTTTTGCAATGCGTACAACAAAACATTAAAACATACATTGTTGCTAGTTTATACAGGTATATTGTTAATTATTTTAACTTCTCCTCTTTGGATCCTTTATTACTCAGGTCTTATTTGTCCAGCACCAAAAATCAGTAGTTCTATTTCAGACAGCTGGACAGGAGCTGCAGTTTTGTACCTATGACTTCTACCTAATAACTACAAATTGCTTCACTTATATAATGAGATCTTGAAATAAAATATTCTTATCTTATTCTAAATGCAGAAACAACATTTGATTCCCACAACTGTGTGCTGTGGGGTTTTTTTAGGTGCTATAAATTTAATGCCTCTTCCAAATATTTGAGTACTCCTCTGACCTTTTAACCAAAACACTGTAAGTAAACTGTATGAAATCCATACATACAGTGGTTGTCGTTGGAAGCTAACATTTATTCATAGTCATTGCTGTTTATATTGCAAGAGCATGAAAATTGGCAAACGTGGAGGCAAGGGGCTGCTCTGCAAAGCTCTGGGATCCGGGCAGCCCTGGCTGGCAGTGGGGTGCAGCAGTTGGGCTCCTCTTCCCTCTGAGCATCCCCTGGCACTCTGAGTCTCCCTCCTGATTAGGCATTTTATTTGCCTTCGCTATTTATTTGCCATCCCACTTGTTTTCCTTTACCCTGCATCTCTCTGCTGTGCTGCTGATGCTCAGGGCTCTGTGTTGGCTGAGAACAGCACTAAGCCTCATGGGGCTGCTCCTCTTTGGAACCCAACTTCCAGGGCTCTGAGGCCGAGAGGAATCCCACCTGGTGCTTTTGTCCTGCTGGCAGCCCAGGCAATGGTTCTTCTTCCAAGGTCAGAGAGCAGTGCCTCATCTCTGCTCATTGGCACGCACACACCAGGGCTGTCTGAGAGCAATGCTCTGCCTTTCCCAATCTGTACGCCCAAGCTGCACAACTGGTTGTTGCTCCACAGGTGTTTGCAGCTCCTCTTCCTCATGAAGAGTCTGTGTCCAGAAGGACCTTTTCATCTTTACTGGATAGCAATTAGGTGTATGGGGTACCTGGGAAGGCAGCCTGTGTTGTTGGGTGTCTGACTTTATCTCAACCATACTCCTTTTGTTCAATAGATTTACTCTCCACAAGCACTTTGATAATAAGTGGCAGCCCAAAGCTAATGCAGCTGCCCAGTGCTGTCATTAGGAGGAAGCAATGCTTGGGTGCTTGGTGCACCAGGAAGAGGTTAATAGCACAGCAGCTCTGCTCCACAGCACTGGGCAGCCACAGCAACAGCCGAAGGAATGGCAGAAAGCCACGTGTTTAAGTCAGTGTGACATTTTAATGCTGCATCGCAATGTTTGTGTTTTATGCTCAACCAAGAGGCTGCTTGAACTATTGCCCTATTTACTCTATCAGTCTTTTCTATGAGGAGTGTTTGCTTTCTGGAGCAAGACTTGTGTCTCCATCTGCTAACCTCTATCCTCAAGAGCCCTTGCTGGACAGTAATACACACCAAATTGTAGAGAATTACTTGGACCTAAATGGAAGGTCTGGTGGAAACACAGCGTTATGTTTAGGACTATTTTAAAAGCCAACAGCCTGGTGAGTGCTGTGTCATTATTCTGTTAATTAAATGTAGTTGGGATTGCTAGGGGAGACTCTGCAGGTGGTGCTGAAGATGCAGTGTAAATGACCACAGAGGTGAATTACTGATGCTCAGGGCAGAGGGCGCTCAGGAGGGTGTTTGAGCTGATTGCTGTTCTTGTCTCTGTGTTAATCACAGTCATTACCAGTAATGATGGGGATGGATGGGGCTGCCGAAGCAGCTTGCTGACGGCGTGCTTGGTGCAGCTGCACTGATGTGCTCTGTGCATGATGTGCAGCTCTGCAGCTCAGCATCCACCAAAACATGTTTGCAACTCTCCAACTTTTGCCTCTAACTTGTGTGGTGTCCTCACTGCTCCCAGCCTCCTGTTGGGTACTTCTGCCAAAAGTGTCACAAAAATAACATTATTAAATTCTTACCCAAAGTGAGAGGAATGGACTTAAAGCGCATCCACGGTTATCTGTCAGGAAATAAGGGAAATGGCCTTGGGCCCATGCTGATGGCAGGACACTTGGATGTGCTGGGGACACGAGGTGCTTTGTACTTCAAACCTGCCCTGTAGCCAGAGGGCTTCCTGGGAGAGTGAGTGGGGAATTGAGGTCATGGCCACACCATGCAGGAAGGTGCCTGAGCAGCCAATTCGATTGCAGTGGGCAGAAAGGTGAATCATAGCCCATAGAAACACAATTACCTGCTGGACTGATAATGGCTTAAACTTGTTTGTCACCTTTCTATCCCAAAGGGATACATCCAGAAACCACATCACCCCCAACTGCACTGCAGAGCAGTGATAATCCACAGCCTGTGTGGGGCTGCAGGATTCTGGAGGGGAGAAGGGAAGAAATCTGAGCAGCTACGTAGAACTCCATGGTGCCTGCAGCCCGGCAGGTTAGAGCTGACTGGGGTGTGCTGCCCTGTGGTTGGGAAGAGCAGCAATATCTGTGTTGGTCCCATGGGTGAGAGCTGTGTTCCAGTGCTTTGGGACTGAAAAGTGCTGTTCTGCTGTGCTGAGCTCACGCCTGCTCTGCGTTGGCCCTATTTCTGCTCCTGGTGGGCGCAGTGAGGCTCAATTCGTTATATGAGAGGTTCTCACCTCCCACTGTTTGGGAAAGGAAATTTGGACATTATTGCACGTATACTCAGCTGCTCAGGACGGGCAGAAGAGAATAATGCTGTCATTTTTTAAAACTTGGGGGAAAATACAGAGGAGCAGCGTGCAGTGTTGGGGTGGACATCTGATAGGGGTCGTTATGTTTCTAATTACCAAAGTAATCGTGGCATTCATTTGTGCATGGCAGCTTGGAAAAACGGAGACCACTTTTTTCCATTGGAAAATATTCATTTGTGAAATAAAAATGATTCATAAAAAGGGGATGTTTCTTCCAAGTCGTCTAGGTTAGGATCTCAGAAAAGGGCTTCTTTCAAACTGACCTGCTGAACGGCGAGCAACGTTCCTTTTGAAACCTTCAGTGAGTATTTATGGAAAAGAAGTTAAAAGGAAAGTGTTGAAGCTGAAGTGAAACCTTTGGAACGTTTCTTATGAGTGATTTTGGTGAGCTGCCCCCAGGACCGACACACCATCACTTCCATGCTGGTGTGAGCTGTACCCGTCCTACAAATGCTGTTTTGGAGGCACTCCTGGGAGCTGTGTGGGCATCTCCTTGTTAAGGTCTGCTCAGGAAAATCCATATTCTCCTTGTAGCATGAACGAACCACGGTTTTGCTATATCACATTTCCCCTCAAAAATGGGTGAAATGATTGGGAACACTTAACAGGCATTAAATCAGGAATTAAAAAAAGAAAAAAAAAAAAAGAGCCCGGCCATCCCCATAGACAGCTGCAGGAGGAAAAAGCTCCTCTTGTGCCAAATGGGAGGAGGTTCCTTGAGCCCAGCGCTACCCAGAGCTGTGCTGGAAGTGGTGCTTGGAAGGCTGCGGGCGTTCCGAGCTGTGCTGTTTTCCTTGGCCATCTGCTTGGCTGCGTCTCTGCTGACTTCTGGACCAGGATTTTTTTCTGAAGTTAATGGAAATTTGCATGGGCTTTGTTGCTGGATTTGCCCTTCTTGTTTGTTGCAGGTTTGTGCTTTTTTCTCCTTCTTTTTTTAACTTTTTTTTTTTTTTTTTTTTTTTTAATTGTTATGCTTTGCAGCCTGGTATTCCTCAGCATATCTTTCTGTATTCCACAGGCCTGAAATAGATGAAAACTGGTCAGTAAGTGTAAGATTTTGGAAACTTGCTGCTTTATTGTTCATAACCTCTCCCCTTACTGCTCCTTATCCCCCTCCAAACCGCTCTGCCTGTATAAGGACCCTTGCGCTGAGAAAAGTGAGCAGAGCTCGTGTGCTGTAATGCAAATGTTCACTGAGCACTGCAGCACAGCTTGCTCACAGATTGGAGATAACAAGGCTGTTTCTGTACAGTCGATATTACAGATTCGCTGCACCCTGCTTTGCAGATAAGGAGCAGGATTATTTGTAATGAAGTTATGCAACTCAGCCTTGTCTCTTGCTTTTGTTCCATGGGGGTGAAATATCAAAAATCCATCAAGAACTCAGCATGCAAACAAAGTCACTCTGCAGCAGCAGTAGAGCCCCCTCAGCTGGGCACAGAACCCTGGTGTTGGCCTGGAATGCCCCGTGGTTGGGACTGCCCTGAGCTGGGGGTGCTGTGGGCCAGGCAGGAAGTGGCTCACTTGAAGTTGCTTCTTGCATCCTGGGCATCTCCTTCCAGATGAGGGGAGGGAGGTGTTCTGGCTCTGGAAATGAGCTCCTCTGCACTGCTGCACACATCTGGAGCTCAATGGGTCCTGGGGGTAATACCCTGGAAAACGCTGATGCTTTTCCGCCCAGGCTGAGGACAGCCAACATGGGATGGGGAGCAGCAGAACCATCACTGTCAGCAGGGCTTTATGCCTGGGGCCATTGAGGGGAGCAGCAGAGGGGTGCTGGGGCTCAGAGTGGTGCTTTGTCTGCATGCAGCTCTCCAGTGTTTGTTCTCATCACTTCTGATGTAACTTGAGTATTGCACATGGTTAAGGCTGTTGCATGCAATGTGATGAGAGGTTTAAAAGAGTGCAGTCCTTGCAGCAGCGCCCATGTTTGGGTGCCCAACTCGCTCTGCAGGAGCTTCACAGTCCTTTCCCATGGCAGCACCACAGCTGCCTGGGCAGGGAGTGGAACGTGGGTAAGGCAGCAAGTCAGGTGCAGCCAGAGTGAAGTGAGCTGAGCTCCTCATTATTGTGATCATTACAAAGTTGATAACGAATAAACCTTAAGTTCTGCTGTACATCGTTGCAAAGACGTGTTGGAGGTTAATCATCCATACTTGCTGCTCCTTAAAAACATGCTTAAAATATTGCAACGTTAAACTGGGCTTTGTGAGATGTTTTGTTGGTAAGATTACAAAAAGGCCTTGGGGAAGAGAGGTCAAATGTAACGATGGTGCTTTCTTAGGATCCCAGTGGCTGACTGAAAGAACTGCTGCTGCGCACCATGTAGACCCAATTGTACAGTGAAATGCACAGCCCCTCCTCATCTCTCTTCTCCCCAAAAGCAGAGAGCACCTTTTGGTGCATGGAGCTCTGGGTGGGGGAAGGTGCTGCCAGGAGAACAGCTCTGCCTCTGCTGCCGGCACTGTCCTGCTGGGCTGCTCTCCCATGGCAGCCGGCACACGCGCAGTGCTGACGCGCCCTTGGAGAAGTGGCAGAGTGTTCGGGTTATGCAGTGCTCAAGATGTTCTTCCAGAACAATGTGGGCTTTGTGCAGCAGATGAGGTTTTCTTATTGGGAATTTAGCACAGAATGACCAAACTCCTTCTGCAGCCTTGGAAAGAGCTGGAGCTGTATGGCTGCAGCTGAACAAAAGGAGAAATTCCACGCAACAGAAACAAGAGATCTGGGAGCAAAGTGAACACAGCCAAGCTATAGAAATAGATCACAGGCTGCCTCGAGTCTACACCAGCAGTAAGGAAAGCTTTGGTCCTCGTCCACAAGCACATTAAAAATCTGAGATGGCAGTGCTTGCTGAAACAAACACAAACCATTTGTTGGTGTTGGCAAACACCGCGTCCTTCAGGAACAGGGATTTCTTCAGCCGTGAGCGCGCTGGTTCCAAGCTGAGCGTGGCGCTGTGGAGATGTGGTAGCTCCGACCCTTCGAGAAGAGCAGACAGATTTCCAAAATAAAACAAACAGCAGTGCCCCTTCCAGCCCCGGGCGTGGGGAGGAATGCAGGCTGCCAGGGCCCTGCTGCGCCTGCACTGCAGCTGCTGCCAGAGGCCTGGGAGGAATGTGCTCTAAATGGAGCAATGAAGCACTTTCCCTTCAAGATCTGAGTCACATCTTTACCTCCTGCTTCTCTCGCCTGACTTCCTGGTGTTGTCCTGGAGTAACAAAGCTCTGTTGGTCTCTGCTCAAAGTGAGATGGAACTGCAGCCTGAGCACTGCTCCAAAGCTGAGCGGTAGAGATGGGTAGGAGGTCTGATGGCTGAGCGCTGTGTTAACAGAACTGAAGTTTTCTCCCTCTTTGCTGCCCCTGTGTGCTGATATGCTGGCTGGTGTGAAGTTTTCTGGGTCAAAGTGTGATCCTGTCCCTGTAGCAATGAGACCCAGAGCTGCCCCAACTGTACAGCCCCTGACATGGCACTGTTGGTGTGGGTTGGGCAGGAGCTGCTCCCGGTCATGTTCTCCTACATAGTTCTACTTAAAACCAAACTGGGATTGGGGCAGCACTGTCCTGGTACAGGACTCTGCCGTGGTGCAGGTGGATGGAAGTTGGCTCCTGGCAGCAGCCTTCCCAACCTGCTGTGTCTGCCTCTGTTGTGTGGTGCCATCTGATCAGACATTGTACCAAAATACAACTCAAGATAATTGGTTTGGACAATGATGTGCTGCTGAAGCTGAGCTGCCAGCTGCTCTCAGCAGGCTGCACAGGAGGGCCAGCTTTCCTCCTGTTCTTTCTACTTCATGCTTGTAGCAACTGCTACAGACCATTGCTTCAGCCTGTCAGACTCCCCCCATGCTGAGCTCTGGCTCTGGTTTGCCTGCTTTTCCCCTGTTCTACCACTCCAGAAGCATATCACCCTTGTTCTGTTGCTGCATGCTGCTCCTGAGCCTCAGCATCACACACAGAGCTGGGAGCAGGAGCACCACTTGTGCCAGCCTCCCATCCTCAATTTCTGGCAAATCTTGAGGCTTGTTATTGAAGGAGCACCATGTCATGGTAAATAAATGCCTTCTGTCTAAGGCAATGTGTGTTACCTCTGCTCCCTCTCCTTTCCATCCCCAGGCTTGGGGTTTTATCTGTGTAGACTGAGAATCCGCATGAAGAGTGGTTGTCTCCTGTGCTCTGTAACATGCCATAAGGAAGTGGGCATGCCTGGAGGTTAACAGACCTGGACAGTGGCACAGATGTGTTACAGGGAGCTATCAGAGCTCCGGCCAGTGCCTGCTTAAGTGAATGCAGAACAGACAAGGGTACATTTGGTGCATGTAGAGTCTGCCAGTGACTCAATATTGCAGCTCAACATATTTACCTGAATATTCATAGTCCCTGAGGTGGCTGGATCTCCTGAGCTCAGCTCATCATTTACATTCTGGTAACTGCTTTGCTCTTCTCCGTACCACTGCTTGCAACAGTGTACTGCATATCTTTAGTATTTGCCTGGGCTCAGGTGGGGACCTCTGGCAATGAATTGTGACACAATTGTATTGTGTCACCTTTTGTAGAGACTGCTTTTGTCCTTCAGGCATGCAGGGTACCAAGGGAAATACCAGGGCAGATCTGCTGGTGAAGGAGGCAGGACAGGAGTGGAGAGGTGCTGCTAGGGGTGCAGAGCCGGGGCAAACAGATCAAGGTTGACTTCAAGTCACAGCAGGATGGCTGTCTCTGAGCATCTTCCTGCACAGGATCAGAAAACAACTCTGAGGGTTTCCTCAGGTGAAGATTGCACCTACAGCAACACAGAACCCAAGTGTCTGCTGCTGCACTGCCTGCACAGTTTTCTTTGAGTGCTCTGTTTGAATGGCAAGAGTCATTCTATGTTCTGCCTGACAAAACCCAGCCCAAGCAGCCAGATTGCTCCAAGGCTGCCAAAGCACCTGGAGGCCCCACAGCCACGTGAGGCACTGCACTGGATCCTGGCTGCTGCCCACATCTGGCATGGTGCAACATGGAGCAGGGTGGGGAGCATATGGCACTGGGGCTGAGCCGCAGCCCATCGGTGGGCCTGCCTCTTTGGGAGGGCTTCATCAGGGAACAGATGGTGTTAAGATGCTGCTGAATCTCAATGTCACCTTCGTTAATCCCCTGTGAAGTCTTGAGGTTTCTCTGAAGGCAGCAGCTGCCAGATCCGGCTGCTGCGCAGGCAGTCCCAGTTTGGCAGGAGCTCTGTCGGACAGAGCCAGGAGTGCCGTGGGTCTGTGCAGCAGCGAGAGCAGGGCCTGAGTGCTGGTTGGAGAGTGCTGGATTTTAAGGGAGTCCTTCAGAAAGCAGGAAGATAGCTCAAGCTAGGAATTAAGAAACAGGCATCACGAAAGAGACCCCACCATGCAGCTTCCCCTGCAGCAGCGTTAACTGGCTGGGAGGCTGCAAAGGAATCCAACAGTCTGGGAGAGAACAGCCCCACACTGCACAATGTGCTTCAGCCAGGGAGCACCCAGCTGTGCTGCGGGGAGCTGCTGGATGGGGTGGGGGCTCCCATGGGCAGCTCTGCGGAGTGCCATGCCCTGAGCAGCAGCCCCAGTGTTCCACCAGCTGAATGACTTCATTGCCACGTGCTCTGTCTGTAGAGCAGCCCTCCATAAATTCCTGGCGATTGCATATCTGCCTGCAGTTAATCAATTTTATGAAAGCAGCTAATTAGGAAATGCTGCATGTGCTCCTGTAGCAGTTGCAGTAGGCTGCTATCTGTTTGCTTCCCAGAGCTGCGGGCAGAGTGGCTGCTGTGAGCTTGGCAGGTGTGCCACAGGCGTGATGGTTTAATTAAAGATAACTGGGTTGTCTGGTGCTGTTGTGCCCACTGAGCAGCACCCCAGCACTGCTCTGAGTTCCCATCGGCTGTGCTGTGCTGCCGTCCCCTCCTGCCAGCCCAAAGCCATGTGGGGAGCTCACTGCATGGCAAAGCCGTCATCAGCATGAAGGCTTCAGCTGCAGCCATTGATACGTTATTTTTAATGTACATTTTACAACTAAAGATAAGCTGTAACATGAGGTACCTACAGGTGAACGAATTCAGCTTTCTCTTGCTGTAGCAGCATGGCTTTTAGTTGGAGATGTGTAGGCTGAGGGGGAGGAAGGAGGAATAGCTTCATCTCCAGGACACCCATCTCTGTTAATCGATCGTATATCAGGTTCTTCCTGCCCAGAGCATCCTGCAGGACAGATCTCAGCTCTTGGCTCAGGAGCTCCTGTACGTGTGCTGAGGCTTTCTGAGAATTTAAAAAACAAAATTGAGGAGCTGTCAAAATAATAATGCTAGCATTGAAAGCCACGTGCTGAGTGCCTGAATGGGAGCTGATTTCCGTTGGTGCTGCTAACTCCTATCATCCCAGCTGGACTTCAGGCTCTCCTGGACATCGACATTAAATGAGATAACACTGTGTTCCTTCTGATATATCCCTTGTTCAGTTAATAGCTATGAAAATGAGTGAAAATCCCAACACACACAGGGCTGGGAGCATTGGCTGTTCTGTGTTAGCGAGAGCCCTGTCAGGCACTTATGTCCATTCCCCATGATTAATCTTGGACACATACTGTAGTAATGCGCATAAATATTGTATATGTGTGGTGTATGTGGGCTGAGGGGAGGGTGGACATGACGAAATGGCAGCAGTGCTGTAATGGTCTGTGAAGTCTTAGGACATAAGAAAACAATAAAAATTGAGACAAAGCAGAGGGAGAATATGATTTCAATTGCGTTGGCCCAATACCAAAGAAATGACAAGAAGCTGTGTGGAGCATGGAGATCCAGCCTGTGAGGCATTAGAATGTGCTGCAGAGAGCTTGCCTACCCTTCCAGCTGTGCAGCTGCCCCATGACCCTGGGCAGTTTGCTCCCGGCCCAGCCACTGCCCCCTCCTCAGCTCATCTCTTGCAAACATGGTTTCTTGCAACATACACTTAGGCAAGAGCTGACACCAGGATTTTGTCTTCACTGAGGTCAGCAAGTACTGCCAGAATCAAAGCAAAACTGTTAGCCTTGTTTTCTGCGTAACACTCCCATTTAATTTCCATGGGACTGTCTGTGTAATTGAGGACAGGGGTGGACCAGGTGAGATGTACCCATTTAGCAGGTAGGGCCTGGCTGGCTGCATCAATGCTCACATGGGAGGTGGTGAGACAGCACGGCTGTGCTGCTGCAGGGATGGCCAGCTGCACCTCAGCCCATCAGCTCATACTCACGTCCTTTCCTACACTGATGGGACCAAATTCATTTTAAATGCTGGCAGAGCACAGTGGAGAACAGACTACCCAAGGGAACCAATTTTTTCAGCTTTCTTTGTAGTTTTGGCAAAGGGGAGTGTTATACAGTTGGCTCAGCACTGGTCTGATTCTTCTGCATTGGTGTAAAATTTGAAGGGGAAAAAATGCCTCTGTGGCAAAACAAACGGAGGTTCCTGAATTAGTAACTGAAAAATGAATGGTGCAGTAGTGAAAAGTGGAAGGCCGGGAAGAACCCAGGCAGTTCTGTGTTCCAGAGGAGCTCAGCACAGCAGTGCTCACACAGACCACAGTGCATACACGAGGATCTTGAAAAGCTCTTTGGTGTGAGTGGCTCTAAGAGCCACCATTCACCTCATTGCTGAGGAATTTGTACCTCTGAAATGGATGGAGAGTGAATGCCGCACTACGGGCCTTTATGACCTAAAGAGACACCACTGAGTCTGCATGCTGTCCATAACCATTAACTGTAATAGAATCTAATTTATGGTTGGGAACAGAACATGGAAGAATTATAAGGGCTTTCACTGGAGGTTTAATGCTTACAGTAAAACCTGTTTGCACTAATGCTCCCACTCTGGTGAGGATTTCATGATCTGCAGTAGTTCATTGGGTGACAGGGCACAGGGGAACACCTTGTGCCACATGAGTGCGAAGTGTCAGCAGTGCACTCCTGTGAGACTTCCTCATCTCTGATCTTCCTGCTCAGGAGTGGCTGGGAATGCTGGCCATGCTGCGGGAGAGCCCCATTGCAGCCAGCTGCTGGGGCAGCCCTGCAGCTCCCAACTCTCATCGCCCTGCTGTGTGCTCTGGGACAGATGGAAGCCAGTGTGCACCATGCCCATGGCAACTCAGTGTGCTGCAGGCATGTTGCTATGCTACAAACTCATGGCCAGCTTTGCTTGATGGGAAAGCAAAGAGGTGTTAATGTCTGAAACTGATCATTTTGAATACTATATGGAAGATGGCCTTCAAAAAGCTTCAGTCATGGGAACAGTTTCCTGTTTCCCACTTAAGAAAACCAGATCTCAGCTGCTGGGGGGTACCCTGTGTCCCCTGGCTCAGCATAGTGCTCCAAGTGCTCCACCCCTGGCTCCCAGCCGCTGGGGCTGTTTGCCCAAGGACCTTCAGTTGGATCAGCGCTGGCTTTTGACTGACTGATGGCCTCACAGCACTATGGCATGCTGATTACACTGTGGGCACAAAGGGCTGAGTGTGCTCACCTTCCAGCAGGGCTCAGTGTGGGTTTACTCATCTCAGGGGCAGCCACGGTCATCAATAGGGTCATCAATCTGAATACTATTAACTATATCTCATTTTAGTTTTCCTTGTTGCTTACCTCTTGTGTTCTTTCCATCTTAGGATCCAAAACCACATCTGTTTGCATGCCTCCAGGCACACTCAGCTTGGAGGTGCAGGCAGGAGAGCAGAGGGGTCCCCACAATGCTCCCAATGGGCACACACCAATGCCCAGCCTGGCATGCAGCTGTGGCAGCAGAGCTGGTGTGAGGCGGTGCTGGGCTCCTCACAGGCACAGCAGCACCCAGCTGCAGAGCAGAAGCCCAGATCTCCACTCTGCTGCACCATTTGTCCCTGGTCTGTGCCCATGGATGGCAGGCTTCTGCTTCTCTAGCGAGGTGAGACTCTGCTCTCCAGACCCAGTACATAAATTACCTTTCTGGGGCCACTGTGATAACAAATTCTGAATTCTGTGTCATTTAATTACTGTGCTGGTACTCCTCTGATCTGTGGAAAGGTCACTGTCATATCTATTTTTTTCCCACTATTAAAGTGAGCTGTGAAAATCAGCTCCGCAGTGCATCCATGAGTTTATTTATCAATGAATTCAGAGCATGTGCGTACTATTCAGCTCTAACCCACAGCGCCTGGAGCCTCAGGGGCTGTTATTTGCAAACATGGCACTGCAGCCCTGTTTGCTTGTCATCCAGGTTCCACATGCACCTTGGTGTCTTTATCTTAAAAGCATGCCTCAGTGTACTGACGGGCGCATACCCCTGAGCCAACAAACACACCTTCATCGCTCTTCAGTTACTGCCTTCTTTTTTTCCAACTCTGTCACTTGTGTTAAAAACTGCAGGTTGGTGACCACCAGTGAAGTCTGTGTGCTGTGTCAGCAGCGTGTGTGGTTGGAGAAAGCAAGTAAATATTTCTGCTGTAAAAGCCGACGATTAGTAAGTTTGAGCAGATGAACATTTTTCTTCCATGCTTTCTGAGCATTTATGTTGGACTCACGTGCTGAACAAGGTTGGTAATTCCACATAGTCCTCTGGATTTGTTTCTGTATGGCAGTGTCGTTCACTCCAATTTTGTTCAGAATGTTTCTTAACATTTGGGAAGGTCTTCAGCTGCAAATACCTGATTTCTTATTCAACATTCAGATTTCCAAATGAAATAAATGATCTATTTACACGCTTCACTAGGCCATCTGCTTCCATATGAGAATTCAACAGAGAGGCTATTAATTGTCATACATGTTTATTTATCATTCCCAATTACAATTCTTATAAATAATTATAGCAGAGTATCTTCTGCAAATAAACAAGCCAGATGATTATTTTGGAGCTCCAACTTCCATACCTAAAAGAAAATAAAATTAATAACTCATGTAAATATCCAAGAAAAGGAAAACATTCAATGACATGAATACACAGAGCACTATAATATTCTGCAGCCATCTGAGTCCCTTCATCTCACACTGAAAACCAATTGGCAATTACAATTACCAACACACTGCAGAAGGCAAAGGAAAGGCAGAATGATGTATATGAAGAGGGAGTTGAGGTAACTGATGTGAAAGCAGAAAGACAAGGCAATTCATCTGATCTTCTTCATTGTTTCCATAGCTCTCCCCCCACAGCAACAAGGACGCCCATGTATTTATCAGACCATAAAAAATAAAGAGAGAATGAGATATTTCAACCTATATTCAGCTTCCAAGCAGAGTCTGGCCCTGCACACAGGCTGCCTCCCCTCACAGCCCACTTCTCATCCAGCACACAGTAGCAGCTCACTCTTTGCTCCATGAATGAAATGCAAGTTTCTTCCTTTCACCCAAAGCTGCTTGTTGAACTGCCTTCCATCACGATGCTCCAAGCTATGTGGAATTTACATCAGAGCTGTGAGATTTATTTTCCTCATGTCCCAACCCAATAACACTGGTAGGAAGGCCACCAGGCTTTCTGCATTGCTCATGTAAAACCCACACTTGGTGATGTTCTCTGCTGCTGACATTGGTGGGCACTGTTCATAAACCTCCCTTGGATACAGCCTAAGGTACTCATCTCCATTACCAGGTATACAAACAGGAATCGGAATGAATACAGTTGCAACCCACACATGTGAGTTCAGCAGCAGGAGAGCTCCCCTCCTTCAGGCAGCACCAACAAACCACTGTGGTACCATTTGTGGTATTCACAGAGCCCTCCACTGGTTGCTTTCCCTGCTGTGTTGTTGGTTGGGTTTTTGGTGTAGTGCTGAGGTGAGGATGAGGATGTTCCTAAGAAAGAAAGTGAGCCCCTGGCTCCAGAACTGCAACTGTTTGGGGTCAGTTCCAGCTGTAGGGAAAGAAAAAAGCAATTGTCGGACAAGAAGAAGAGGAAGGATGGCATGCTGTTCTGAGCTTTGTGCTGCTGTTATGTGCTGCTATTCTGAGCTCTGAGCTGTTGCTCTGTGCTCTATGCTGCTGTTCGGTGCTGCTGCTCTGTTCTGCTGCTCTGTGCTGCTGTTCTGTGCTAGTGCTGAAATACTGCTCCATTCTGTCCTCACTGATCACTCAGAACGTTGCATGTGGTACTTATTCCTACATTTTCACTGAATGTAGCTGGCAAGAGAAAGTGAAGGATGCTCCTTTGGGAGGATGTGTGGGGTCTGACAGGGGTGTCCTTTGTTCTCCATGAGGCCTGGAGCTGTGCATTGGGCATTGCAGCACTGGGGGAAGCCTGGAGCAGATCCTGCATGGAGCTGTGTGGGGCTTCTAAGGACAAGCACACACACATGCGAATATGAGTTATTCACTTATAAGTTTGCTGCATCCAACTCAGCCCCCGAGTGACAAGAATAAACTACCCTGCAATTGTTTGTCCCCTTTTTAATGAACTCATGGCCTCGTTTATATGCTAAATGAGGAATCAATGCAATCAGACCACAAAAAGTACGTATTCTGTATAGATTGGACTCGATTAGCAGTCGAAGTGTTACCATACTTTATGCCACCATCTATAGAGGTAATGGAAAATATTGATTTCAAATGCAATTGCTAAATATGAGTGTGTATTATAAAAATTACTCATTCTTGGAATTTCATCTCTGCCTTCAGAAACTTTGTGAGGATTCCTGAACAACTTCTCCATGGGGTTTCCTCCTCTGGGCCTGGTTAGTGTAGAAGCACTTCAACACCACAACACTTTTTGTCTGCCTGTGGCAGAGAGGCAGGCAATGCTGCTGGGATCATCAGAGCTGAGTGACAGCAATCAGAACAGCCACTGCTTGGCATATATTAATGAAAATGTCTGTTCTGCATCAGGCTTATGCAGGGCTTTATGTCCAAACATTGTCTTACATCACATCCCAACTACACGAGCTACAAATCAATGGATGTTTACATAACAAAGGCACGTCTGTTTACACAAGGTAGGCAAGGAGAGGATGGAGGCACTGAGGAGATGATGGATTCCTGCGGTGTTCTACATCCCATCCCAAAAGTTTTTGAATGAAATGTTTCCACACTTCCTTTCCCAGTGCCTTTGTACTTCCTTGTTTTGATACTCCATAATCTCTGATCTGCCCATCAGAAAGTGTCAGATTCTCCCAGAGTGCAGTGTTGTACAGTCAGGCCTGCACACCTGTGCAGAACCTGTCACAGCTCAGGAAAACATCAGATCTTTTGGCTGTTATTCTCCATTCCCACTATCTGTGAGCATTTGGGAACCAGGGTGAGAAATGGAGCCCTGCCTGGGGCAGCAGCAGGTGTTCCCCCCAGGTAAAATGATGGGCACCCCAGACTTAGGCTAAGTTGTGCCTTACATGAATACAAACTCTGCCCCTAAATGCCTCAGATTTTCTTTATTCCTTTGTCTTCCACAGCCTCAGTGAAAGGCTGAGTGAAAAAGCAGAGCTTTTGGGTCCCGAGCAGCTCATGCCCACAGGAGATGCAGTGGAGCTCTGTATGGTAACTGTTGAGTCCCAGCCTGAACCATGGATTGAGCACCTGGGGAAAGGACCCGGTCAGCTGTGGGAGCACAGATGAAGGCAATTCAGCTGCATGACTGGAAGGGTCAGAGCCTGGCTGCACCTCTCTCAGACCTCATTTAAGGGCATTAAGTTTGCAGGGATATGTATGTGGGATGCAACCGTAAAGCACATGTGTAAATGGAGAGCCCATATGGATGAAGGTCCTGCAGCAACTTCGGGGAGGAGGCTTTCTTTTTTCTCATATTTGCTACCTGTATGTGGTGGAAGCTGCGTGCAACTGGAACTCTAGTTTGGATTTTACTACTGATTTCCCTTTTCAGGGCTAAATGAAAGAGCCTCATGTTTTACAGAATGTGAACGTGCCCTGTAGGAGAGCTGGGCAAGTCCTCCGACTGTGCAAATGGTATCACTGAGAGATAAAATTTCCTGTGGTGAGAGTAGAGCGGTGCTTATGTGAACTGAAAGCCCTGAAACATGGCACTGTGTGTAGAGTGTCTGCTAATACATTTGTGGTGACTGCTACAGTTTAATAGAAAGTACATAGGAAAGGAACGAGGAACACTTGTTTCTGGAGTGCTGTTAGCCCACAGCCTCTGCAATAACTGAAGTGCTGAAGCTCAGAGCAGTGCAATGAAAGTAATGCAATAAAGCATAGTAGTGCAAGGCGGGGAGGGGGAAGATGTGATTGAGGCTAGTAGTGCTGGCTTGGATCACAATTCTGCCTGACCAGGGGACCCGGTGTGTGGCTGCCCCCACCTTGGAGGGACATCACTGGGCTCTTGTGGTGCCTAAAACATGGTGGGATGGCAGCATAAGGGCAGCTGGAAAAGATCCTTTCCGATCCCCAGGTCAAACCCCAACCCACCCCGCCATGAAGGCCAGGTCATGCTTGACCAACCTCCTTTCCTTCTAAGACTGGGTAACCAGACTGGTAGATAAAGGAAAGGCAGTCTACCTAGACTTAAGCAAATCCTTTGACAGGGTCTCTCACAGTATTCTCCTGGGGAAACTGGCTGCCCATGGCCTGGACAGGTACACCCTCTTTTGGGTAAGGAACTGGTTAGAGGGCTGTGCCCAACGGATAGTGGTTAATGGAGTTAAGTCCAGCTGGTGACCTGTTACAAGTAGTGTCCCCCAGGGATCGGTACTGGGGACCATCTTGTTTAATATCTTCACTGATGACCTAGATGAAGAGATTGAGTGTACCCTCAGTATGTTTACAGATGACACCAAGTTGGGAGGTGGTGTCGATCTGCCTGATGGAGGCCCTTCAGGGGGATATGGATAAGCTGAATCACTGGGCTGAGGTGAATGGGATGAGGTTCAACAAGGCCAAGTGCTGGGTTCTGCACTTTGGCCACAATAACCCCATGCAGCACTATAGGCTTGGGGCAGAGTGTCTGGATGACCATGAAGAGGAAAGGGACCTGGGGGTGTTCATCAATGCTTGGCTAAACATGAGCTGACAGTGTGCCCAGGTGGCCAAGAGGGCCGATGCCATCCTGGCCTGTATAAGAAATAGTGTGACCAGCAGGAGCAGAGGTGATCATCCCTCTGCACTCAGCTCTGGTGAGGCCACATCTCGAGTATTCTGTTCAGTTTGGGGCTCCTCACTACAAGAAAGACACTGAGCCCAGGAATGTGTCCAGAGAAGGGCAAGGCAACTGGTGAGGGGTCTGGAGCACAAATCTTATGAGGAGCAGCTCAGGGAGCTGGGATTGTTTAGCATGGAGAAGAGGAGGCTCAGGGGAGACCTCATTGTTCTCTACAACTTCTTGAAGGGAGGTTGTGATGAGGAGGGGCTTGGCCTCTTCTGCCAGGCAACAAACAGGACCTGAGGAAATGGCCGCAAGTTGTACCAGAAGAGGTTTAGACTGGACATAAGAAGGAACTTTTTCGCTTGGAAAGTGGTCAGGCACTGGAATGGCTGCCCAGGGAGTGGTGGAGTCGCTGTCCCTGGCAGTGTTCAAGAGGCGTCTGGATGAGGAGCTACAAGAGATGTTTTAGTGGTTTGTTGTAGCAATGGTAATGGGAGGACAGTTGGACTGGATGATCTTGTAGGTCCTTTCCAACCTTGTGATTCTATGATTCTATGCCCACAGACCATGTCCCCCAGTATTGTACCTTCACTATTCTGAATGTTCCCAGGGACAGAGATTCCCCCACCTCCCTGGGCAGCCTGTGCCAGTGCCTGAAACACTTCCCAATATCCAACTGACCCTCCCCTGGTGCAGTGTGAGGCTGTCACCTCTGCTCCCATCCCTGGAGCAGCCCCTTGTGCCTGCAATAGGGATCAGAGCGATCACCCCCTCTGGTGTCTGCTGGGGGTGGAGGCAATGGGCTGTGGTCTAACTCCTGAGCTGTCTGAGTTGGTGTTATTATCTGTTGTGTTCAGGCTGATTCATTCCAGGATTATGTGGGCTTCTTATTCATCATGCTACTATAGGAAAGTACTTTCTGCATAGGCTTGGAGTATGAAACTGAAAATATTCTGATTGTGAACTATCTAAGACAATAGGAAGTGTGCTGTGAAGTCACTGTCTGTGCTACACTAATTCCACAACTGCAGAGGCCGCAGTGTGTGTTCCTGCTGCCATGCGAGTGCTTTGGTAACTGCCAAAATTGAGGTTCTCACCATGGATGAGTCTGCTGCCTGCCTTCT